>NW_008794415.1:209341-266778 GCF_000699145.1 Aptenodytes forsteri | reverse complement strand
TGACTAGTGTAAGCACTGCTCAGCAACAACTAAAACATCGGTGTGTTATCAACATTGTTCTCACCCTAAATCCAAAACACAGCACTGTACCAGCTACTAGGAAGGAAATTAACTCTATCCCTGCCGAAACCAGGACAAGTGTAAACTGTTGTTGTCTTTCTGGGAGATGATTGTTCCAGTTTATAGAATCAATTTTGGATCAAATCAACCCCTCTTCATAAGAGCATCCAGGACTCATGCCACTTTTTTTTTTTTTGATATTTCAGGTTCATTGTCAGCTATTTGTAATATGAATACACTAGGAAAAAACAGGCTTAAATATCTTCTGTTATCCAAAGGTCAACCAAATGAATACCTGTAATGGTCATTTATTATCTTCTATAAATATGTCTAGAAGCAGAATCCAATGACAGACTCCTAAAAATTACCTAATTACTCCATTTTGAATACACTAGGTTGTTGGTGTGGCTCAAGCAATCAATAAGAAATCTGGAATTGGTGGCACTTTCACTGAACAAGATGAAAAGGTATAAAAGCTGGACATTTATGTCTCTTCTATTTTCATAGGGGAACGGGAGATGGATATGTTATTACTTTTCATGCTGATCAGAAATTTTAAAGTTATTAAAAATTAAACAGCTCAGAAAAAGTAAAAATTCCTGGTAATACTGCAAATTTCTTTCTTTATGAAGCCATGAGAAATGTGGATGTAGAATAGTTTAATTTCTGGATCAGCATGGTATCATCTCATACATCTCTGAAACACAGGCTTACTCTACTGAAATGCACTGTAAAACAGTTTCATAACTTTTGATATCATTTTTTATTAATTGGTTCTAACTCTCCTGGCATCCCCAACAAACATATTTTGAATATTAAAATTTGTGTAGTGATCCTTTTTAGAATACTGTATCACTTCTCAATATAGCAATAACTGGAAAAAAACCCAAACCTGAATGGTTGCCAAAAATAACTTAAAAATATCAATTAATACTTCAAAGTGAAAACAAAAAATTGCAGTAGCTTATCTTTGAATAGAGGTAAGATGCTGTGAGACATTATCTTCATGAGGTGTTGATGTTCATTTGTCCTCAGGATTTTGCCGCGTATTTGGCATTTTGTGGAATTGTTCTTCACAACGCTCAATTGTATGAGACATCTTTGCTTGAGAACAGGCGTAATCAGGTATGGTCAACAGGTTTGTCCCAAGAATACAGAAATTACGATGGTTAGCTAGTAATCAGTGCCTGCTCCTGATATTTCTCATATGGTAGTTATTCCTTGGCTATTTTTAATTACTCTAATTGAATGCTGTGTATCTCTGATAAAGCTCTAACTAAGTGCACTGAGAAGTAGCTGGGCACATTCCAGCCTGGGCTGCGAGAAGCGGACCGTCTAGGGGAAGAAGGTAAAGCTACATGTCAGGAAATTCATTCCATGTCAATATACTCGTTATTGCCTGAAGTTACCATGTGGCTCACTGTACATATTATACAACCAGAGGTGTACACACTCCAGAAATTTCAGATAGAATTATCCCTACAGAACAGTAGAGGTATACAGATTTCTCTTTTAGTCTACTACAACTATAAATAGTCACCAAACATATTTTCAGTAATGACCAGATGGAAAACTGAATTTCCTTCTGATTAATGTAACTGTGTTTTGCAGCCATCTTTATAACTGATGGGTTATTAATGCCATGGCCTTTATGGGTGAATATGTCTGCCATATATGGTATGAAAAGATTTTGGAGAAACAACTAGGCAGCAGTTGTTTTAAAAATTTTCTGGTAGGTCTGAGTTTCCAAGTGACTATCAGTGTTTGTAAATTGGTACAAATTTGGAAAATCTTTTCAAATTGGCTCCATGCTTCTTGTGAGGAAAAAAGGAATATAATACGAGCACATCTGAGCAGCTAAGTCTTCAGCAGCAGCTTTGAAATACAGCAGACTATCTAAATTATGTTTTCACCAAATGAGTTCATTAGGATCTGTTAGAATTATAAGAGATAATAATTCTGTTCAAAAGTCTTAAGAAATGTAAATATCACTGTTTTTAGAATGCACACAGGAGCCATAGGAAACTATTAGGTTTCCTAAGGACAAATAACTGTGTGCTGTCTGGATTTCTCAGGTTTCATTTGATGAACTGTTAATGCATAAATCTATTCTGTCTCTCTGACCGAAAACATCAGACAGCTAACTATGCTATTTATTTCTTCCATCAAAAGTGTCAAACTGGCTATTGTTTACTGTTACCTTGCAGTCTGTGTGAGAGCCAAAACTTAATTTTGGTCACAGACATACATGTTGACTTCCTTGATTCAGGGAAGAGAAGAAGAATCAAAGACAGTAGTAATAATAATTATTGCTTAAATCACAATTAGTCAAAATTTCACAAAAGACCTTCTCCCCAGGTGCTTCTTGATCTTGCCAGCCTGATTTTTGAAGAGCAGCAGTCTTTGGAAGTAATTCTGAAGAAGATAGCTGCCACTATAATATCCTTCATGCAAGTGCAGAGATGTACCATCTTCATAGTGGATGAAGATTGTACTGTGAGTATGTTTTTTTCTAAAGGCAGAAGTGTTTATTCCCCGGGAGCAGTGTGGGCTTCCCTCCATTCTGACTCAATAGTATTTCAAACCCATAGTATGCTCTGTCACCTTTTTGTCCTCTGCCTTTTCTTTTACGGCATCTACTCAGGTTAGGTGTTGACTTGGGAGGCTTCGGTCTTTGTGTAGGCTAGACTGCCATTTTATGCAGCCATTTTGCATTACCTGTTGGCAAACTATGGCTCTAAGCTCTCTCCTATGGCATAGATCTTGCATGTTGAACTCTTTCATAACTCATTTTCTTGGCTACTGATGTAGCATGGAAAAAAGGAAAAGGCTGGGAGAAAAACAATGTGGCCTTTGCTTCCTGCGCAGAATCAGTTTTGATGGCACTTTTTATTTCTTGAGTATATCTAAGCAGGGAGTATCTAAACAAGGTATCTAAACAGAATCATGGCCTGTCCCAAGATCCTGGCTCACTGAAGCAAAGCACAACTCCTTGCCAATCTGCCCACCTGTATTTCCTTCCTGTTGAAAACAGGCTGCAGAACAAGAAGCAGGATATGCATGCCTCAGTCTTGTACTGGCATTGCTAGTTTTACCTTTATTACTCGTTATAGATACGGGGGTACCAAGATCTGGAAGTGAGGAAGCATTTCCAGGTTCTGTAGCACAGAAATAACACACAGCACTTGTGATCATCTGCCACAATCCCATCTCTCACTGTATTTAGAAGAGTCACTCCTGCACACAAGAATACAGAAGAGGAATTTACACAATTTTTGTATTCACATATTCACACTGTCCTTGCAAGTTAGATAAACTCCAGCACCTAGTTTGCAGTCTGTAGTTTGAATCTTTAGTACAGAGAGAATCTAATTTCTCTCTACATTTAGGCTTCTCAGCTGTTAAAAAAGGCTGCATGAAAAGCAACACAGAGATCAGTCAGTATGTTCAAAAGGTTTTGATGTCCTCACCCGTCCAATCAAAGCAGGTCTAGAATTGGATGAATGTTAAAATAAAGTAGTTCTGTGCTGACAGATAAATTTGGCACAGCTTGTAAATACTGGCATTTCTTCTCAGAGCGATCAGTAGCGATTCAAGACACTTCAATGATATTTAAAGTTGTATGAAAAGATATTTTTGTGGTAGGACCCTGTATGCTTGCTGCTAGAAGTGAAATTAAGTTAAATAATATTACACTTGTCTTTATTACAGAATAGGTTTTGATAACTGCAACAAGCTTTTCATGACTACTACTATTCTAACTTACGACAACCTTATACACCTATATATTAAAATATCCTCTTGGTTTTCCAGGATTCATTTTCTAGTGTGTTTCACATGGAATCTGAGGAATTAGAAGACTCAGCTGAAAATCTGAAGAGGTAAAACAATGAATTCGAACTTTTGCTCATCCCAGGAGAACGTGGAAGAAACTATTTCCACTGGGTACCATGTATTACTGCTATTTTTATAGAACAGGTTTTGCCCTGAAATGTACATAGACAAACTCTATTGCCTTAAAAGGTCACACTGAGGAGAGTAGGGCCTGATCTCTTCACTTTGTCAGGTCTAAGTACATAGTTGTATCACAAGGCTAAGCTATGGAAAGGTACAAAATGTGAGAAGTAAAAATCTAAGTTGGTGGGCTGCTCTACAACTGATCTGTAAGAAATCTGCGTAGATGACTGTTGTAGAGTAGACATATCCACATTAGTAGATACTAATGATTTTAATTAATTATTTTAATCTTTATTCTTTTCATATTTCATAGATAGGGAAGCTGACTCAAAGAACATGACTGACTAAATCAGGAATAAGGTCCTAAAGTTCTAACTTTCAGTCATCTTTGAGAAACCATGAAGAAGTTCAACTCGGAGGAAGGGAAAGATGTAAAAATAGTTGGATTAAAATACCCAGATTAAATAGTTTCCAAATTTAGTCTGAACCTCTGTATTGAAGTTTGAAAATTACTGTATCCATTACCTTTCTCTGTCATCAGAAACAGTTGTTTCAAATAATGTCAAAAGAGTGAGACACAGTTGTATATAAAATGCACTACTACAGATACAGTGTGCAGAGAGAAAATGGAGATTTCTGTACCCCTTTAATCTTTTCTGCAGTGAACATTTATTAATTTAGTCTGAACCTCTGTATTGAAGTTTGAAAATTACTGTATCCATTACCTTTCTCTGTCATCAGAAACAGTTGTTTCAAATAATGTCAAAAGAGTGAGACACAGTTGTATATAAAATGCACTACTACAGATACAGTGTGCAGAGAGAAAATGGAGATTTCTGTACCCCTTTAATCTTTTCTGCAGTTAACATTTATTATATTAAATTTAATTCCATATATTAGAAAATTATGTCCAAAGTGTGTGGCTTGAGCAACTAAAAACTGTTGAGCTGTATTATGATTTTAGACAATGTACAACCAGAAAGTACAGAGGTACCACAGGCTAGTAAGATCACAGGGTGAAAGAGAAAGTTCCTGTTTACTTCCTCTTCTACACTATAAGAATGGTAAAGAGAATTTACCCTTCCTATTCATTATCCCTTTCATGGTTACTAGTTAATGGACTCAAAACATAATTTACTGCTTGCATGGGCCATCAGTAAATTATTTCTCATAACTGATAGGGAAGGGATCTCAGAGGCTTAATTGCATATCTGAATCTTGTTCATGAGACGGCACAATTAAATGCCAAGGACTGTACTATGAGTCAACCATTGGAGTTAGAACTTCTGCTGTGCTTGAAGGGCGCGATTTTGGGCAATAGCAGAAATATAATGACATGGATTAGATGGGAAGTATTACTTTACATAATAAAATTTCAGGCTTATTGTGTAATCAAGGACCCTGAATCAAACCCCAAATCAGACTGGTTTTCAGAATTGTGGGGCATTGCCTTGTATAACCAAGTTTGTGAAATAACAAAAGAATAATTCCCTGCCTCCAGCACCGTGAACATCCTTACACCAGGATAACTAAAGTCAAGTCAAATGTCGGAGGGAAACTACAGGAGCTTGATGAGAATAGGTTTATTATTAGGACATACGTCCTCCGCCAAAGCAGGCAAAGGGTCCAAGAGAATTGAAATGCCTTAATTAAATACATCATGGCTAAAAAAGTAGGAGATGATTGATTTCATAATTTTATGTCCTGATTTGGAATAAACAGTTCTATTTCAGTAACAGAATCCCCATGCAACTGATTGTGCCTTTACTTTTAAAACAAATTTGAAATGAACTTAGAAGCAGAAAATTCACAGATGTTACCTGCTGCACTCCGTTTAAAGAAGATGTGAATTTCATCCAGTATTGATTTTTTCAAGTGTGTCAGATTTGTGAATGGAGTTTGTTTTCAAAAAGTTCTGTTTATTTTAATATAAACCCAGTTGTTCATTCTTTATCCTTCACCTCCATAAACTGTACTGATTTGTTTATTTCTTAAGTTTGGTGTTCAGTGTTAACGTTGTTGAATGTTAAAGAAATGGTGGAACATATAAATCAATCCAGTCTGCCGTTTTGTGATGATGGCTGGATTAGGATACAGGATTTGAACTCAACTCCATTATATATCTATTGGTTATAGCCTTTCCTCATACAGGAAAGATATTACAATTACGTGCTTTGCATAATGAAATGACCCATTTTCATACTAAGCACATAATAATAATGTTATATCCTTCAGGGACTATGATACAAACAAAATCAATTATATGTATGCTCAGTATGTCAAGAATACGATGGAGCCTCTTAACATCCCAGATGTCTGCAAAGACAGAAGATTTCCCTGGACAGTAAGTAAAATAAGCTTAGATTTGAAATTCAGAAATGGAAAATGTTTTTCTGTTTACCTTTCAAACCTTTTTTGGTTTCCCCTTATTATTTCTATTCATTTAGTGGCCACAGTTAGAATTACGCAAATGCAAAGGAAGGTGCATTTGCTTGATAAAATTCATTATCAGTGAAGAAATGGTACAATACTCACACAGCGAGCTGGGTGGCCAGGGGAGGGATTTAGCCCTACAGCCATTATTAAAAAAGCCTAATATTAATTTGTCGATAAACAGACAGTGCGATGTGGAGAGCTTGCAATATGTTCTGTGGAAAACATTTCAGTGAAGAACCGTTGGAGGTTTTCACAGTAATCCTCGGTAGTTTACTGTGAGTGTTGGGAGGCTCTCAGAAGGTCCTTCCCTTTTATCCTCTCCTTTCCCTTCTTGTTCTGGCAAAGATTAATATTACAGATGCAAGTTCTTTGCTGTTTTGGAGAAGGAACAACTTCACTTTTCTTTGGGAGTTTTTGCTTCATGCTTCCTCAAGTGTGAGCTTGTGGTATGGTGTACTACTGAACACACAGATACTGGAGAGTTAGGAGGGAAGGTCACTTGGCAAGACTCAGATTGCAGTCAGGTTACCTTCAAAGTCATCATCAACAAAAAGCAAACTTGTAATTCTGTATTTTCCTGTCAATGCAGAAATTAGAAAGATGTCTGCTCTTATTATATTTGAGCCTGTTGGCTAGAGGGGCTCAGGGAGAGGGTAATAAGAGGGAGAGGAGTTACTATGATCAGCAGATAGCTTTTTACCAAACTCTGTTCTGAGATGCACAACGAAAAGGTCAGAAAATACAGTGTTCATTGTGATTGTTCCCGTAAGTGGAAAGAAGGGACAGGCTCATGGTGGGGAGCTGTGTTGCTTCCCTTTTTCTCTGTGCAAGGTTTCATGGATGTTTTGGAGTGGGTTTCTATGAAGGACTGAGCAACACAGCAACTGAGTGCTCACCACTTTGCAGTACAGGGCCCAAAGCTATCTTAACTGCAGGAGTGGAAGTAAAAACAGAATTGGACGGATATACTGTATTAGGTCAATAAAGAAAGAGGTGATTATTTTGAAGACATTTTAAAATAAAATTAATACCTTGAGAGTCATCCAAACAATTGTTTGTCTGAAACAGGCCTTTCACTCTGTCAGCAGGGTTAGAATTCTTTTGCATTTTTGCCTGGAATCTAGATGACTTACACCTTATGCATGTAAAAGAAGCTCATAAAAAGAAAATAATAGTACTGCGAGAAGGAATTTTGGATAATGTTTTTCAACGCACAGTGGCTGCATGTCCACCACTGTGTAGGAGCAATCTCAAGGCAGGGCTGTAGGCTAAGTGTTTTGAAATCTGACAAACCCTGACATGAGGGAAATCCCAGGTGTACCTAGTGCCCTAGAAACCCTGGCTTGCCTCTTTCTTCAGAGGACATTCAACAGCATGCTTACTCACCTTATGAAAATAACTTTGTGCTTTCTAAATGCTTTGGTGGCCTCAGCTACCTAGGTAGTGACATGAGGCAGGACAACAGCTTGGGTTTATTTGTGGAAAAGCCGTGATGTTGTCTGCCTCAGGTTCAGGCCACTTGCAAGGACGGTGTGGAAGCCAAATGCTAAGCTTCAGCAGTCATGTATACGTGTTCTTCCCTGAACCAACAAAGTTAGTGCAGTGGGGACAAAGTTCAAATATCTACAAGACTCCTTAAAGGCATTTAAGCCTGTTTTTGCTTAATCTCCTTCCTGTTCATACGGGAGCACTGTCGTCTTATTTCCAATCCAGCCCAGTTTGACTTTCAATGCATCTGAACTTTACCATGAAACAGCAGGTTCTTCTCAGGGTAGCCATAAACCAATTTTCACGCAAGCTTGACTTTGTGTTTCTCAGCTGCCCTTGCTGGAGAGGTCTAGGGAGAGATGCTGATTCTTATATCCTTTTTTACAGCTGATTTCACAGGTATGTCACAGTTCAGAAAACAGTAAATCCTACTCTTGAGTTATTCCATATACCCTCTTGGTAATGGGCTACTATTAAGTAGTACTACTTAAGTTCCTGGAGTCACGTAAAGTATCTGGCATGATGAAATCCTTTAATGCTTAATAGAATAAAATGATAGAATCACATTTCCTATTGCCACTTGTAAGCATTATAGTGTTTGTGCATTTGCCTGCAAAGAAACTGTCTACAGTTCTTGCACAGCACCAGGTCTTTGGAAGACTGCAGAACGTTGACCTAGTTGGTGGTAGTTTTCCTACCTGTTGTTCTTTGGATCATAATTTGGTCTCCACTAAGCCTCCTGTCATTGCGTTGGTGGATTAATCAAGGCATCTCAAACAAACCAAAAGAGTTTACAAAAATTTTAGTGCCACAAAATGCACAGTTAGCTTAATGTCAGGTAGTTACTCTTGTTTTATGACACCTGTTCCTTACATTGCTGTATTGCAAGTGAGGGGATATACTGGAAAGGGGAGAGGTGAGTTCCTTTCACAGCTCATCACCTGATGAGAGTAAAAAAAGTGTCCTAAAGCCCATCTGATCTCTTTTCAGCTGCACTGAGTGGAACACTTTGTCTTGGTGCAAAGTTGTCATTTTCATAGAAGTGGTACCTTCTAATGAAAGAACTTATTATAAAATTAGCACATTTTTAGCACAATTACACAAGTCACTGTACACTCCTACTGAACGAAGATTATCATCATTACCTGTATTGTTATTCACCAAAGCTTGTATCAGATACAGTGTTTATTATGTCCAGCCAAAGATGTACAAATTCTTTGAAGACGTGGTTGCTTTTTGAAGGAGTATGTAAGCCAAGAAGAGTTGTAGACCCTAGCTCTACAGCTTTTTCACTTCAGCCACTTAAACGTTAGTCTTTAAAATTGTAACTGTATTTTTTTGTTTGTTTAACAGAATGACAATGCAGAAAATGTAAGTCAACACATAAAGAGTTTGCTGTGTACACCAATTAAAAATGGGAAAAAGAATAAAGTGATAGGTAGGTATCTTTACAAAAAATATTTTTATACATTTCATAGAAATATTTCTGTGCTCCACAGTAAAATCTCAGCAACATGGAATCTCAGCCCAGGAGAAAAGATCCTTAATTATCATGTTTTCAACTAATAAGTCCACTGCAACCTTGACTGTAAATAGCTTACCTAATAAGTTACCAAGTATTTACAACACTCTTGTGATACTTCACCATTTTTATAGCTTCTTTGCCTTCGAAAATTTTCTGTAAGCAAAATTATTTTCATTGCTTCCTGTTTAGAGAGTCAGTTACCACTCTTGCTTGTGTAGATCTTTTACAAGGCAGTGGAAGGAAGAGAAGACGTATCGGTAAATAAGCTCTTTAGGCCTGAGCTGTCTGTAGTGCTGGGCTTTTAGAGAACAGTGGTGGCATGTGGAAAGGCAAGTTAAACTGCACAGACATTGACAGTTTCCTCAAATGAGACTCAGCTATGGAAAGATTCACACATTAGAAGGCTAGCTGCTGTGCAATTTTGGTGCTACGAATTGCCCTTTGGAGGTGCCTGCTTCTATCTGTGGACTACATAAGGAGCCTACAGTCCTATCGTAAGACACTGTGTCTAAAGCTACCCAGTGTAAATATCTCTGCAGCATCTCCTTTGTTTTTTCTAAAACTACTTTTCTTCTATTTTAAAGAGTGGCCATAGTACCACTGGTTTCCTGGGGTAACATTTGCAGAAGAAATTTGACATTGGTTGGGTCCACATAGGCCTAGATGCTTATGGAAACTTAGAAGCCTTCTTATCTCTGGTTCCTTAAAAATATCTAGGTGGCCATGGTCTGGGTCCTCAAAGATGAGTATACGCCTGAATAGTTTTGAGGATCTGGTCAGGGAATAAGCTTGATGAGCTTTAAGTCTTTCAGTGAGTTTCAGATTCACCTTAAACAAAAGGATGATGATGCTTTTGGAAATTACCAGGACTTCCCTGTCCCATGAAGAGTAGAATGAGTGTCAGCCTGCTTTCCTGGCATCAGTAAGTTCCACAAGCAAACAGAACATAAAATATACTGATTCCTAGATAGCAGCATGAATCCAACTTCCTCAGCTTTACAAAATTTGGCAAGTAAATGTTAAGAGTTCCAAGAATGCATGTTTTTAATGGTCTTCAGATAATTTTCCTTGAGAATTATGGCAAAACTGCATAACCCAATGTACATGGTAAATATGAGGTCCCTTTTCCATGAAGACAGATTTTTTTTTTTAACTCCTGAAGCAGAAAGAGAAGCATCATCTTTACCTAATGGAGTTCTCTGAAATTTCTTTTGATATCAGCTTCTTTAATGAGTTCTTTTATTACTTTGTTTTAAATATTCTACCAGACCCTAGAAGACCAAGATGATGATTGAACTGTTGAGCTTTAATTAGAGATACTTCACTATGCTGTTAGCTACTGATAAAACAGTTGCATCTGATCTCATATAGGGTTTTTTCTATTGTTATTGTCTGTGGAATTTCAAACTGAAAGTTTCAGTCAGGCCACCCATTTAGGTGGGTTTTTCAAATCTGAGTAATTCTCACTGGGAAATGTTCTTCAAAGTCTTTTAAGGTTTCACAGCCTGCCTAATGTTCAGATCTTTAATAGGGCAAGGTCAAGAAGTTGTGTTTGGGACAATACCCCAGAAGTACCTTTAGCATACTATATACTATGTAAGACTATTATTACGTCTACTTTTTTATTTTCAAGATTAGTATACCCAAAACCAGAATTTGGGAAGTGGGGTGTGCAGATAGGCATGGGGTGGGAAAAACTGTCCACAGCAAAACCAAGCAAATCTTACTGGCAAGAGAGATGAGAAGAACTTTTTTATTCTCCTGACTTTTGCATTTTTCAGGTATGTGGTGAAAGCTTTACAGAATCTTTCTGTGGTTTTATAACTACGTCCCAATAAAAGACTTCTGAGTTCCTTTAATTGTAATGTGTGGACCCCTCAATGCTTTGGGGAAGCTTTTGAAAAAGATTACAGTTAAAGAGTCTTAAGTACTACATAGTATATTTACTGCAGTTCTTTCATTTTTTTAAGAGACATTTACACGCATCCAAATGCTGCATCTTTTAAGAATTCATTTGCTTTTGTGGCTTATTCACTGTTGAGTTTTAATCTTGTGTTCGTTACATCACAGTTGCTATGGACATAATTATAATGCCATAAACAGTACTAAACAGAGATCTGAAAGTGAGTTTCATTAGATTTTCCTATAGAGCTTTGTAAGTCAGCTTCTTTTTCCCAGGGAAAGTAAATCTTGTTCTTAGTGAACCCTTATTTGCTGGGATTATATATTTTTACTATCATTCAAGTATGTAGTCATCTCATTCCATTAAGGTTCAGAATCCTGTTTGCAATATTCAGATACCACAACCCCTGCCACAGCAGTTTACAGCTACAGTTATAATATTTTTACTGATCTCTTTAGAGGAGACTTTGATACTAAAATAAGTTCCCCAAACAGAATGTAATTTGGAAACAGGACAGTGTTACATTGTCACCAGACATTAAAACTTCTACAGGCCAGGCCAGTGTTCTTCTAAAAACACAGTTTGCATGTGTGTGCTACATTCTTTTCCTCAGTTTTTCTACCTGCTGTAACAGGGAAGATGCACACTGGCTCCTTCAAAGACTTTTTTTCCTTTTAATTATAAAGCTCAATGAGCTTTTTAGTCTGTAAATATGGAGTACTAAAATGCTGGAAATACTTTCATATAAAAAATTACTGGCACTGACAAGACCTTACAGTAGCTGCTGATTATGTTCACTGTTGGTACTGCTGTAAAATAGTATTCATTATAATTTCTTCCCTACCCATAAGCAGAGAGCAAATCCGGCCTCCCTGACCTGAGGGTGGCGAAGTGTAAGGCATTCAGATTCTGTTCGTATATCCTGTGTAAATTAGGAGTAGCTCTACTGATGCAAGAAAACCTAAAAATTGTTGAGAGTGTTCTGGAAACACCATGCTAAATAGTTACCTTCTCTTTTGCTGGTTAAATACATATTTAATATTTTACTCTTTCTGCTGCAAAGTGTTGTTCATAAAATACATGAAGTATACAAATGGTACTCAATAGCAATTTATAGAAAATGAAGACTTTTTCATTTAGTAGTTTTTTTCAGAATTTTTAATTTGCAACTATTATTTTCACTGGAATAATTATTTGCAGTTGGCCAGGAAAATGCTAGCTTTTATGCTCAAAACTGTTAGAACTCACACTCGTGAGAGTGGGAAAACGTTTGGACTCAAGACAATAATCACCCCCAAAGCAGTTTTGGCCAAAGACAATGTATACTTACAATGCAGCTGCTTTAATTAATATTCTGATATCTTAGCAGAAACTGCCATCCGCTAGGTAAAACTAAAGTGAGGTGTATGTGTCAATTTCCCTCTGCTTAAAATGGTGTCAGGGATTTAAGCTGCAGCAAGGTTTGGTAGAAGTCACCTGTCAGACCTTTCACTGGCACATGCACAGAAAAGTCCAGAAATTCTTAACAGAAAATAAAGAGATCCAACTACCAACAAGATTGAACCTAACATGCTAAATTCAGTAAGATGCTTTTCAATGAGTTCAGCAGTCTTCGGAGCAGGCTGTAATTCAATCACATCCTCATAGAATCAGCAAATATACTTAAGCCTTGAGCCTCAACTTGGGTATTCTCCTTTTAATTCCCTTATTTTAAAAAACTTCCAGTACTGACTCAAATAAGGAAGTGAAAACTCTGTGTACCACTGTTCTGACTTTCATAAATGTTCTTTAAATTTAATTAGCCTCTAAAGGACAAAGCAGGCTGTAATTCAATCACATCCTCATAGAATCAGCAAATATACTTAAGCCTTGAGCCTCAACTTGGGTATTCTCCTTTTAATTCCCTTATTTTAAAAAACTTCCAGTACTGACTCAAATAAGGAAGTGAAAACTCTGTGTACCACTGTTCTGACTTTCATAAATGTTCTTTAAATTTAATTAGCCTCTAAAGGACAAATTGTCTTTAGGGATTAAATCAATCTAGAATAATTAATAATAAAAGTTAGGATGAAAACGACCCTAGAATTTCACAAGATAATCAAGTCTGTAAGCCCTACATTAAACGACCCTAGAATTTCACAAGATAATCAAGTCTGTAAAGCCCTACATTTTTGTTTTACAAATCCTAATAAATATTTTTGAGTCTACTAAGTAATATATAACGTTTTAGCATTTATTCTATAATACCAGTGAAATTACTCTAAAAAAACTTCGGGGAAAATCCTACAGCACTCCTATGTGTCACTTTTGTGTATATTGGTGGTTTATACTGTAGGCTAAACTGTCCTAAACTTAATTTTTCTCTTGATGTTCCATACAATAGGTGATATGTTGGCAGTTCTCTGTATTACTTCTTTTAATTCCTGTATCCTGGCATAGGGGTTTGCCAGCTTGTGAATAAGATGGAAGAAAACTCGGGCAAAATCAAGGCTTTCAACAGAAATGATGAACAGTTCCTGGAAGCATTTGTCATCTTTTGTGGCTTGGGCATTCAGAATACACAGATGTACGAAGCTGTAGAAAGAGCCATGGCCAAACAGATGGTGACATTAGAGGTGAGCTCAAAATCTAGGTGGTCCTTAATTAGCCCAAAACAGATCCTAATTTTCTCCAGACCCTGTCTGTTCTACACGTAAGTGCAGCTACTCACATGGATACTAAACAGAAATTGTTCTCCCCCAGGAGAACAGTATTTGGCCTGTTGAATTGCACAGAAATTTTTCTGCTTGTTTCTGTATCTGCCAGCAGACTATTTTATTTGGTATTGTATTTTAACTTTACTCATGAGATTTAGTGGTGAGCTGAATGCATCTTTTCCTCTACATGAGGCTACATGTTGGCAACGTAGCGGGTTTGTTCTGTTGCGTAGGAAGAGAAAATGGTTTGGGGGATTAGGGGCTTCCTTTTCTTGTCTGAGGTTTTCTGTGATGATTTTGGCTCCGTCCTTTAGACAAACCGGTTTGTGGAGTAACAGCAGCATTATTGTAGGTTTTCAGCAATTTCCTCAGACTCCATCAAACCATATCAAGATGAACGTCATCTGGTCTCAGCCTTTGAATCGGTTACTGTTAAGTTTAATAGCTAAAGAAGGCTTTAGTCTGAGAAGCTGAATTACTCAGAGGTGATAACTTGAAGCTGAAAGTGAGAAATTTGTAGACTTTGGATCTCCTAACGTTCATTATGTAAACAGAGTGTTTGCAGAATTCCTAAAATGGGGATTATGTACCCCGTAGCCTCTAAAAGAAATGTTACAACTCTCAAATAAACCTGTATTAAGTCATGTTCAATAAAAAGGTGGTAAAATTATTGTAAAAATAATTTCAGTTCTTTAAAAAAAAGAGCTGTTTGTTTATATGGCAAATTAGCAATTCTCTCTCCTGCTATAACACTTTATGGATAATATAGGAAGTCCAGACAGATTATAGGTTAGTATATAAGATGGCTTCTTTACAAAAAAAGTCAGTCTCTAGTTGCTTAAAAAACTCTGTAACATTTTCATGTCCTGTGTTCTCAACAGCTAAAAAATATGAGCTTATTTTGTTAATTTAAAACAAACATATTGTCTTTCAGACTTTTTTGCCAAGTTTTAGTTAGGGCAAAACTTTCTCTTCTGTCTGAATAAACTCCTGAAAGGATTATTATGGCAACAATGTCAGGCTCATAATTATAGCAGTTTCATGTATTATTTGTCTTTGAAAGTGGGGCATGAAAACTTTCCAAAGAGAAAATCAGAGTTCTTTGCTCTTTTATAGAAACTATTTACGTTTTCTTGGCCTAATTATCTCAAGAAGATTCTGTGCTGTGGGAGATTTGTGAAAGCTGCAGATACCTCCCCATACGCTTTCAGAGAGCTCCCTTAAAACCAGTGCAGGCCCTGCATGGACACTAGATTTCATCAGCAAATGCAATGCAATGCAATGCAGTGCAGCTGCAAGCTGAAAATGCTGCTTTAGGAAAAATACCTTTTTATCACATTGCTCTTTTGTTTGTACTAAGGGCTGCTTTTCTCTTCCTGTAGGTTCTCTCATACCATGCTTCTGCTGCTGAGGAGGAAACGAGGGAGCTGCAGGTAACAGCGGTAATTGAATTTTTTACTATTACTTTAGAAATATTCCATTAATAGAACAACAAAGGGCAGTCTTTTACACAGATGTGATCCCTAAACGTGCAGAAGCACATCTTCCAGAAATAAAAATTATAGTGAAGCTTAAACTGATCGGTTCCTGAGTTGAATCAATACATCACATAAAAGGGAAATGTTACAATGCCTATGATGAGAGATACAGGTTGGCCAGAGAGCTGCAGTTACAGGAGAACCAGAAGTATACCGACTGCCTTTCTCATGGGTTTAAGTGTCAGTAACAGCTGAGTTAGTATTAACTCACAATGATTAAGTATTTCAGAAGCAAAATGTTGAGAACTCTTCTCTCTGCAGCTAAGTCTGAATGTTGTATATTTTATATCTTTGGTACCTTTCAAGCATCCCAAGTATGGGTGCAGCTTTATGGCCTTACACAGAAATTCGCTGTTTAATTGTTAATGCAATGATTCTTTTTCATTTTTATGGTTACTTTTTTGTGCAGCGTCCTGTTCAATTCTGTGTTTAGAAACCACTGCCTAAGGAATAGCTACAGCTGTGATTTCAAGTGTAGTTCAAAGCACAACCTGTGCTTAGTCTCTCCAGTTCTCTGTTGGAGCAGACATTCTGGGGAAATAGCATCACCCCTGCTGTACAAAAAAAAAATGGGAGAGATGGAGGAATGGAGAGGAAGGAAGACATAGGGGACCACAGGCTGGGTAGTATGGGACTGGACTAGACAAGCAAGGTGCCACAGAATAAGGCACAAGACTAAGGATAGTTCTAGAATGGTTAGCATCACACAGATTTTGAACCTCAGTCCTAACACGCTGTTACTCATTGATAAAGAGGCACTGACAAGACCAGCATGCGACGCATCTCCTATGGTTTCTCTTCAGGGCTTGCGTTGCAATCTCTGTGGTTATATCTTTACTTCTAAATAAAACAGAACCACAATAAACCTAGCACTGAACCAGCGTCCACCTTAACTGTCCACGTGCTTCCTAGCACAATCTCGGCCCATGTCAACCACCATGTTCTAAGGCGATACCAGAGCACATAGTACCAGAGCACACAGCACAGGCCATCTCCGCTAGGCACTGTGGATGAGTGCACCACATTTGGCTTCCTCTAGCCTACAGTCTTGCAGCGCTATTCGAACAGGTTTTGCACCCTCAGATATACTGCATATCCTCACGTCACATCCCAGGGCATGAAACAAATACCCTTATTTTCACGCTATGAAGACATCACTCTGAATTTTAACAGAGTAGTCAGATTAGTTCAGATAACGTGAGCTGAAAAAAGAAAACAGGCACTAAAAATAAGGGTATGTTAGAACTTCAGGGCACCACATGGAGCCCAAAGCAAACCATGGACCAAGTGCTATGTAGTAGGGACAAATCAGTTTGTGGCATTTCGCCTCATTGGTAGAGAATGATCCCTGTCCTGTTTTATATAGCAGTATAGATCTAACCACCTCATTGATAATTTGGTTTCTTCTTTGTGCTTTTGTGTACAAGATACCTAATTCAGTGACCATTCCTAAAATTGCTCCTTTAGGCATTATTCTTTTCTTTAGAAAGTTTAACTTCTTTCTTTTTCACCACATTCCACCACTTTCATTACTCAAAACTTCCCTTACGGCATATAGACTTTCTAATTGTGTGGCCTTTTATGAAAGTAGTTCTCTTCTGCCTTTTTCCAGTTTGTTTTTCTTTGTAAATTGCAATGATTTAATTTCTTCATAGTTGTCACTCCTCCTTCTTCTCAAGAACAGAGAGCAGCTTAGATTTCAATGTGAAATTTGTGGGGTGCGTCGCACAAAAGAAAACATTGATCCTTGATTTTTTTTCTCAATTACTGACTGTGAAGTAATTTGAGATCTTCACATGCCAAGCATTATGGAAGTGCTACTACTATTATGGTAAAAGTTGCTTGAAATACTTCTTGCTTTGTGGAGTCTCTTCATGTTAAAAGATTTTACTACCTACTACCATGTATGTGGTCTCCAGTCTGCTATTCACCTGATTTAGTATATGATCTATATTTTTGCATCTGGTTCTGCAAGTGCCTTAGTTATGTCTTAGACTACCACTCAGTCCCTGACTTCCAAATAACCCAAGCTTCTGTATGTCTTTACTTCATTGCTAGCTCACCTCATGGATGTCCACGATAGCCAAACAGATTGTCAAAGCTGAGTCAAAACATTACAAATCTAAAGGAAAATTTATAAAATTGAGAAATTACTTGTTTTATAATGTGTTTAAGAATAAAACCACAGCCAGTGTTTGGTATTAAGTCTTGCACGCGGTTCTTACTGACTTCAGGAGAGGCTTATTCTGTACATAGGTTGAGCCTGGCATTCAGTCACATGCATGCGCTTATAGAGAATGTAAAATAGTAATATACAAACTGACACATTCTTTGCTATGGAAAAAATATGTTCTGTAACCTTTCTCAGTTTGAATAACCATCAAGAGAAACACTTTTTAAAATTGTCTTCAACATTTTAAAGACTGTCTACTTCCTTTAATGATTGTTGGGACTCAGGAAACCCTCTTCTGATTATAGTTCTAGATAGGATAAGCTCTCCTGAGCATGCTAGTGCATGATGGTATATATACATCTTTGTAGAAGATCAAAGTGCTTCAAATAAAAATTAATCTTGAAATCTTCCCAAATCCACAAATGAGGACTATCAGTGACAGACCCCATTCCATTCACCTTTTCTTCTCAGGAACCAGTAAGAGGGATGGGATCGGCCAGTTTGTGCTATCTGAACAGGAATAGGAATTTACTCTAGAGTACAAGCACCCTGATAGAAAAGACCTTGCCAAAAGCTACGTATTTTCCAAACCAAGGTATGGAGAACAGGATGTTAATTTTGAATTTGTTCTGCAGTTGACCAGAAGAATGGTAGCCTTATATGGGAAGGCAATTTTAGGTCCCACTATAAGTTGATCTCAAATAGCTTTGTGCTTGAAAAATCAAAATTAATGTAAAAAGAAGAAACCATTAAAATACTTTTTTCTCCAAAATTTAGAAGTATATCAAAATTCAAAACATACTGACTATTTTTATAGTAAGTTGAAAAATAGGAGTATAAACACTGAAAAAAAATTTTTTTTTTCTCAGTTAATTGCAAATTGCAAATCTCTGAGGCCAAAATCGAACTGTTAAAATTCAGCTGGAGTCCAGTAGCCAGCTTGATGAACGATGGCCACAAAACATAAATCTTCCCTAACTGAGAGACAGGACCTGTATTAATGGCAGTTCCCATTGATTTTAGGAGCAATGAAGACCATAAATTCACAAAGGAATGAGGTAAAAGTTATCCTCAAGTATTTCAGTGGGCATTGCAGAAATCAATTTAGTTTTGGAAGCTGCTCTTGACCCTTGAGGATAGAGCACTCCTTAGCCCTTAAAAGTTTACATTCTTCTTCTCTAAAAATTTAAAGAAGCTCTTGTCTTTTCGGTTGTACAGCTTTGTACTTCAAAAAAAAAAAAAAAAAAAGTAGTTTTTTCTGTTATTTTGTAACTAAACACAATGCAAAATTTAGTATAAGAGCTCCCCTAGCTAGGACACATGCTGTCACAACGCTACTCAGCAGAATCCATGGTATATCAAAATAGATAGAGGACTTGAGCTTTATAGCATAATATTGGAATTGATACTTGTACTTACTATCTTTGAATCATTACAGTTAATACATACTTTATTAGTGAGACATGGCATTGGCAACAGAAATTACTACAGCATGTCGCAAGTGACATTTGTGACACCAGAATTATCAGGAAGTGGTTTCTCCAATTTAAAACTAGCTTTCAAATACATTTCATTTGTGGACTCCTGAAAGGTTTAGATTGGAGGAGAAAAACCTTACAGACAGAATTTCAACCTACTGACAATAGCCTTGGTTTTCTTCTTAATTACCCTATGATGAGACACGATTGCAGACCCTTATCCTAAAAATCCACATGGTACAGTCACATGGTTAATACTCCTGCACTGCAGTCTTTTAGTTGAATCAATTAAAACCTTATTCCTAAAACACGGAAAAGAGACAAATCTTGCTCTTTAAATATCTGTTGTTAGCATGTACCCTTTGAGATACAGCATCATTGCTGCCTTTTTTTCCTTTGTCTCTGTACTCAAGAAGTAGAACACAATTGAATGTTGCAACTATCAACCTCTGTCATTTTTTTTTCTGAAACTATTTGCTGTTTCTGTGCATTGATAAAGGTAGCAGTACTTGAAAAGAGACAGGGCCAAGTGAGTTTCAAGATCAAGTCATTCATGTTAAAGACATCAGTACTCCTATTCCTAGTCTTAACCTAAGTCCTGGATAAGTAGTGACAAAGGGAGAACTTGCTACCCAAGTTGAGAAAGCTAACTTACTTCCTTAGCTTCTCCTCTTAGCCGTGAGAGAGAGACAGGTGATTCTAGAAAGCCGTTCAGAGCAAGTGATTATTTTAAGTACCGATTCAGGGAAATACGTAAGCATGGCAGTTCCTTTCTTACGCAAATGATTCTTTCCTTGCAATCTAACTTAAACTGTCGGCAAGGTGCACAGAACTTTTTTTTTCTTTTTTGGTGCGCTGACAAAGACTTTTCAAAAACTTCTGTGAAGTACTTGTGCTAGTATTTTCCCCTAATTAAGAATAACCTCTACCACATTCCTGGGATACCTTTGTGTTGACTATCTTGCCATTAACACATCATAGAAAGACTTCAGTTTTGAAATCAGCATGTGGAGCAGCTAACTAATATAACCACCTTGCCTGAAGTGATAGATGGATGTTACTCATAGTTTATTTCAGGCTTCAGATTGTACAACTTTGATGTAATGTGTGGAAATGTGATTCAGGTGCCTAAATAACAGTGATGTAGCAAGTCACTGTCTATAAACTGGACCCTCCCTGGTGGCTAAAGCTGACACATTGCGTATCGCAACTTTCGTTCCACTACTGAGGGCCAGCTGATGAATGGCAATTTACTTGGCTTCAGAATTTTATTAGTATTTATTTTGCACTCATATCATTGTATCAAGCCAGCCAAAATAGATTAAAATGATGTTTCTGGCTATACCTTTTTACGATTTGCTTTGTTTTGCTTCTAAATAATCTGATAGCACAGAAAATAGATGCTTCATCAGGCAGTTGGTCTAAATGATTGTCGTAGGTCCCTTCCAGCTGGAACTATTCTATTCTATTCTATTCTATTTATTATCTGCCTTGTGTAACAGGCTGCAGTCAAATTTTTCACTTTCATCATCATTTCCACATACTACGGAACATCATGTTGCATCAGTCACCTCCTTTGAGCCTGGATAGTGTCTGGAACCTGTGTTTTATCATACAAAGCAAATGAAACAAAGCAAAACTGTTTATAATTGCCACTTAGTTACCACAGTGGTCCCACATTTTCCTTAGCCTTCCTTTTGCTGCCAATGTATTTATAGAAACCATTTTTCTTGCCCTTTCCACCCCTCACTAGTTTCAACTCAAGCTGAGCTTTGGTTTTCCCATCTTCATCCCTGCACACTTTGGTAATGTCTCTATATTCTTCCCAGGTAGCCCATCCCCACTTCCTCCTTCCGTGTACTTCATTATTTCATTTGAGCTCACTCAGGAATTCCCTGTTCATCCATGCTGGCCTTTTACCATGCTCGCTTGACTTCCTGCATGCCAGAAGGGACTATTCTTGTGCTTGAGGCTTTCCCTGAAGGTAACGCCTTGGTGTATGAAATGAAGTTACAAGCTTTATTTGTAGGTTTTTCAATCATAATAGAGGACAAGTTTTTAAAATTATTTTCTATACTTAACCAGGTAATGAAATGGAGTCACTAATTAATTATTCACTACTAATTGCTATTAATACAATGCCTATAGTAAGCAGTAGTAATTAAAAAGTCAGTTATGCAAAGAGGGGAATTAATTGGCACATTTTCTTCTTTTTGTGACTATTTCATGCTCCTTAGATATTCCTGAGGTGGAGAAATTGAGCAAGAAGCTGTAGTTTGGTCAGTGCTTACAGAAGCTGACCATAGCTCAGTAACTTGAAATTCAAATAGCTGATGAACTTTCATGCTGTAAAATGGGGGCAGATAGCTCTACTGGCTTCAGTAAGTGAAAGAGGAAATATCTAATCCAGTTAAATAACACTTGAGTAGCTATAGCGTGCAGTTTTTTATGTCTCAGCTGAAATGAAACTTATTGTTGTGTCTGTCAAGGGCAGGAGATCAAGGAAAGGAAAGATAAATTATGAATGAAGTCAGAACACAGGCATGAGGCGTTCTGTTGAGCTCCTACTGTGTCCTTCCAGCCCCTTTTCCTCATGAAATACCAGACTGCAGTTGCAGTTTTTCAAAATTATGTCATTAGAGTTCCTGAATGATTGCATTATTTTCCATATACATACAGGCCTGGTGGTTCTTTCACATGCTCATAGGTGAAATACCACATGAATCCAAACCGAGGGACACAAAATCACTGGTACAAGAAGTGTGTAAGAATGTTGGAATTTTTTTCTTGTGTAAATACTATTTTTCATAATCTTTCATGACTTTCTGATTCTGACACACAGGAAGGATAACAGGAAACTTACATGGAACAGAGATGGGTAGACGTAGTTACGGGGAGAGCTGATTTGCATGCTACATGTAATAATACTGTAGATTGTTACACATGCTTCCTTTTCAGTGTCTCAGCCTTCTAGGACGCAGTTCCCCATGCTGGAGAAATGTTTTCCCCTAGAATTACAAAGAGGAAGATAAACACATAGGTTTATTTCTTTCACCATTTCAGTTTTACCTGATTTTCTTTTAAACCATACTCATACTGAGGTGAAACAACTACAAAGAAGTAGCGCTGAGAACTCCATGTTTTATTTTACTGAAAAAACTGATACTAATTTTTGTTCTATAGTGTAAGACTTACCATTTATTTTGTTAGCAACCTTAGCATCTGTATTTTGAAGGGCAACCAATACCTATAGTCTGAATTTTATAACTAGAAAAAGTAGAGTTGTAATACATAACACTTGTAATACATGGAGATATTACTGATAATAAAAGTTACGGTTTTAAGTATACAGTTGGGGTTTTTTGTCTACTTCATAATTTCAAATTTCACATTGAAGGTTTATGACTGTACTCAAATTACATCAAAAACATTGTCCAAAGGTTTTAAAGACTATTGATCACAGGTGAACCCTAATTTTTGAGGTTTCTCTCCCTGAGGAAGCTCTGCTTGTGGACGTGTTCTGACTACCATAGCACTGAATGTGGATTCTGTTAGGAATTCTGTTCTAGTGACATCTCTTTCCTCACCATTTTTAGAAAAATGTCAACAGTTACAGATTTTGATGTCTGCACATCCATAAAAACAAACATACAACTCCACTGCCTTATTTTGTCAATCTCTCAATTTCATACGTACTCTTGGTTACAGTTTGCCATAGGTGATTTAGATAACAGACTGACCAGGTGATCCTTTCCTTATTCTCTTGATCTATGGAAAAGCGTGTGTTAAATCTAAGCAAATAAGGTAATGTTAAACAAGAAAGGCTAAGGAAAGGTAAATGAGAAGTAATCATCAGGTTTCAGTATAATGTGAAGGTAAAATTTAGTATCTCTCTACTTCTCTGTTGAAAAAGCACATATTTATGTTATGCTTTTTCTTTCCTAGTGCTAAGCTGTGTTCTCTTATTCTTCTCTAGGCTGCTGTAGTACCATCTGCACAATCTCTCAACCTAACTGACTTCAACTTCAGTGATTTTGAGCTATCAGATTTTGAAACGACGCTGTGCACAATTCGAATGTTCACAGACCTCAACCTGGTGCAAAATTTCCAAATGAAACATGAGGTATGAATGCTGTCAAATGCTGCTTCACATAAAGAGACAACTTAATTGTTGGAAAATCAGGAGGATAGTGAAACGAGCCTACAGTAAATATAATTGGAAATCTGTATTAAAGAGTAGTTAGCAAACTAGGAAGGTATGTAAAGTGGGAAGTACTGGCGTTTGTTCTCAGTTTGGTTCTACTGAATGATTAATAATTTGGTTCATGGACTGTAAAATGCTTTTAGAAAACTTGAGGAGTGGAGGTAGAGGACTTGGTTAAAATTCAAATGAGTTTGAAAATGTATAGCAATATTTCAAAACCAGGTATTTATTTTCTAGATCACCAGTTTATAGACCAATTTAGATTAGTGGTGTTTAAGGGCCAAAAGGAGTATGTAGTCTGATCTCTTGAATATCCCAGTACTTAGTTTCACCTTTGTAGTAAGGCCAAGAGCTTGTACTTCCTTAAGGGATACGTCCCAACAGAAGAGAGGGAGCCAGGTAGCCCAGTAACGGGTGGGCTTCTAGTTCCTAGTGGAGCAATTGTAATGGATTTGCAAAACCAAAAAACCACCATGACAGTAGACACATAATTACACATCTCAATAGAAGCAAGAGAACATTGACAGCTTTGAAGCTACACTTTCAACTTTCCATACTAGAGCTAAAGAAAACTGGCAGTAGCCTAGCACTCCTAACAGTGGAAAGACAGAGAATACTGCTGCTTTTGTCTGCGTGGAATCGTTTCTGTGGGTGAATGATACTGGATTTTCATTTCTGTCAGTACAACATCTTTCACTAGGAACACTAAAAATTTTCTTGAACAAATCAAGGCCTAGATTCTCAGCCTGCATTTAACATAGAGCAGTAAGTATGCTGTATCCATTTAAACTGAGGGACCTGTTCTAGTACACATTAAATTACTATCTGACCTTCATACCTTTCACTTTCTTAGAAGTAAAGTATAACCCACAACTTGTAATACTGTTGTGTAAAACATCCAGGACATACTTTCTTCCTGCATAAAAAACCACTACCCAGCAATATAGTAATCGCTGTCTTTCTATCATACTTACTTGCTTTCCAAAGTCCAATTCTGCTTGTCTTTTGACAAGCTGATACGAGGGAAAAGCCACATGTTCATTATCAAAACAGCTCTTAAGGGAACTCTGTAATTAAAAAAACAAATTTTCTCTATCAAATATGTCATTACAAACAAGGATTTTTTTCTCCCAGTTAGCTCAACGTAACTCAGTTTCTGAATTAACAGCAGTGCATCTGACACTGACATTTAGCCATTAGTAATAAAAACCCAAACCCACAAGTATTACATACTCAATGAGAGGCTGAACTAGTGGCTGTAAGCATATTCTTACCTATGTTCACAGTTACAAGTATGTTATATTTGAACTTAATTGAGTTAAAAGGAATTTTTTTTCTGTAAGAGAGACAGTTTTCAAGCGGGATTAGAGAAAGATTTGTTTTCATTAAAAGAATAGATTTCTAATACATTTACAGTTAACTATGTGATGCTGTTTCTTAAAGGTTCTCTGCAGATGGATTTTAAGTGTAAAGAAAAATTATCGGAAAAATGTTGCTTATCACAATTGGAGACATGCCTTTAATACAGCGCAGTGCATGTTTGCTGCTTTAAAATCTGGTAAAATTCAGGTACATTTTGCTGTTTCTACATTAAGAATCTTCGGGCTAAACAAATTCTGTAATGATGCATAGTTCTGATTGTCATGTCAGTAAGATGTTCATCATTCCATGGTATTGCTAGTGAAATCAAAATATTTCTGCTGAAGACTTCTGGCTTTAAGGGCTTAGTTTGTGAAATTGTTGTCATGTTGTTATGTACCCAGTTTCAGTTAAATCCTCTGGAAATGATCAAGTGGATGTTCCCAAAGGGAGTATCTCAAATAAGGCACATACATGATTATGTCCTTTTTTAAAGTTAATGCTTATGCTACAAGCAAGTCAAAAAGGTGGAGAAGAAAAGCACTGACCCAATTTCAGGATGTTTCCTTATAATATTCAACAGGAAATTTTTTAAGTTCAAACACAGAGCTGTGTACAGTGTTAGACAAACAATAGAACATTTTTTGGAAATAAAGATTTAAATGCTCATTTCAATGCTTTTGAACAATGGTTCAACCTTCCACTTAAAAGACACATAATAACTTAAAAAACAACCTCATCATTCTTTATTATAAATACCGAAGGGCTAGATGATCCCCAGAATAAGAAAGATATTGATTCAAGATTTTTCCAAAATATGTTTTTAGGTTTTGTTTTTATATTCTTGAAGAAAACAATGTTTCTGTTCATTCAGAATTAATGTGTTTCTTCACTTTGATTACAGACAATTGTTATTAGTTGGTTTATACTATTTTACAGTAAGCACTTCTGAGAGAATAAATAAATCCTATTTGTAGACTAAAACCCAATACCAATAATGAAGACGCACTCCCTTCCTCTACAAACTTTGTCTCACTAAAAAAAAAGACAAAAGGTGCTGGAAGAGACAAAGGCAAGGGCTTTCGTTTTCCTTCTATACTGAAATGGACATGGTAGTTTCGCTCTGTGTGCGGTCTAGCAATCTCTAATGATCCTGATAGCTTGCTTGCTGTTTTTGGAATCCTGTCAGTCTCCACTGCAATTTCCATAAATTGTTTTACTCCTAACTACATTGGATTCACTCCACACTGATTTTCATGTCCTAGATTCTGGAGTCAGAACAGCATCGAACATAAGTCTCTCAATTTTCTCTAGTTTGAGGGGAAAAGCAAGCATTGGGGGACACATCTTCCTAGGAGAAACATAAAATCAGTCATTTCCAAACTAATTTGTCTTTTGATTAGACTAAGGACAGGTTTCATTATCTAGAAAGCAGATGCAAATCTACAGAAGTTGTAACTGCTTAAAGAAAATTTGGATTTGATTGTGCAGAGGGTACAGACCCCCAGTGGCAGCACTGTCACTAGCTGTTCTTCAGATTCCTGTCCTGACTGTTGTGCCTGCTATTCTTGTCCCATTATGAAATGCTGCATGAATACTGTAACTTTGTCCAGCCTCTGTTTCTCAATGGACAGATTTAAATAAATTTTCTATCCAGTTCTATTGAACAATATTAAAGTGTCCTGACATAAAGATACAAAATAGTCACAAAAGAGAAACTGTAACCTCTCCACTAATCCTTGTTCCAGCCCCAGGATAGACTCTTTAATAATGAGTCAGATACGGGTTAATTCTGTTTTCCATGAACTTCTGTTAATTTATTTGCCCAGTGATCAATGAAGAGCATGACATTTTTCCCTTCTGATTATTCCAAGGACATCTGTGTAATGAATTTTTGTACCTACTTAGGGAATGTAGCCTAACTCCCTTGAGGTAATAGAGGAGCCGAGCTAAAAGTCACGGGGCCAGAATTTTAAAAAATTCCTCATGCTCTCTCTTTGCTGCCAGGTGACATTATGCAAGCCACTTCCTCTTCTTCTGTATCAGTTTTCTCATCAGTATATATAGGGCTAGATGATGTTCCCTCTGAAATGCTCTGAAAACAGCACTGAGGCCTATGGAGAATGATTATTACTGTGCACCACAACTTCAGAGATAACTCTTCTTCTCAGCATATCATTTTATGTCCTTGTCCTCCTTGGGCCAGAACTGTATCTGCTATGTGGGTAAAAACAAGACAGCAGATACAAAACACACTGTGCAAAATAAATCCCCATCACAAAGCTAACTCACTTCTTGTATTACTCTTTACATATAGAGCAAACTGACTGACTTAGAAACACTGGCTTTGCTGATAGCAACTCTAAGCCATGATTTGGATCACAGGGGAGTGAACAACTCTTACATACAAAGGTAAGTAAGTCAGAGAGAAGTTAAATAAAAACAAATGAATACCAAAATCACAGAGCTAAATTAAGTACAACCTAATTGGTTTGATGATGTGAGGCTGTGCAAAGGAGCAGTAAGTGCAAGAACAGCCAGAAACATTCAGGAGTCCAAAGCAAAGGTGCACAGCCTCAGTTGCTGACTAACTACGATGGCAGATGAAGTGAACTCTTTGTAGACTGTGCAGGGGCAGCGTCTTCCTGCTCCTGTTCCGGATGTCCCATCCCCCATTTCCCATACAGTGACAGCAAAAGGTCCCAGCTTCTAAGGGACAGTGTGTAGGAAACGTGCAGCTTTTCAGATTGCTCCCTGCCCAACCAGCTGCTCCCCACCTAGTCTGGGCCAGCACAGAGCTGAGACCTGCAGCCATCCGATACAAAGGTGTCTCCCTACCATTTTGAACTCTGATTGTTTTACTCATGATTTAGCCATGTTTTTCCAGAATTCTAAGTTGATTTGGATAAGATACATATTTAAAATCACATTTTAAATGTATGTATGTCTGTTTTGCATTGATTCTGGGTTATCTGTACTCTTCAACTTTGATCAATTCTGGAATTACAGAAAACCCTTTACAACGCAAGAAGTCAAAATACGTTTTAAAACCTTGAAACAAAATATTTTTACTAAACAAAATATTTCACTTTGAAGTTATCAAAATGAAGCATCTGCACTCTTCTAGAATTTTCTCCATATTTTAACTAAAAATACTTGGTTTTTTAGAATTTATTAATAGTTTCAGATCTGCCCAGAATGTGTTTTTCAGTGAATTTAGTATTCACTTCAAATAACAGTATATAGGCAGAAAATAAGTAAGCTGAAGCAGAATTCCTGCCTTTCAGATGTATGTTCAGAATAACACTAAGGCTGATGTGTAAAGCAAAAAAACCCCAAACCCCAAAACCCCACAAAATTGAAAGAGTAACCTTTTTCTAGTTCCCTAATAGGGGATTCCAGCAGTGACTGTAGCCTTGCAGTGATTGGAACCAGTTAGCTATTTTTTGCTTTATTTATTTAAAAATAAATTTCCTGGAAGACATCTGGAGATGCGTCATCTCCTCTCAAAAATGTCCTGGGAAAGTGTCATAGGCAGCAAAATCTAACATTTGCACATGCTGTAAAGCGGAGATGATTACAGCTTAATAATTCTTTTTCAATAGAAAGTTCCATTAATTTTGTTTTAAAATCCCTCATTTAAATCTAAATGAAAAGTTATTTTTTCCAGGAACGGATCCCTTTTGTTTCTTCCTCGAAGCAGGGAGAGTGGATACTTATTCTTAAGCAACAGGGTTTCAAAAATTAAAATGGTCCTGGTAGTAGAAATTACAGGAAATGAACTGCTTAAAGTTCTTTTGGTAGATATGCAGGTTTTTTTTTTTCTTTTTCTTCCAAACCCACATGTAAAATAGGCAAGCAGAGAGTACGAAAACTGCATAACCAAACCACTGTGTTCAGAAAGCAATGGTGTCCTTTGGCCTGGCATGGTGGTTTAACAGAAATGCTATGTACTACAGAAGTAGGATCTGAGTTTATTTCCAGCACTTGTGTCTTCCCAGACAGCCAGGGTCTGTAAGTACTGAGCAAGCTCTAGTTTGGTGCAGTACTTGGGAAGATAACCTAAGATATTTCTCACATATTTCTCTCTTCAGTCAGGATGAACTTCAGGGGACACAGTATGCATCCCACTTAACTCAATGGGAATTTCACCCAGCATGTGTTGGCACCATCCTACAATTTGTTTCCTTACAGAAACACGCAAGCATATTTGCTCTATACTCCTTTTGCAGTGGTCTCAGAGGAGGTGCTGGGCAGCCAGCCCATAATCCTCAGGGGCTTGCATCCTTTAATCTCCCTTTCCGCGTTTTTGTTTGTCTTTCCATCTTTCTCTCCACATTTTTGTGCTTCTTAAATCCCCGGAGTCTCCTCTTAGGACTTTTATTTGAGTCTCTGTGTGCACTTACTTACATAGGGACCGAATCCTGCAATGACTAACTCATGTGAATGATCCTTAATCGTACAAAAAGTCCCATGGAACTATATGCTAAAAAGGAATTTCTTAGATGATTAAACATTTGTAGGTCAGATTATAATTGGAGTAATAGATTCAGGATCAGCAGCAAAACAGACTTCCGAAAGAAGCCAAATTTAGTTGAAGAGATGACATAAGCAATGTGGGACCAGGGGCTGAAAATGAAGATACAGTAGCAAAAGCTAAGAACCATATTATGCAATGAGGAACGGGGAGAAATTAGAAATCCTCAGAGAGTAGGAGTTTCTGTATTTTTGTCTAAAGCTACTCAAACAGTAAATTCTATTTTCTAGACTAAGATAGCTTTAAATTCTGCAGCCGCACAGTTGGTGTCATGCTGTTTTTCACTGCCTGTAGTACAACCAACATCTTGTTTCTGTTTTGGATTTTACCTTGGGCAAAGGGTAGGTAACGATATTGCAGTAGTTTGGTCATGAAGAGAGTGGTGATGAATGAAGTACCAATACAGTTACTAACACTGGGAAATTACTTTACCAACATTTTGGGCCCTGCACCAGAGTCCGCTGAGGTCAGCAGGAATTTTTCCATTGGTATCAGTGGGCTTCCGATTAGGTCTGCATTATTACTAATTAGCTCAGTAGTTGAGCTGACTAAATATGCCAGGCAGGTGTTTAAAATGTTACAAAAACCAAAACTGTCACTTAAATTTTCCTTGTGAACGAACCCTTCTTGTTGCCTTTCCTTTTCATACAAGAACTTTCACTCTTTATAAAACCTTGCATTACATTCTCACTCCTTGTGTGCAGCTGGTCTCTACAGGTAACAGAAGGCAGAAAGTAGAGTTGTCAGTTCTCTGTCAAAGTAACAGCATGGTCTTTTTATCTGTACTCCCCCTGCATCCTTCCAAATGTAATCATTTTGTTTGGCCAGTTACACAGAAGGGGGAAAGGAACTGCTTAAGAGCAACCATGGGTGGGTCGGGGTAAACAGATAATGAGAAGAGGACATTAAAAGGGGAGTTATTTCTGGATTAGTAGTATGTTTAATTTGATTTCTCCATCTGATGGGTCTTTTTACTCCTCAGAAGCGAACATCCACTGGCTCAACTGTATTGCCACTCAATCATGGAGCATCATCATTTTGATCAATGCCTTATGATCCTGAATAGTCCAGTGAGTGCCACATTTTCGTGTATGCTGAAGGAAACTATTCCCTATTTTACTTTTTATTTTTAGCTTTTGGATAGATTCCCACCCTTATACATTCCTAAGTGATCTTTATTCCTTTTTGGGTAAAGAAAGCAAATGCAACAGTTTTGAAATCACAGTTCCATTGCTGAGTGCCACCAAACCTTTCCAAGTGTTGTCTGATAAGGGAAGCCTTGCTAATATCCTTTTGAGTACCTGCTTCCTTGGACCAAAGGGAACAAAAGACTTTGTTGCCATTTTCATGACCTCTTATGAACCACCAAACAAACCCAAGTCCTTGCTCTCATTTCAAAAAACATTCCAGCCTACATATACACAAAGCAGTCCTGATGAGACCAAACCAAACACTGCTAATGTTGACATTCCAAAGTGAAGCCAAACCTAAGTTAAGTAAATATGCAAATAAAACTACATTCTTCTTGTTTTATATTATTAACTAATTCTGAGACCAGTTATTCAGCATGCACAATCATTTCAAAGCAGTATATTTTCACTGCTCATTTCGTATCACAGGTATGGTACTTCCAGCATCCTTTGTATTGTAATGATTCTTTCCTATTCAGACAGGAAAACATGGGAAAAAAGTGGAGGCAAGTTGCCATTTCACCAGCTCCACAGTGCTTTGGTTTAACAGTGGGCTGCTGAGCTTATATTTCTATGCAATAGCTTGTTATTTATGTTGCTTCATAAAAGGAAAATATTTTCATTTACATGAGGTGTATAGGCAGGTACTGGAATCTATTATAGTTCCTCTGTTTCAGGGAGTGGGGGGAAGAGGAAAGAGAAATGCTACGATATAGCTAGTGGCAAATTTAATTTTGATGAATGAAATGGACTTAAAGGCTTTGATGTTGCTCTGCTTGCAGTTTCATTTTGTAATAGTCAATTATGAAGCTGTTGCTGTGCGGCTTTCTGCCAGTACTCAAGACGACTGGAATTTTTATTTTTAAATTGGGGAATCTGCAAAAGGAAGCAGGGTATAAGAATGACATCAGATATCAGCAAGCAACTCATAATGATTTAGTATCTAAGAGACATTTTAGCAAACCGGTGTGCTGTTGCCCATTTTACTGATAACACTGGTTTTGTTTTTTTGTAAAGGGAAATCAGATCCTCAGCAGCCTTTCCATTGAAGAATACAAGGCCACACTGAAAATGATAAAACAAGCCATTCTTGCCACAGACCTAGCACTATACATAAAGTAAGTAAGTCAGAGGCAAGTTTGGCTGGATAGTCATTGCTGGATGTTTGGATTTTGACAGCATGCTGCAAAATCTTGTGTTTTAACTTCTTTTAAAGGAGGAGAGGAGAATTTTTTGAACTTCTAAGGAAGAAGCAATTTAACTGGGAAGATCCTACACAGAAGGAGCTATTTTTGTAAGTAAAAGCAGAATGATTAAGAAGTCAGTTAATATTATTAGGTACCCAATTTTCCATGCCGTGTTGTTGTGAATTTCATTAAAACCAGCAGATGTGCGTGCTCTGGGCCTGTACAAACTGGCACTGGCACATAGGTCACTGAGTGACTCCCTGGGTCTGAATTACTAAGTCTGCAACCTGAATAATAAACTTTATTAAGTAGCACATGGAGTTACATGAGCATTTCTGTTCTTCCTAAAGAGTGTAGGGTTCCTGTCTAGGTACCATGTTCTTTTGCTGTTGATAGTTAAATATTGAATTGCTGAAACCAATAACTAAAAATTCAGGACAGGCAGTTTGTTTTGAAGCTGATTCCTTACTGACAGTGAATGAAAAAAGATTAAGAATAGAGACACATATTGTAATGCACAGCTACAGAAAAGCAGGCTTACATAGGCTGTCTAAGAAAGGAAGGATGCCATATTTCAAATTCAGTGCCTTTAAAAACCAGTCTAATTTAGTCATGCTCTATGTCTATTCCTATTTCAGTCCTTGGCCCTCATACCGTCAATGAAGATGGCAGTCACTGCTAATGTCAGAAATAAATAAATGTGCTGTCTGTCCAGTAGCAAATAGAATGAAACAGTTTATTTGATGTGAATCCACCAAATGAGCCAGTCCCGATTTGCTCATTTCTGTGTGCTCATTTCACACAGGTGAAAGTCTACTACATCGTTGAGCCTTGGATACCTTTATAACTTTGCTTTAATTTCACTTGTTTTTCTGAGTTTGATGTTCCTTGAAATTTTCTATTCTATGTTACTAATCACTTGACTTGGTGGCTACATCTATTTCACAATACAGTAATTCATAGATTTCTTTTTGTTTTTTCTACAGAGCAATGCTGATGACTGCTTGTGATTTATCAGCCATAACCAAACCATGGCCAGTTCAGCAACGGGTATATGCTTAATTTTAACATTTGCTAAATACGCGTAACAGCTTCTGTTTCCTCCATCCAGTCCTTATTGCAAAGGCAGTGGTGGAATGCAGAGCCTTAGGAAGCAGTCTTTCAAAGTGCTGTATGTGGATTGAAGACTTTCTCAGGTCTTTGTAGCAAGATCTGTGCATTTAGCTATGTCACCATGTTAGCAGTAATCTGAAGGTAAATCAGGAATCTTTGTTCTTTCCAACATTCCTGTTACTACAAGGCAGTCAATTGATACAACATGCTAGTATCAGCTGACCTTTTTCTATGTGTTGATCATTCCAACTGTTATCAGTGGTAAGATGCCTATGTGCCATTTTATTCACTTTGCTTTGTCAGAGTAAATATCCACATGCTCAGGTGTTTTGCTTGTGCACAGATGTGTGCATGAAGAATTCTAAAAACTAGCTGTTAAGCTGGAGAGTCTCGTTATGGGGGGGTCCCAATTCGATACATCCGAAAGAGAGATAGGAAACACAGGAAACAGTTTTGATTGTAGGTAGCAAGCAAACTTTTAGAGCTCTCAATGTGTGAAATCTCTTCCAGATTGCTGAGCTTGTAGCTACTGAGTTCTTTGATCAAGGAGATAAAGAGCGGAAGGAACTCAACATAGAACCAACAGTAAGTGGCAGAACCATGCGGAATCGCCTCTTTGAAAATGGCTTCTATAAACAGCACTTCACATTCCTTTCAAAAGACACAATTTCTCCCACTGACCAGAATGTAGGACCAACTCCTTCCCTGTCTTCCTAGCAGTCAGTTTTCTTCTGCGGTTCCCAAACACCAACAGTGTGTCATTAGCTCTGAGCAAGAAGAACAGACAGCATTATTTCTTCTAAATTGGTATTACTAAATTGTCTAGGAAATACATTCCTAAATTGGTATCTAGTTGCAACCTATCCAAAACCAGTAAGCTTGTCTATTTGTCTAGCTATTTGGGCTGTCAGTCCAAAACCAATCTCCTAAGGCAAGTCATGCAGTCAGATTACCTGCATTTTAACACATGTACTGATACCCTGCTGTGCTGAGCTTGCTGTGCTTTTTAAGGTGCTGCTTTTTAATTCCTGCCTGTCTCTTTGGTTTTGGTTGCATTTTTATTTAATGCATTTAAACACAGAGCTTGTTTACTTTTTATCTGCAGGATCTAATGAACAGAGAGAAGAAAAATAAAATTCCCAGCATGCAGGTTGGATTCATAGATGCTGTTTGTTTGCAGCTGTATGAGGTATGGTGCCTAAGAAAGAATTGCAAATATCAAAAACCAGAACTGCTCACTGTAGCCTCTAATAGACGCAGATTTAAAATTAGAATAAAAACCAAATAAAAAACTAGTCCCTTAGTTAAAAAAGATTTTTTTTGTTATATATTATATATGGTTCATTATTCAGTTGAAGAAATTATTATTTTAGTATTTATCATTAATGGTATGTTTGTCTGATTAATGTATTTTGTTATAATTTTTTAAAACCTAGCGGTAATTGCTGTGCTCTGTGCACTTGGTGTTAGATCCCTGGGTTATATTCTGTGTTCCAGCAGCTCCAGTGAGCTGCTATGATCATCAGGGAAAGTCACAAAACTAATGCTTTGTTATCAAGGAAAAGAATGGTATCCGTGTAATGCACTGATAAAAAGTGTTGTTTAAGAGTTTTAAAGAATTCAGAATTCTTCATGCAAAAGGTGATATGCTGTGTATAGGAAATTTACGCAAGTTTAACATTTCCCATCCCATTTTTTTCTTTCTCTTTCATCACACACAAAAGCAGTGCATGAGGGAATTCATTGAAATGTTTTTCATCCTGGTCACAAACTGTATAAGCAGATACTTGGTCAGATATAGTGTGAAACAAAACATAATGATTTCTGATTTTTTTAAACCAGTAAAGCAATAGAGTGAAAGCCTGTTCATTGGGACTGTAGCAAGTACTTTACAGGAACTGAGGTGAGAAAAATAAAGGTGAGGAACAGATAGCCTAACTCTTAAGAATCCTCCAGTGCGAGGAGCAAGGTGATTACTCAAATTTTTCCCTCTTACACAGTAAACTTTCCTAAAAAGAATCCACATCCACCAGTTGGAAGGAAACAAGGATAGAGGAAGGAGAGGGAGCTACTAGCTGCTGCCCCTGAAACTCGCATGTTTCTGTCCTGTAGAAACTGTTTGTCAGGAAAATAAGGCAGCCTTTGCTGGGAGGCCTCAGAAGACTGTCTCCCGTGGGAGGTAGGCCATTGAAAGAAGACCGAGTATCTGTGGAAAGGTAGAAACTATACAAACAGAAAATTCTTTGAACAGAACACCTGAGCGGGTTTGAATGCCCACAGCTCCAGAGCCTGAACTTCTATACTTTTTCTTGTTAGGGGAGGGCTTTATCTTTCCATTTATGAAAAGACTGGAAAATTTTCAATTGTTTACTCTGAAATATACGCTGCAGCTTACATCAACAGTTACCAAGTGATACTAGTCCAAACGGTACCCAGCTCCTGTACAGTTCCTGCAAGGACATGAGGTGCATGAGTAATTTCTAGCTACCGTGCCCCTGCTTTGTAACTGCAGCTTTGTTATGCCACAGGGAATACAAAGCCATTCCTGGTTAGCAGTCAAAAGCACCTACAAATGTTTGGAGTCTTCTCCCTTCTCTTTAATTGGGGAAGAAGGAAGGAGATGCTATGTCCACAGGAGGGCGTCTAAGCAGCATCTTTTTATTCAGAACACGTCGCTTCTTACAGCTTTCAGTGTATCACTCTTACTTGTCATCTTGTCTCAAAGTCTGACCTGAACTGGAACAGCACGTAGCAGGCTGACAGTGTCTGGGACCTTATATAGACTCAGAGTATGCCAGCATGTGTCCTAACCTGACAGATAAGTGCTTACTTACCTGACTTAGCTGCAGGGGCAGAGAGCACTAAAGAGGATGGGGAGCCTATGAGGAAGTGACAAAACCCGTAACAGTACTGGTAAATCCAAGGAAGGGGCTCTGGTTTGAGCTGATCCAGCATTTGTTTATTTTGAATGGAGTACAAGTAGGGGATATTACCTGCTTACACAGATTTTTGTTTTCTTCAATGAGTAATAAATGGTAAAACATATAAACAACTTCAGTGTTACTTTGAAAATGAACAAGCACACAGTTCACTCTCCAACGTTCTAATGCTATAAAAGTAAACAATAAACAGGGTTGTAATGACAGCTTTTTCACTGTTTTCTCAGCTGTCATCCAGTCAGTAGGATGCAATGCAAACAGAGATGAGTTCCCAATACAGCACTGCAAGTATGTGACTTACCATGTTATTCAGAGTAGGTCAGATCCCAATGAACTGAAGTTTTGGGCTTGTGTTAGTTAGGTAACCAGTGCAGTTAAACTGAATGATCTACAAGTCTTCACTTTAAGTTCAGAAATCTGAAAAAATAAGAGAAATGTGTTTCATTCTCTTCATTTTTTAATTGAAAAAAGTACCATTTAGCAGTTTTAAATGCTGTTTAGATATATTCAGATAAATAAAAGAGGAAAACTCCAAAGATACTTGACAGCCCCATTCTTATAGTGGTGTAAATCAAGAATAATTCAGTTAAGTCTACTGGAACTAATAAAGCAGCCTATAAAGCCAAAAGGAACTATGAAGATTTATACAAGCTGATGATTCCGTAAGGTCCCTATGTAAAGTTACAGGAGAGTTAGACATCGCTACCTCATGTTATTTGAATGAGACCTGAATTCCATGTGAAATTCTGACTGATTTTACGTTTTGTATAGTGACCAGAGGAGCAGCCAGGATTCTTCCCTGTGTGCTTTGCAGTCGTTCATAGTAGTTACAGAATCAGTGGGCTCAAACACTCTTTCCTGGTTGTCCTGCACTGTCTGAACTATTAAACTCCCACTTTACACTTCTGAATAATGTTACTTGATTCCAAAGAACCCTTTATGCAAGTAAGGACTGACCGTCATAGTTCATCACTTCCATCAGGAAAGAAAAACGTATAAAAATGCTATGAATTGTTCTTTTATTTATTTTTTCAATTCTGTATTTAAATATCAGAATCCAGTTTTCCTTCACTCTGATACAGTAACACAGCCATGTCATGAAAAATACTTGATTGACTTCAGTCACAGTTATTCCTAAAAGGCACTAAGTGTCAAATGTAATCTATATCTATCGTGCGCTAACTGTCTTGAATTCAAATATTTCTGGGAGAACTCCTCTGAATCACTTGATACGCCGTCAGTGAATATGGTCCCATTGACCATACCTGCTCTGTGTCTAATTACCATTCCAAGGTCATCCTTATGACCAACCTTGCTATACATTAAAGGACTGGCTTGCAGACAAAGTCCATGCATAGTACTTCACTAGGAATACTGGACAGGTCACTTGCGCGTAATACAACAAACTTATTCTGCACCTATATATCAAGTGCTGTATGGACACTGCCGCTCAGTCTAATCTGCACTAGTGCCAGGTAACTGCGTTCATGTTTGATGTGCAGCAGAAAGCCTTCCTTGAGGTTCAAAATACAAGTTCATGTTCAATTATAGATAGACCTTGTATTTCAATCCTTCTGGTCTCTCTCACGGTCATCTTTAAGAACACTTATTTTGTTGTTAAATGTAATCTGTTTTATATGTTCTTAATTCATTTCAGGCCCTAACGCATGTGTCAGAGGCCTGCTACCCTTTACTGGATGGCTGTAGAAAAAATAGGCAGAAATGGCAATCCTTAGCTGAACAACAAGAGAAGAATCTGATTAATGGAGAAAGCAATCAAGCCAAACGGAACTGAGATGCTGATTTAACACCACAAGCTTAAGTTCACATAGAAGACATAGTAATAGGGGAGTACTGCATTTTGCTAAACACTCTATGAATTTGGCTTATGTTTTGCCACTGCTGTATTGTTTTTCCACATTTCAAGATATAGCATGACCATGTATATGCCAAGATTATATAAAGATAGTATGTTTCTTTTATTACATCTGATGGAGATGGAAAAAGATCTGCAAGGGTAGTTTTTGCTACCCTATTCCACAAGAAGATACAAGTGCAGTTACTCGACTGTCCCTGAGAGCCTATTACTTTATAGATGTATATAGTTGTTTAGTGATCATGTTTGTGGCCAGTATCTTAAAGACTACTGCGTTTCGCACCTTTTTTCCTCTTACAATCTTGCTGTGTTATGTTATAAAAGTAATGAGCAGTCTTGCCTGTTCTCTTCCCAGAGGTTCAGAGGAAAGATATGGACTAACTCTGGGGAGCCTAATCCAGCATATACTATGCTAACCTCTTTCAGGAGACAGAACGGGGCTTCGAAGTGAAAAAGCCCCAGAATCTGTGCACCCAGTAGTTTTTTCCATATTAGAAGAATGTCTTAGCAAACGTCTTACATTTGGAGAAATTTTTAAAAACTCTGTGAATTACTAGGCAATGGGGGTCTTAGGAGTTTTGTGGTAGAAGTGTCATAATTATCCATGAATAATGGAAACTGCTTGAAGATTGATGAAATGTCACAAGATAACTGACAGGCTGCCATGGAAGAATGGCTCCCATAGAAAGCTGCAAGAAGCACACAGAGAAATGGAAACTAAACAGGATCATTTTTATATGCTGGTTTTAACTTCATTCAGAAGTTGAATTTAACATCATCATAACCAACAGACTGAATCACGGGCAGGAAGAGTAAAAAAGAATATGACTGCAAGAGCAAGAGATGAAAATCTGAATCAGAATGATGCAGGAACGGCACACCACTTCTGGTGATTATCAATGACTGATTCTTTAGGCCAGTGCTATTATGAAATGGCTATGACCACTTTAAAGAAAGTTTTATGTTAACATCTAAAAATCATTTTTAGCATTAGTTAATGTTAACAATGATTAATCACAATGTCTTAAAGGAATAGGAAAAAAGAATACTGAAAGCAAAAATAGCCAAGAATGCTACAGGGATTTGTCATTTGTATATGAGGCATTAATGTTCAGAAAAGTAAGAAAAGTAAAAGTAAAAAAAAGCAACATTGATATTTTATTTAAATGAAGATGATGAATAAAAATTGTTTTGGATTGGGAACCAATTCAAGAAAATACACACATTAGACAAACCCCAAGAGAGTAATACAAAAAGAGTATTATTCTTTGGGTAGACAGGATTGGGAGATTAGTGTCAGCAATCTAAGATTGGTTAGCAGTAAGTGTAACTTTGGCTGCACAGAGACACGGAAATTTTTTTTTTTTTCATCTGTAATGATTTTTCAGTTAAAATCAGCAATAATATTAAGCAAAAGTAATACATTTGGGATTGTACTTTGAAGTGTAGGAGCTTATTTCTATCACAGTAATCCAGAAAATTCTAGTTGGAAACTGCAATAAATTCTTTTTTTTTTGTCATCTGTAATGATTTTTCTGTTAAAATCAGCAATAATATTAAGCAAAAGTAATACATTTGGGATTGTACTTTGAAGTGTAGGAGCTTATTTCTATCACAGTAATCCAGAAAATTCTAGTTGGAAACTGCAATAAATTCTTCTTCCCCGGAGATTATCAATCCCCGCCTTGTAAGAGCTGGTCAGAAAGACAGTGACACCAACCTCTTTTTATCAGTCTCTGCATTTAGATAAACTATACCAGAAGCTAACAAAAGATGAAGGAAATGTTTCAAAATGTTTGATCGTACTGAGTTTCATAGTCGATTTTTTTTTTAAATGTACAATAAGGTATTCTGATAGTCTGCAGCATTTCTGCCAACCTAAATTATTTGTCACCGATTACATCCTATCTCAAACTTCTCTAATGACTGCCAATAATATATTATTGCAGCTGAATTTGAAAACATTTTTCTACAAAAGTATTTCTCCTGATTTTTTTTCCCAGATTTTCAAAAAAAGTATGGAATTCCACAATAATTAAGAATTCTAGTGCTACAGTTATGCAGTGCTCCATATGTGTATTTATATGCATACACAGTACAATATATGTATGTAGTATGTCATAGCTATGCAGGCTTTCCAAAAACCCGACAGCAGCCTGCCCCCCCAACACACCCCCCAAAAAAAAAGTTTTTAGGTACTTTTTGATAAATAGGAAACTTTGCTTCAGGATTTGCATAATCCTTGTATATTCTTTTCCTTGAATGCTTGAGATACTGAAATATAATTATTACGCGAACTGATGAGATACATATTTAATATAGATATGAATAAAGTATATGTATATAAAGGTGTATTCTGCTAGTATGGTTGAGACTAGTAATTCATGGTGACAACACAGTAAATCAACTATGGTGATATTACAGTGTAGTGACGTATCATTTACATTAAGATCCCAGTATTTCTTTGCCATATTGTGTGTTCAGCAAAGCTTTATTATGACATAAATTTGTAACTACTGCAAAGGAGTACTGGATTCATACCTTTGACTTGAAAAAAATGAACATGACATTGCATTTTTTCAAAGGTCCACTTAAAATAAACACAGTTATACAGTATGTGCATATATTTAATTACCTATCTGTACACATTTATCCCACAGAATCTCTTCCACTACGAAGACTGGAACATACATAGAAATACAGTTCCTAGTAAATAAACCATTTAAATGTCATAATACACCTGTATCTGTATATATTTCTACAAAACCAAACCCTTTAAACTACTGGTTTAAGAACCTTAAAAGTATAGATTGCTGTACTTCATGAAATTTCAGAGTGGTCAAATTGTTTATATAGTGTTTTACTCTGCCTGAAGGCAAAGTCAGAGTGTGCTGGGTTTGTGTCATAGCTTTGTGTGAACTGTTTGCAGAAATTGCTCATTCCTTTCATAATGTAGATAGGTGACAATATGAAAAAAAGCCAGGCTGCTTTCTGCCTGAAATTCATTGCCTTCAGAATTCAACATTTTCAAACCCAGCTACTGGATTACAGCCATGCAGCTGCCATTAATTTCATAATGAGTTGTGTATCTAATTATTTTAGTCGGGTCTCAAACGTATTCTCCCTATCTAATATGGTCTAGCTAAAGCAATCAGTGTGAATTATACAAGAAACAAGCTGAAATGGAGTTTATCACTTTGTCAGTTTGGTCTTAAGTCCATTAAAGCCATTGTGAAATTTGATATTTAAGTCTTTGGGTACAGAATTTGTCCCACTAATTTTTAATACTTGTCTCAATGAAGACATCTAAGTTAGTATCCTACTTGTTCGCAGACACGGACATATTTTCTTTTGAAGTCACTCCACAGCACAGTCTAATGCTTAAAGTACACTTTTTCTGGTTTTGTTCCCCTTCTGAAAAAATTACTTGTCATACGTATTAACATACACAAAATTACTGATTAACCCTACCTCTTCTAATTAAAAATAACAGTGAGGCTCTTAAGCGGTAGGTAGTACTTCTTTTCCAACAAGTTAGTCATACGTCCAATATTAGCTGTAGAATGTCTAGGTTTTCTATTATCTCACACAATAAAAGAAAGGAGGGGAAAATAATGTAATGTTGATTTTGGAGATGGTACTGATTTTTAATTAGTAGCAGTTTAAAGTTAAGAGCAGATTACTCTCTTATCTTCATGGAATACAAGTGTGCTAGTGATAAAAGTGAATATTTTATTCCATTGATGACCAGCTGATCTCTCTTTACAGGAGAGGACTGAAGCCTGATTTTATGCGTCACCCTCTGACAAGTGCATGCATGTAAAGATAAACTTTTAAACTCCCATCCAATGCATTTTATCTGGCAGTGGCACAAACTGACAAAATCAGAACACTGTCTAATTCATATATGAGATTTTTCAAAATTACTAGGTAACTGATTTTCCAACCCATTATACAGAAAGATTATGAAGAGTCAGATGTAGCCCCTTAAAATTAGGGGATGTTGCCCAAGTGATCTGGTTGGTGCCCCTTGCAGTTATGCATGAGAAGATAGCACAGAGTTTTGATGGAAAAAATGCCTCACTCATAATAAATTCATACATTTTTAAAGGTTTTATAGAGACGTAGTATTTCAGGCAAATTTATATCTTAGCTTTAGTTAGGAGTCTTGTCTCTGTGATGCTGTAGTTTCTTCTTCATGTCAAATCACATGCAGTTTACATTCCACAAGGTTTCAGCTTTATTTCACAGTTCCCTGCTGTACTTCTTCAGGGACTTGCACTAATTTAAAGATAAGCTTGAACGTTGGAGCTTGAATGAAAAAATGTTTGGCCACAGGATGATAAATAATGAGGGCTGGATTTTTTTGTTTGGGCTTTCACAGGAACAAGAAGCACCACAGAATCTGGCCTGGTAATTAGTGACACTTGCTAAATGCAGCAAATTGTGACAGCAAGGTATTTTATCTTTGTCATTGCTAGATGAATGGAAATTGCATGGGAAAGTTTGTTTTCCACATAAAGAAGTTTGTTTCCATAGAGAAACTCATATCTAAGTACCACTGTTTGTAAATGTATATTTATGTGACAATGCTATATAATAGCTAGTTTCCACTAACTTTCACAGCATGAGCTTGTCATGCCAGGGCCTAAGGCATGCTCAAATGCCCATTTGAAGTCAATTACATGATTCCCGTTTACCTCAGTGGGAGTTGGGTTGAGCTGTACAGAAAGTGAAAGAATGGGTCAAGTCCACCTTTTTTACCTATAAAGAGGGACCAAACTCTTACCCTTGGTAACACCTGCCTCACCTGCTCTTTGCTGTATTCAGCTATTTCTGCTGATGCCCAAGGTACCTTACAGATGTAACTGAAGTTAGAATTTGAGCCCTCTATGTATTCACATGGCAGACACCTGCATGTGTCTCTTAAAGAATGTAGTGTGAAATGCACTGTAAATAGTCTTAATATACATTTCTATTATAGTTTAATAAAAATCGTAATCACAGTCACTAGCCACTGAGTTTGTCCATTTGTATTCTTTTATCTTTTAAAAATATTTGAACAAATATATAGTTTCTGGGCACAGTATTTTTGTACTAGGTTAAGGGGGTTACTCTGTATATTATGTTTTGCCTTTGAGCAGTATTAAAGTCTTCTGAATGTTGTGTGTTCTCGCTTGCTTCTGTCCTATGACTACTTAGTAAAACTAGTTACATTACTTAAGAGAATCACTAGTCCTACTTACTGTACAGCTGATAGAGAATATAGATTCAGGTTATTTTCTATGGTCAGACTGCTGCTTATTACTTATTTCCTCATTCTCCTCTTTGTACTGTTTTCATGCTTTTTAAAATAAAAAGGACGATGTCAAATTTTACTGTTTGTTAATTAATATTACTGAGGTTGAATTTTCAACACCTCATTGTTCCCTGATTCAAATCATTGCTTCTGTAAATTTGTATTTTATAATAACTTCTCTAGGTCCTAGAAATCCTGAAGAGAAAAACTTCACTATTAGTATCAAGATACTTATAAGTACTACTGGGATGAGCCAATGGTGAAGTACTTCTCATTTCAAAACAGCAAAAAAATTCACTGCTACTAACCACTAGAGAGCACTGCAGCTACACTTACTAGGAGCTGTCAGAAACCAGTTTATTTATTGGATCAGTAGAACTGGCAAATACAACTGTTACACAGATCCATCCTCATCCTCTTCCCCCAAATATTAATTCCTGGGGTAGCACGTAAGAGAGATGGAAACAGTCAACCCAGTGACTTTCAACAAAACTGTGAAAAAATATTTTTGACAACAAAAGCCTCATCATGTGCGAACTGCTGATCCTAGAAGTAATTCTAGACCAACGGGCTTCTTGGCAATTTCTGTTCTTTGCCTGTTAGGTTCTCCACAGCAACACTTCTGGCTTGACTTTTTTTAGCTCTAGGCGAAACCAAAAAGTATGTACATCCCTGACAAACAACAGTCTCATTCAAAAAGTTATGAAGGGCCAGATTTAGTTCAGCACAAAACACAAGCACTGTTTGCTTGAACCATCTGCAATTTACGAGTGCAACTGAACAACTGTCTATGTATATCTACATACATGTATCGGGTAACCATTTGCTGTTGGGACTAGTCTTCCCAGCCCACTCACCAACCTAGTCATGCTCCTGCTTAGTCTTCGCTGGCCTACTGAATGTTTGAATTCATTTCTGAGAAGTGGCACAGTTTTCAACAGGAGTACTGGAATACATTTCTTACCCAGCCCAGAAAAGAATCTAACCTTGAACGAGGGCATTTTTATTGAAGAGGTGAAAAAGAATATTACATTTGGTCTTTCACATCTTGCACAACTACGATGCCTTTTTAACAAATGGAAAAGACATTAGCTCCTTCCTCCAGCCATATTTTTAGCAACAGTGGTGACAGCTATTGCTGACATGCATTTCACATTCCCAAGAAATCTCACCCTTTAAGATTTTTCGGAAATAATTCAAATGTGTGAGTTTGTTAGAGTAGTAAGCTTTAGGATCTAAATTTATGGAATCTGACAGCCACTGAGTTTTTCAGCCCTTCAGAGGAGAGTAGCATTTCTTAGCACATACAGAACTTTAGAACTTCAATTTCAGTTGAAAAATACCACAAGTTGTAAACACAGTAAATACTGAAGTGAAAATTTACAATTCAGAATTTCTTGTAATACCTGGCTGCATGTTTTCCCCCCATTATTCCAAAGCTCTTATTTTATTTAACATGGAAATTAATTTTTACACTTCCTGAGAGACTGAACTGTTCTCCAAACAGCTGCACTATTTTCTGTTCTGAATGTGTACTATCGAGTAAAGATAAAATCGTCTTTCCTGCTGAAATATGGGGATAATCAATTCAGCCATAGCCTGCTATTGCCCACCCAGTGGTTCATAACGGCTAATAGACCTATACTTTATATGGGTTTCTTTTGTTTATCATCATCGAAGATCTTCAACAAAAACTAGGAGTAAAATCCATGGTTAAATCATACCACTAGTTTATACATGATACATTAACATATAGGCATTTCTTCAGAATTCTTTTTTGTAGTAGTTAATCCAGTCACTGGCACGTTATTTGATGATATATACGGTTTTTTAATGGAAGGGAAGTTCATTTTACAGATAAGTAGAGGGGTGAATTTGATCAAGGTCACATAGAAAGTCCGTTTCTGAGCTGGAAATAGAACCAGGATCTGGGTGTCTGTTCTGCTTTTACATAAGATGTGAAGAAAAGAATGTTTGGCCTTGAAGTCATCTTTTCCTTTTGGATATACAAATATTTAAATATCTGAACCATATAGGGTGCTCTCTTGCTATTATGCTGAGCTCAGAACAACTCTGAAGCTCACTATTTTACAGATGAGATTAGATTCAAGTCACTAATCCAGATAATCACAATAATCTTTGGTGGAGTTTGAGCTATATCATAATCAAAAGCAAAAGTGTACGGTCAGCAAATAGCGATGTTGACATGAACTAAAAGTCCAGTTCAAATTTTGGAGAAACTGGAAAGACTGATGCAGACTTTCAATACTGTACATTGTTAGCTCATTGGACTAGAACTCAACCCCACCCTTTGATGACATTTCATACTCTGAATAAAAAGAAACTACTTCCCTAAATTTGCCTGCTACTAAGTATTTGCCTGAAAAATACAGGAAAAGAGTATTAAGCTATACATTTAAATACCTTAGATAAGCCTGACACAAAGCCCTACAGGTCAACTGGCATATCAGTCTCTACATGACAAGTGACAAATGGCACTAATACTCAGAGATTCATACAACCTGTACTGGAAAAGCACACTTATTTTTATTGGCAATTGTTCACTGTCACCCTCTTTTCATTGAAACTAGGCTAGATTCTGCTATTTTAAGTAATCCTAGGATTCATTTTAGCATGCAGTAATGGATGAAGTAAATACCAGAGTTGTTACTGCTTTAAGAAAATCTTGCATTTTGCTTCTAGATTTTTTTTAACCTGGAGCTTATTAGCTCATGCACTTCAGTTCTCTCCAATAATCAACTCCCAAAAAAATGCAGCACTTTATGGATCAGAGCCATTACATAGTAATTAAAAAGGAGTGTATACAGACATTTAAGAGTGAGTTTTAAGATCCACAGCCCACTAATCAGACAAATGGATCTATACTCACTGGAAATTTCTAAGTAATCTTCAAATGTTGAATCTTCATGTTGAACGGATTGCATATTAGGAGCATCCAGGAGATTCTCCTTGAACCAAAATAAAACCAGAAACTTAGCAAACAGGCAGCTGCAGTAGGACAAAATCGAGCTCAAGTATGATCTAATCCTGCTGCAATACAACATGCAATTTCAATATGTACTCTGAAATTATTTATCCAAGAGATGGCATTAGTTAGGCTCCATTGAGCTCCTTGTTGCTAGGCCACCCATAGTTATGCTAAAGTTGGCTTTACTGGCATAGAATTATCTATTTACTGTATCGATATAAATTTGAGTATTGTTGTTTAAATGCTTAGCAAAACTTCACAATAAGGGATCCAGGGGCACTTAACTGATTTAAGTGCCCAACCATCTTTGCAATCCATCCCAAGACATACAGAAGAATCATGTAGTAGAAAACATGCATAAACACTGCCAAATCTGTTCACAACTACTGACAGAACCAGTTAATCTGCATGTTTTTAACAGGGATTCATCTCCTTCTTAATATGTAATATTATATATAATAATATTTACATAAGTATATTATGTTTATGCTGGCACCAAGCCATTATCACTCCATGGTAAAGCTGAGTTCTACTGTCCTAGCTAATTTTAGGCAGAACAACTTGAAGACAAGCCACAAAACAATAAATAGGATAGATGAATATAACCCATTGCAAAAGCATTTTTGTCACCCTGATCTTTGGAACCTCATTGTCAGTTACTATCATAATACAGCTTGGTATGATTATCACAGACTGGCATGATGAGATTGGCATGACCATATAAGTTAATAATTTATTTCCATCCACCTCATTTAAAGAGCAAACTTGAAAGTTAGTAAGTTTGTCCATTTTCAGTGTTCTGAAGCTGGCATGTTGAAGAAAGCCACGAAGCCACGAATACACACCCTTAGCTTTCATGACTTTCATGCAACCAGTAATACTAAACCCCAAGTTTTTCAATGCACCATCTAAGCAACAATTGTGATTTTGAAAACCACACAAGGAAGAGGCAGACAGAAGAAGGAAAAAGGCTGTGGAATATTCCAACATTAAAAAAAAAAATTATAAAAACAATTTTACTTATAATTTTAGAAGGAAACCCATCTTTTATAGGAACTCAAAAGAACTCTGAATAAAGTGTGTATCGTATGATTCTAGAACATGTAAGAAAACTGAAGTCAGATTTTAGTGCGTTAATAGTCCTAAGTAACTCATGTAAATTGTGCGAGATTAAAAAGACGGCTGCTTGTTCTAGCACTCACATTCCATCAGACCTCAGAGAAGAACAGTTCTTTATGCTGTCAGTGCTACACCAACATAGAGACACCATGAAACTCTTAAATATTGACCACCTGTGGAGATTCTTACTTAACTGACAGATCTGTGGGGCTGATCTGAACAGTATCCTAAGGATTCATGCCCAGTGAAAAGAAATGTTAAGGAAGGGAAAAATGGGACAGAAATGGAGCAACAAGCTCTGATGTGAAATTCAGGACCCAGCTACTCACTGCTCCCATGATGAAAAGGTTTGGAGTTGGCTGGTTAGCCTCCCTTCTGAGGGAGACCAAAGAATCACAAGGGGGGAAAGGCAAGTTGTGAGATAACTGACTGGAAAAGCACATCTGAGAGATCTTCCTGTTAGTTAAGGACTCGCTCCAGAAGACCCCTTTTTTAAGGTTCAGAAAAACTGCTGAAGTAAGTTTGATGTAGAAATTCATACTTAACCTGCAGAATGTCACTACTCTGAGGTTTTTTTTCAGAGGATAGACTGCATTCAAATGAGCAAAGTAATCGGTAACATTAGTTTTGTTTAAATATATAAACACTACTTCAGATACCTTAGCATTTCTTAAATAAAATTAATCAGCAGGTTCTTGGAGGGAACGCAGAACCCACCTAAAAAGTAGAAAAGCTTTCTTGAAATGCTCAAAATAAAAGGTCATTCCTATTTGTTAGATTTCATATATGCCTGAAATAATGTGAATAATTCACATTATTTCAGGCCTCAATTTTCTACTGGATACAACAGAAGTGGTTTGTCAGAAAGAACCGCTCTGCAGGAGACTGTAAAGAGTTAATAATTTTGTTACACAACAATAAATTGGATGAACTATAACCAGACACCAGGTATTTTTTTTTATGTATATATACTAAATAAATAATATAGATTGATAATGATAACTACAAAGGTCAAGATACACTCCAACACAATAAAAAGAGATAATCTGACTCTAACAGAAACTCATTTTGCCCATTTTCTGAGCTGGCTGAAGGGTAAGATGGGCATCCATGATTAGCACAGCACTGGGCATGGGCTATGACACTTTCTGAGGCACTGAGTTTGGATTCAGCACCATACTAACACAACTACTCATCTTCCATTTTATAGTTGGCTGATTTTTACCGAGTTCCAATTACAGGGGCTAGCATGTATATATTTCCCTAAGTCAAATGTCTTGCCTGTACCTGACAATGCTCCAGTTCAAAGTGAGATGCAGTATTTCAATTTTGTCCTTCACAAAAGATGTTAATTCTGGAATTCTAATGTTTATATAGAGGCAGGATTTTTTTCTACCAAAATTATGCCTACTTCTTTGCAAATTTTATTTTAGAACTTTTATGCAAGTCAAGGTGATAAAAAACTGCATGAAAATGTGGGAAGAAACTGCATGTAAAAACTACATAATGAGACCTAAATGGTGGTGTTAAATAGATATTGTGAGGTACTTCCCTCACCACCATTAAGAGTAAACAGCCTGAATGCTTTCCATCTGGCAGGCTTCTTTACCCTGCAAGACAGGAATATAAGAGGTAGGAAGAGGAAAGAACAGGTAGCTAGCACAGGAAGAGTGGCAGGCTCTGCTTCTTCCTAGCCTTAGAGAAAGAAAGGAAGGCATTTCTAAGATGGAAGACCATGGTTTTGAGGAAGGCGAATGACAGCAGCTGGAACAGTAGAAGACAAGAGGACAAGCTGCAGCCTGAAGAGGACATGTGTCCACAACCCCAATCCTTGTCATCTGCAGGTGAACCTTCCCACACAGAACAGGGACATGGCTGTGGGTTCCTGCTCTCTCCCAGCTGTTGCTGCGCTGGCTCACCAGGTTAGTGCTCCAACATGTTCAGCGTTGGAGTACCATGCTGGGGGTACTGCACGCTCACAGCAACCATTCATTTGGCAAATGAGATTCTTCATATTCCCCTCTCTTCCCCACACAGTTTAGGCAAAACCCCCAGCTTTGAAACATCTGCTGTGTAAGAGGAGGTGGCTCACTTCAAATGACATGAATTAGGAAACACTCATAAAAGGAGCTCTGTTGGCAGATCTGAGATAACCTCTGCAAATTACTGCTGGAAGAGTCTTCTTGAACTGGAATAGCTATAGTTGGAAGATGAGGTGTCCACAACTACAACAGACTAGCTTGCACTAAATCCCATCTTTCAAAAGACCAAAGGGTCCAGAAAAGTTAATTTTAACTATAATGCATGGTCAGCTTCTAGCACCCTGTTTCGGCTGCAAGTATGGCACCTTTCCCTACATCACTTGCAACAATATGAACCTACACTCTTTTTTCTTTTCTCTTCATCAAGTGAGAAATAGTTGTTGAGCTATTTTTCCTCTCCAGTCTGTTAGCCAGATTACTATTGATTTCAAAATGAAGCTGACTGGAGTGAAAAGCCACACTATTCTGGTATCGCTAGCAAAGTTCTAAATTTATAGTTACACTTCAGTAAAACCTCTTGTTCCAGGCTGCAATCCATAGATGTACAATTATGATAACATGAGACACTGTTAAAATTTGGTAAGTAAAGCACAACCCATCACGTGTGCTAAGCAAAATCCAATTTGGCGTTCAGGATTTACATTTACATTTTGAAGCTAACAGACAGCAAAGCTGATGCCATCCATGCGAACAGAATAATTATAACCCTAAACTTGGTAGACACAAAAGCAGGGTCAATAGTTTTGCTCAGTTTCAAGTAGCACCAATTAGAAGGGAAGGGGAGTGAGGGAAGAAGCAGCTAAGTCAGGGAAGACTCATGTTCTGCATTATCCTTGAACAGACAAAATCTGGGACCTATGGAAATCAACCACAGCAGGTAAATTCACTCAGCTGCACATCTTTTTCTGTTGTAGGAATGGGTTAGATGCACATAGCATTCACTGAATGTGTTATAATGAAGAAAATTTGTAAAAAGTGCTCAGAATTTCAACTATATATTAAAGAGTGAGCACATGAATACAGAATATCATCCCAATTTTCATAGCTCAGCACTAGACAAGAAGCAAGTAGATAGTTTTCTGAAACAACCTGCAGACATTCAGGAAATCCTTTGCCCCATGCTGATTATGTTGAGCAGAACAGATCTCTACCAAATTATAACAGACAAAGTAGAGATTTGTGTTTGGCTTGTTGGGTAAATATATTTCCTCCAGTTGCATGAAGACTCTCCCACTAGCACGAAGATACAACAGAGAGAGAAAATCTCTGGACATTTTCTTAGTCTAATTACTGCTTTCACTAGATAGCTGATTTTTTACAACTCAAGCCCCATGCTGATTATGTTGAGCAGAACAGATCTCTACCAAATTATAACAGACAAAGTAGAGATTTGTGTTTGGCTTGTTGGGTAAATATATTTCCTCCAGTTGCATGAAGACTCTCCCACTAGCACGAAGATACAACAGAGAGAGAAAATCTCTGGACATTTTCTTAGTCTAATTACTGCTTTCACTAGATAGCTGATTTTTACTGCAACTCAAATATGGTGAATAAAATGAACGGATTAGCTATTCTTTAAGACGAGCAATAAAGATACTGTCATGATTTGGGGGCAATAAGGGAGAGATTCAGCAAGCAGTGTGGTCACAATTGGAAATTTGATTAAACAACAGTAAAGTTCTCCTTGAAAAGATCAGTGCATCAGTTGAGCTTTAGTCAGCCACATCATCCTGTAAATTGCTTTCAAGATAAGCCACTACATAAATTCTCTTTGCAAAGATCTGTTACTTCAGAACAGTCCTCCTACAGACAGAAACATGGCATTTAATGGTACTTGGAAAGCAGACAGAAATGAAAACTATGAAAAGTTCATGGAGGCGATGGGTAAGTCTTACTTTTCCAATGCCTTCTACAAGAATAATACCACTATGGCTGAATACAAGCTCGAGCTGTCTGTGAACTACCTTCTGGCTAGCCTGTCCTTTTGCTGTTTGCTGCTCTGCCCTTGCATAGTGTACTGTGTTTATTTTCAAAAGATTCCATGACAGGGTGGGGGGAAGATACTGAGAAATGTTCTGATTTTAATTGCATTATGTTAATCTCAAGCAACTTAACTAACTCCGGCAGATTTATTTCAGCAGAGGAAAGAATCTCTAAGTCTACATTTGAGGAAAAGGCTCAGAGAATTTGAATGATAATCTTTAAGCAGAATTCTGTAGGAGGAATATTATTTTGATAACATGAAACTAGTTTAAAAATTACACAGGGAGGAAATAATCATTCTTCAATTTTATAGAAACACATGATTCAAGTCATTTTAACACCCTGATACTTACTTTAAATTTGTACAAACTGTGCATTGTATGGATATGAACATAACCATTCCAGCCAGATAGTGGTTTGTATTATATCTGTACTGGTGAATATGGCCTCAATAAAAAGTGAAGAAGAATAAAAATTCGGGTCAGAATGCTGGAATAAACTCACTTGACCACATGAAAGTCACTAAAAAGAGACAAATTTGATGCTGTAGTGGTTTTTTTTCTGATTGATGTTAATTGATTTTTCTAGGTGTTAACGTGATGAAAAGAAAGTTAGGAGCCCATGATAATCTGAAGATCACCATTCAACAAGATGGAAACAAATTTACTGTCAAAGAATCAAGCAATTTCCGTACCATAGATATTGAATTCACTCTGGGAGTCAATTTTGAGTACAGTCTGGCTGATGGGACTGAACTTAGTGTAAGAGACTTTCTATATAATTATATATTTATTATATGATAATAACTTTGTGAAGTACAGTTTCAAGATGAATGATTTGTCTTCCTAGTTTTTAATTGAAATTTTAATTTTAAAGTGTGACTGTTCAGGAATGCTTGCAGCTTATATACAAAAACACAAGGTAGTCTTAACTGTTAATGGTTCAACACTGTACCGTGAAACTCAGGGTTCCATAGAGTGCCCAAAAAGCAGAGTATGTAGCAATTTTCACACGATGAAATCCAGGTGATTGCAATTTTACTTCTTATAATACTCAAGTACACCACCTAGTGCAGAGTGGGGGTATTTATAAGAAATTACTTTTTTTCTGTTGATACAATTAATTAAAATAAGGTGTACTGAGCACTAAAAAAATCTACCTTGACTATTATGCAATTAAATAAACTAGTGGTTTTATTAAAATTTCATTTTTACAGCCTTTCCATCAATGTCCAAAAAAGCATTATTACACTGTTTTAATCTCTTCTCACTTTTAAGCATTCCTGCAGTCTTTAAATCAAATCAGTGTCATATCAATTGCAAAATATTTGGGTCTTTTTTCCCATTATAGGGTTCTTGGAACATGGAAGGAAATAAACTTGTAGGATCATTTACTAGAAAAGATAATGGAAAAGCACTCGCAGCATACAGAGAAATCGTAGGTGATGAACTTGTTCAGGTGAGTTAAGCAGTCACTTACATACAACTTTACAATATAACGAACTGAAAAAATTTTAAAAGCTGTTCTGAAAGTAGGAAATATTTTCTTCAAGCCAAATAACCTCATTTATCTTTAGTTAAAATTCTCAAGTAATGTATCAAAATTTAAAACTTTAAAATAAAACTCACAATCTGTGATTTTTATGTTTTTCTACCCATGTGAACTGTATCTTACCAATGCTTTCTGAAGCCTGTGAATACAAGCTGTATACAGAAGAGAGATATATGTAGATAGATATATACACTATATAGATGTGTTCTGACTGAAGGCCCTTTTCCAAGTGTCTGCCCTGTAAAAGCCGTACCACAGGAGCTTACTACAGGGTAATGCTGTCAATGGCTGATAAATGCCCTTTTAAAACAACGTTTGGGGTTGGGGCAGGGGATGATGGCACAGAGGAGTAAGTTTGAGACAAAAGGGAAACGTTTCACAGCTCCGCAGTAAAGCCAGAAACTGAACTGTAATGCTTTAAGATCCTCTCCGCTAGCAGGTCACAAGCTTCTTAAAAGAATAAATTAAAAGAACCAACCTTATGGACAGGCGTGAGATCCGAGATATCAAAAACATACAGTCCAACCCTTCAGTGCTTCTTCACACTTCTAATAAAAGCAGTCACATAGATGAAACTTGTTACGTAGTGGTATTGGGAATACGGCACTTCAACACTTTGGGTTTTTTCTGAAGCCCCCAAAAGCTGTCCCGTGGTGGTCCAAATGTTTGCATAGAGTATTTATTCCTATTGACAACAGGCTGTTTTCCTTATGTTCCTTTCCTCAGAGCCTGCACAAGGGCTGGTAGGCCACACACGGCCACCAGTCACAATTAATTAAATCCCTATTGACTATCTCTCAATAGCATCTGTGAAGTGAAACTTTGTAATAGCAGCCACTGATTTTTCTTCTTAATTTCCTTAACAGACCTACGTATATGAAGGAGTTGAAGCCAAGAGATTCTTCAAAAGGGGCTAAGTACTTCACCCAGAACAGCACCAGAATCAAAAAAAAAAGAAAAAAAAGACCATTTTTCTACACATCCTCTGCTTTTTTTTTCTTTTATCCCCTCACAGCACCTCCTAAGCTGCAATTACTTAGCCCTGTTGAAAACACCGGCTAGTTCCTTATGTTTACTGTTTTGCCTTGAATAAACAAAATCCAATTACAATTTGATACAAATGCTAAACTGTTATTTGTACCAAGTCCTACCTGAGTGCCATACTGTAAAAGGCTGCAGAAACTATTTTCTATTGACTTAAATAATTTTTTGCACTTGTTCTCAAATGGCAACTTAGTTTCTTTACCATAATATTTATATTGATAAACAGTTTCTCTGTATTGAATATTGTGTAATTAGGATGGCAAACCCTAAAAGAACCCTGACAACACCCAAGTCTCTAAGACTATTCTGTGCAAATATAAATACGGAATAAACATAAAATATGGTCACGTGGAGGACTTAAATGATACCCCATTGATACCTTGCTCATATCAATAGGAATAATATAAAGCACATACGGATGATACACAGGTATCTCACATAAAGTAATTTCATTGTGTTTGTTTCTAAAAGGATGACCGTGCTTTTAAACATGCAGATTTTGAGTTGTTCCAATTTATTAGGGGTTCAAATCATTCTGCATCAGGAAGAGTATTAGCAGGCTCTGGGTGAGTTTCTTTCAGGACATGAATAAAAATACTGAAACAAGATAAAGGATGATTTCAGACTACGTTGACTTCAAACACTGGTGTTTCTGATGGGTGACAAATATGCACCATGTTCTGCTCATGTTGTCCAGCCTGTAAGTGCTATTTTCAACCCAGCCTCACCTCCCTTGAGTTGCGCTATTTCCTAAGGGTTGCAGTAAAACTGCCTCTCAAGGGTCAGCACCAGTTAAGATCTGCTGTGTCCCTCTAACTATGCCTCTTGGTGGTCATCTAGTCCTGTCCCCACGTCTACAGGGCAGCCTGCTTCCCAGTCCTGGACCCTTTCTGACACATCAGCAGAACAAACCTGCGTGCTGCCGGCACTCTTGTCCTTCAGCAAATATGCCCCGAGCTCTTTTTTTGGCTTCTGAGCTTCTTGCACCCAAGCTTCTACTGCCATAGTTAGAAAAAGACTGATTCACGTAAGGCTTTGCTAAAAGGTCACAATACCATGTGGGCCTGAGGTCGGGCCTGAGATCTAACCCAAAATATGAATGCAGCCATATCTGTAAAGTCTCACAGCACTTCATCACAGAATTCCCTCATGATGGTAAACAGCTAGATAATATTCTGCCGTGTGGTTATTCACATGCTGTTACGGGTCCCATTTCAAATATCATTTCTGAATGGGTACATTTATATGATGATTTTAATGGGTTTGAAAAATACCTTGCAAAATTTACTCCCCTGTTTTCTTGGCTTTCCTTGACTGTCTTTTTGCTGGCCATAAACGAATACAAAAGAAAAACATTTTTTCCTTCAGTTATTTTTATAACTGAATCCTCTCTTAGCCTATATTTTTGTGGTCTTCAGCGTCTCATAGCTCCCTCTACTGCCAAAATGCTCTCATGACACAAACAGTATTCGAGTTAGGGGTAGGACAGATCACCCTTCTTTATGAATTTGGATTTCCTCCCCCAGATATTGATTGTATGCAACTTCCAGTGCAGATATTTTTTACATAATCACCTTTCAGTGGGTAGATATACCACATATATCGCAATGAAGAGAATACTATTTTAAACGGTCCTTCAATTTTCAATTACAAAGAGATGTAAAACTGAAAAGCAAAGGTATGAAAAACTAAAAAAAAAACCACCAAAACCAACACCCTAAAATCTGGAAACAACACTATTACAAAATTCTGTCTACCTCTAGGCTAGTTTGTTTAGATACTAAAGCCTTTAAAAGAGAGAGGAGTAAAGAATAATGGCTTGCAATAAGCTATGTGACAGATTCTTTCAGTTAAGCTATGCGCACTGAAAAAGCAGACTAAACTATAAGACAGAAGCCCTGACCGTCGAAGTGCTGTTATAGAGTTTGACCTTCGCTATCAGCTGCATGTCATTATTGCTTCTAAATTGCATAGAAGTATATTAATGATTACATGTCAAAGGTTTCAGGAAATTGGAGAATGCCATATTATTTCTTTCAGAGACTTTACTGGCTGGAATGAAAGCTGTATTTTCTGAATGTGTTCTCTCTTTCTTCCCTGAGTATGCTGACCCTTGAAGTCTTGCACCCTTCTGGTTCAGAAAGTCAAACTCTAGCCCACACCTGGTGTCAATGCACTTACCTCTGCCACACCCAGCCCAGTATTCATGGTTATTTTGATCTAGGTTACCAGATTTGTTTGATTGATTGGCTACAATAATCAGTAGGGTATTTTTTTCATCAAGTATTTAAGAAATTAGTTAATTCTGGATTACATACAAGGCCACAAAGTGAAAAGTAATCTGATAATTATTTATTTAAAAAAAAAAAAGAGCTCAAAAGTATTTAACAACTCCAAATACTGCAGACAGATGTGGTCAGCAGCTATACTTAAAAAATAAGGAAAATCTTTAAAGACTCAGTCTCCAATACTTGAGGTAAGATCATCAATTAAAGGGATGGAGGAGTGGTACAGCTTCGGTAAACTAACAAATAAGATCTTTGTATTAGAACGTGAATGAAATAGCCTAGTAAATTTGACTAGGAGACTTCTGTTTGCTAGGCAGGAATTTCAGAATTACATTACTTTGCAACCTAATGGGAAATCATTTGCTTTGGGGAAACCTACAATCCACAGTTCCTTTTGCTCAAATGAGGTAATACAGATGGGTACAAGACTTAAAGGGGAAGTACTGTCATTGTTTCCCCCCAAAATCTCTAATATACTTCACCTAACACACATATGCTTAACCGATACTTGCTGTATAAAGACAAATTCAAGTTCATCCTTATTTCCAATGATAGAAATTATTAAGGAAAATAGCTACCCCTAAGTGCATGCTTATGAGACGTTAAACTCTGATCAGATAGACCTCTGCATTCTGCAGCAGGTATCACCTTTTCTCTTAATATGAGGCTAAAAAATGTCAATAGCTACAATGAGGAAGTTTTTTTTTAGTGTACTCCTAAGTTTCTGGTCACTCTTCTAGACACAATGAAAATAATTGCACTCCTTTCAGTACTGAGTGAACTGGCTGGACTGAGGGTAGTACATCCCAACTATGATATGGCATCAGGTTGTGCAGCTTAAATTTCTGACGCAGCTGTGTGTTGTGTAAATAAAGCACACAGTATACACGATCTACGTGAACTTTTCCATGTTTGTTTAAGGTGTACAAGCTCCAGCTAACCTTCAAGGATAGGAGTGTACCTTAAAACAATTTCAATTTTCCTAAACTTCTTCACAACAGGATTTCCCAAAAGGTCTTTTAGTTTCTTCCAGGGCACCATCTGCTCTCCAAGAAACCATGTCAGGAAGAACTTGTGAACGTTTCTTTCCACACAAGTCCCAGTACAGCTTAACAGAACTAGGCCAACACGGTTTGACAGGACTGACCACCTGCTTTTCCCCGCACCCTTGTCTCACCTGGCCAAGCACCCTGAGGACTGGCAGGGAGGAGCAACCAGTAGTGCCCAGGTACTACCGCAGAAGTGTCAGTCACCAGCTCAGAGAAAGCCTCCGCAAGCACCACTTCTCCCAACACCGGCGGCAGAAGCAGGAGCTCCCTCCACGTCCAACATCTTTACCACACGAGCCCGGCCTGGCATCGCCATTAGCCCCTCAGCCGTGAGTGGGGAAGGGGCCACTGAGGCAGCAGCCTGCCAGGAGAGCAGCGAGGCACCGCCGCCGTGCTTGGAGCAGGCGGCAAAAC
>NW_008794415.1:198709-208680 GCF_000699145.1 Aptenodytes forsteri | reverse complement strand
ACGGGCAGTGCCTCGCTGGGGTGCCCACGGGTGACCCGCGCGGACGAGCCTGGGGGAGGGTACTGCCTGGCAGGGGAGCGGGCACCTGGTAGCGGCTTCGGCTTTGCTCGCCTGGAGCGTCCCAGCAGCCTCCCCTCAAAAGGCCTGGAAAGCACAAGTACCTCCGAAGAAATGGAAAGCTAATTCCAACCAATCGGCAGCTTGATTTTCCTTTTTTTAAGCAAAAAAATATAGTATCGGTTCTTGGATCAGAAAGCATGCTTGATGCTTGTTTCATGTTTGCGGTATCTTCCAAAGGACTGTATAGCACTGCAAAAGTAACCAGACTTCTTCTGTTCTCTGTAGAGCCGCTATTTAATCACAGGATGCACCTTAAGAAAACAAGCAGTGGAAGAGGAGGACCATTTGTCCAGTATAAACAACTGGGAACACCACTCCACTTGCCTCTGAATGCAAGAGGCACATACATATACTGTGTCATAACATAGCTCTGGCTGTATCACAAGTATTACTGTTCAGGTTTTTACCTGTATCCTGTTTCTGTGTTCTAAACTGTGCCTTAAAGGTCACATAAGACAGCTTGACTGTGCTTTTGTAATTGGTGCCTAAAGGTTTGTTAAGCAGAAATGAAAACATGTACTATTTGAATAAAATCAACTGAAAGGACAGACACTAGAGTGGCTGAGAATAAAATCCAGCTCTTACGCAGACTGAAGTTGTAACTCAGACCTCTTCCCTCAATAGCTGAAGCTTATGCAGCTGTTTTACTTTCAAAAAGTTAATCATGAGGGTTTGATGCTGTTAGGTATAATAGAAAACCATTCTCTCTTTATACCACAGCATGCACGAGATTCTAGCTTCAGCAGTTACTATGTCTTCTGAATCATGCCAGTGTTTAACAGCGGTAGCAGCCTACTGTCCTCACTGATGTAGATAAAACAGGTCCCAATTTCCTTGCTGTAAACAGTGAAGGAGCGACCTCCAGTGTTTAACAGCGGTAGCAGCCTACTGTCCTCACTTACTGATGTAGATAAAACAGGTCCCGATTTCCTTGCTATAAACAGTGAAAGAGCGATCTTACAAGAACAGCCTCCTTGAGTAGCTACCGGGTTACATGTAAAGTACCCTCTTCCATATACCTTCCATGCATGACTGTAAGTAGACAGTAATAAGTAATAGGTTTCAACGTCTGTGTGCCCCATCAAAGTTTCCTCTATCTCACTATAGGGAGATTTTTCAAAACAGTGTTAAATCAAGGAATCTCTTGCATTCTCGGGAGAAAGAAAAGGAAGCTAAGTACATGGAGTAGGCTTTTTACCTGATCAGGTTTTCAGGAAGACAGTCTTCAACTATAGATGAAGGGTGTTCAGTTTCCTCGAGTATTTTTCTCTTGTTTCTAACTAGTTTCTAGTTCTGAGAAGTACAATTCATGGTTGTTGGGTTTTCTTCAGGAATAAATAAAATAACTAGATTCCAGAGACTTCGAAGTGTAGAGTGTTTTAGTGTCTTCTAACAAATTAAATGAGAACAGGCTACTAACAGGTTAAATAGGATTTGGGATGCAAAAGTGGGCATATGCTCTCTTTCCCTTTATTTTTCTTTCATTGTTAAAGACAATTCTTCCCTTGACAGTGGCTTTCTTGATGTATCAGACCTATGCTTTTAAGAACTGAGATGCCTTTACCTGCTAGCATTTATGATCTTGGCTGCTGGTACCTACAAAATAAGTCAGTGGTTTCAGAGTTCTTGACTCACGGTGCAGAAGAGCACTGAACTGTGACTGCATTTCTCACAAATAGGAAAATGGGTTTTCTAGTTTTTCAAATGGACAGTGGCTTTCTTGATGTATCAGACCTATGCTTTTAAGAACTGAGATGCCTTTACCTGCTAGCATTTATGATCTTGGCTGCTGGTACCTACAAAATAAGTCAGTGGTTTCAGAGTTCTTGACTCACGGTGCAGAAGAGCACTGAACTGTGACTGCATTTCTCACAAATAGGAAAATGGGTTTTCTAGTTTTTCAAATGAAGCTATTAAAGAGATCACTACTTCCCCCCCCCCCCCAACATGATTTCAGATTCCACCATGGAAATCTCAAGGGAACAGCCTATTAGGGAAGCACTGTAAAGTCGCTCCATTTCTCTTTTGGTAAGGAAGACAGGTGAGAAGAAGTCTTAATAGCCTTTAGAAAGTTAAAAGAAATTTCAAGGTATCTTCTAGTAATTTAGTTTTCTCCTTCAGCCAGATCTGAATATGCCAGATCATATGCTCCTGGAGCACGTGAATACATGTATCAAGGCAAGTTTCCACTTATCCCTAATAGAGCAAAGGTAGTAAGGTAGAAAGACAGCTTGTGTAACTAATCAATGAGTTGTCACCAAGTCTGTGGGATCATGGTATTAAAATAGCTTTATGTATTTCACAGGTATTTAGAAAGCTAAATAGATTTAACACTTTTATAAATAAAAACTTCAGAAGATGAATTTTACTTTTTTTAAAAAAAAAAAGGTAACAACCACCACCACAAAAAACAGAAGACAGATATTTTAAATTTTCTTCTGATAGTTTGAACAAGCAGAACTTTGCAAAATAATTCTAATAAAGACTGAAAAATATATTAATTACAAGAGACTGAAAAATATATTAATTAAAAGACTTGTTAATGTCTTTACTGTTACAAAAGTTGTCTAGGCTCTTATACAAATCTATAGCCAGAAGGGGACATTTATAAAAAAATAAATAGGCACCCTAGGTAAGTTAAAACAAGTTATCACATATTAGTTAGCAAATATTAGGTACATACATACATGGAGTGCAGAGTCAAATATAAAAACAAAGGTGCCTCGATTAGCTGTCTATTTACTATAATTAAATACCTGGTAAACATGGTCACATAGAAAGTTGTCTGGTAAGATTGTTTCAAGCAAAGCAAGGAGACTGAAGTACGTCTAAATTACTGCAGCTACTTTAAAAAGAAGTTTACCAGTTGTGCTTACTGGAGGCCAAATTCATTGGTATCAGTAATAGGCATTTGTATTGCTCATTGTACAGAAGTATGAACATTGCTATGCATGTTTAAAAATAAGTGTTCTAACATCATTCACAGTTGTTGCTGTGCTATTAATACATAAAAATACTGTCATTTCAAATACAAGATTTTTTGCAAAACATTTTACAAATTATACATTATTTACAAATTCCAATAATCTTTGTTTTTTTACACAAGTATTAGAAGACAGTTTTATTTAACTGGCTATGTATATTATGTAACATTGCTAGATGAACTAGAAAACTTTTAATTTACAGGTTCTGAAATCTCTCAAAAATTTTACAACTAGGAATCTTCCAAGTTCTTACATTTTCAGGGTTCTTTTTCTGTATTCCACTGATTTTCTTACAAAAGGGTAATTTTTTTTACCAGCAGCCATACCTAAACATGCATAATTATTTGCACTACAAATTCTAGAATTCATTTTTTTCCAAGTGCTACAATAAATTTTGATCAAGAAGGTAGAAATAAGAAGATTAATCTGAGATACCTGGTTTGTTGCATATATCATGTTCCCATTCTACTGTAAGTTACATGTAGTTTAAAAAAAAAACCCTGACCTTGACACAGAATAACCAAAACAACTGTTTAAATGTACACCTTGGATAATCATGCTAAACAATTGCCAAACATTTGGTTGAAGCACTAAAACTCACATAAGGTTTATAAACATAAAAAAGCCTTTCTCACTAACAGTGCAAGTACGAGCAAGAGTGTTTATTATGCATATTTAACCTTCTTGCATTATTTTCATAACTAAAAGGCATCGATGTTTAGATGTAATCAGCAGCACCCCAAGTTAACACTCTAATACGAATAATGGCAAAATTTAGCCTTTTCGGGTTGCGTCAGGCTTTGCTGACATTAATTCTGAATTATACATTGTTCAATGTTACGATAAGACTGAAACAGAACTCCAAGCCCCTGCCTCTGACGCCACATGACACAGTGGGTCATTTCAAACGCTCAGGGCTGCCACGAGGGCAAAATCCTGTTCGCCCTTCTTCCCTCCCCAGCCCCTGCTGGGCCACGTGCTGAGCCCCAGCACTCACTAGATAGTTCTGTGCACTGTTTTAACTAACCAAATAAAAGCCAAATAAATCCCCTCCTCTTTGTTACTGAAATAAACTCAGGTTAACAAAAGACGTGGTAAATGCCAGAGCTGCCAAACTGCAGGGCAGAGTGCTACGGCAGAGCAAGAGAGGAACCTCTTCTTTTCACGCCCCCTCGGCCACTGCAGTCTGAACGGCTGCAGGTTCAGCCAGCCTGATCTGCTAATACAGAACGTATCCGTGTGTAGGACTGCTCCGAATAGGAAAAAACATCAGTAAAATCAAATGTCTGATCCCCATTAAACATTGCTCAAAATGTCAAGCTGAAAAAAGACAGGAAGTTCAATAAATAGCAGCATTGACTTTGCATGCAATTGTAGAATAAATCAGAACTGAACATAAGTAGTAAATACATCTAAAACCTTACAAAATTAATCTTTCATAGTTGCATGATAACTATTTTAAAATTAGCGTCCTATTCTGCTATATCAGTTTGTAGCTTATGTGGTTAAGTTTAATTTTAATAAGTTAAAGTATATAGCTTATAGGGTGAACAAATCTGATAAATGTGTTTAAAAATGTACACTAACATAGAGCAGGTATACTAATAGGATAGTCTATTACTGCTTTTTACTTGAATTCCCTTTGAAAATCTTATTTAACGCTTGCAAACCAGAACCATTTTTTAAGTAGTATTATTATTAAGGCTTTTCAAATAAAAAGTTAGAAATTCTCTGGGTAAACTTGTATTAAAGACACTTGAAGGTTTGTGAAAGTACAGACTCTCAGAAAAGTCGGTTGAAAAAAACCATGCCACCTCCTGCTATCTATAAGGACAAATACTGCTCTATTGTAACTACACTTACCGCATTATATATGGTAATATGTTTATCCCTTTTGTTAGTCTAAGGATGTAGTGACCAGTCTGAAGGAACATTTTTTAAACTGCAACTAATTAAATCTTTGTACAAAATTAGTTAACATCTAGTCAACCCCACTGCTGTAAGATGCATAGACCCAAAGGGACCATTTTTAATATAAACTAGAAGACAAGCTGAGTAACAGGTAAGCATTAAGGCAACTAGAGTAACAAATCAAAGAACCAGAAGTTTAGCACCTCTACTCCTCTGTTCATCTCTATTTGTATATTCATTTAACCAGTCATAACTCCTAAGTGAAGTACAGTCAACTGGGTACCTAGTTATCACACACACAGAGATTCAAGGTTTGTGCCCATCTACAGACCACATGAAATGCAGAAGTCAGATCCAGATTTTTCTCTTTTTTAAGAATTTATCTACTGCAGTGTATGCCTTCTACATTTGCCTCGTACCTCTGCTCGGATGCGGGATGCCTGGGCTCAAGAGTAGCATGGTATGTAGCATTCAGTTCTACTCCCGCTGATGGAGGATGCTTTTCTTTGTGAAAGCTTCCACTATCTGTAAAATACAGCTTGGGTCTCTGATGATATTTCATCCTGTATGTGTCAGTCATACAGCTGTCTACTGAAAAGTAAGTTGTTAGGGATACACTATCATTTCCATCCACATAGCCAGCACGTGGTCCCGTATGACGAGATCCTTTCTTTAAAAAGTTTTCAGACACAGTCCAAAAGTCATTAGCTGGTAAGCAAGGTGGAGAATCCGGTTTATGAACAAACAGTTCATTCCCTTGAAACGGCTCTTTAAGCCTTTGTTCATTTGTAAATACGCTTGCTTCTGATGCAGATTTTAAAGGTGTACCTGTTTGCCTTAACGGATTATTTTGCAACACTTCTGTTGATTTTACATCAGCTGCCGAGTTATTTTCTGATCCTGGCAAAGTATTCAGAGCATACTTCTTCGGCGGTAAAGGGGGAGGAAGATTCTGGTACACTGCTTCAGGCACCCAAAGAGCATCCGCCCTTCGGAGTGGGTGCCCGGCATGCTCACCAGGAGGGGGAAGCACCATGGGCCTTTCCGACAGGTTCTGTGGCACGCAAGGCAACAACCCCACCTTGGGACCAAACGTTCTTGCGTGATGAGACTGCGGCTGGGAAGAGGAGTGAAAGTCACTGTTGATCAGCTTCCTTCCAGAGACATTTTCTGTATAGGGGTGGGATATGCCATCAGCACAATATACTGACACATTCATCTTCTCAAACTTGTCTGGATTAAGCCACTCTGAAGAATTCTGTTCGTTTGCCTTGTTCCTACTTTCTGACTTTACAATGTCTTTAAGAACTGGCTGTAGAGCTGATGATGGGAGAAGTTTCCTATTGGTCTCAGGCATTTCAGCTCTAAAGTACAAAAACACACAGGATGTAAGTATCCATAAAAACATAAGAAAAAGCTCAAATAACCCAAGGATTTTTTTCAAGACAGCCTTGGTAACACTGCTTAAATATTCAAACTGACTAGAGAATTGGGATCTGCTTAACATACAGCCATTTGATTAAAAGTTGTATTAAATCACTCCAAGGTTTCTTTCATTTGAAATGTAAAATGCCCCCCCCCCCCAAAAAAAAAAAATCTATGCAAGAGATTGAATATCTGTAAGGTAAGGTAAGTTCCTTCAACATTCAGGACTATGTCAAACATGACCTCTGCTCTCCTCTAAGCATCCCTGAAACCCTGTCTGATACATCCACTTTTCAAATATTAGATGTTACTTTTGGGTGCTAAATTTGTATTCAGATTCTTGATTTTTAGGAGGTACTGAGCACTTACAGTTCAAATTAGAAACAACAGGTATATAGCAGCAGCTTCTAAACAGAAGTTACCTTTTCCTCCCCTTCCAGCCAAACTTTTCAAAACTTTATGAGGTTATTGCGCTAACAACAAATTGGTTAATCACTGCCTGTTGTAGTATATAAATTCAAAACAGAAAACTATTAAAACTTTTTGCTCTGGTAAGATGGTTTAAAACGATGTAAAACGATGTAAGCAATTTGGTTTCAGTTACCACATCAAAATTAAAATAAAGACATAGAGCATTTAGCCCTATCAATTATGTAAAATACAAAAGGCATTGTCTGTCAAAAATATTCAATGCCTTAACTTTTGCATGCTTAATATTGACTACTACCACGTAACAGAATTCAGTATTTCTTAAACTATTACACAGTAAATTAATGCCAGTATTAGTTACCTCTTTACTGGAGGACTGGGCACCTGCAAATGTAATTCTGTGGGGAAATTAACATGAGGTCTGTAGTTAACTTCTGAATTGATCTGGTCTTTCCTCAAGTCTGGGGGTAGAAAAAAATTATTTCAAAATAAGCAGAAATACAGTCCAATTCCTTCTTTGTAATTCCTCAGAGGTTACAAAAAACAAACAACACACAACACAACAGGACAATTAAAGATTTGACATTGATCAAAATAACCATTTTGAAGACAATCTGTCACAGAAAGTCAGATCTTATATTCATCCAAAATAATCTGGAGGAAATGTTCGTTGGGTTTTTTTTTTTATGTTAACAGAAAATAGGCAATTACCACAATTTAAGTCCTATAGGCATGTTTTCAAGATCATCTTAACATTTCATCTAATTAAAAGCACATTTTCAAAAGCAGCTTATTATAAAAGCATGTTTATTCAAACATCCAAAGTAATTTAAATTACAAAATAAAAACTATGATTTCTGAAGTTTCACATCATGTAATAATAACTAAATGGAATGAATACTGTAGGGATTGGGGGGTGTTTTGGTTTGTTGTTGGTGGTGGTGGTGTGTTTTGTTTGTTTGGGTTTTTTTTTTTTTTAGAGAAATACATTATGCATTCTTTGAAACAGATTTAAAAACTTGCAGCAAACTGTACAGTTTGTAGAGATGCTGAGCAGACAGAGAGCACTGTCATGTGCCCTAAACACACAACATGAGGGTGCCTGGGCCAGCACTACTACACTCACACTCTAGAAGCTCCTTTTATTCACAGGCAAAGGCAAAGAATAATTCTTTAAAAATGCACAATTTCTGAACAACACAGCTCCTAGTTAACAGTAAATAAAGGAAGCATTGAAGTATCCATGTCAACACCACATAGAATAAAACACTCTCGTGGCAAGTGACAAGCAACGGTCTATTTGTTTAGAGATAGATATTAGAAGTCTTCCTAATGCAATGATTGGCCCATTATAATCAGTCACCTGCTCTGAAGCCATTCAATGGCAGTCTTATTTTGTGTATGTATAGACTGGATTCATATAACTACTACGCCTATTTCAGTAAAACAGGAATTAAATTCAAAAAAGGTAGCATACATTGCCTGATTTCTGGTAGAATAATCTCACATTCAGCAGACAGTACTAACTTTGACAATTTCCAATGGGATAACATAGGCTGTTCCATACTTTCATCAACAAAAGCCACAAAAATTTTCTATCTGTTCTTAAATGATGTAATCTTACCAAGATAAAATATTTTTGTATTCACTTGTTATTTTCCCAAGTTTAAATAAAGTCTTGGAACTTTTGACTCATGAACATGAGAGTCAAAAACCCAACAACAAAAAAGAACCAAACTAAAAACTCTGGGTGATGCTGTGGGTGATACTTGTTTTGAGGGTCGGTATCTGCCCTATCTTTAATTGATGAAAGACTAAAGACACAATCTTTGACAAAGAACACAGGTTGTAGAGGCTAAAACGGCATATAGCACAAGACCCATGTGGCTTTTCTTTGAGCCTCAAAATGGAAAAAAAAATTAATAAAAAAATCTTGCTATTCCAGCATGATGAATGAAAAAAAAAATTAATAAAAAAATATAGCTATTCCAGCATGATGAATGATACCACAACCTCAGAAAGAATACTTATGCGAAAATATTGTTACTGAAAGAGCCCGTGTGACACTGGCAAGGGACAAGTAATTAACCGGAAAGAAAGTTCAAAACTGCTCCAGTGGGCCATGGCATCAGAGCTAACTAACACTGAGGTAATATTTCAAACAGAAAACATGTCATTCTGCTACAGATTTTAATGAACTGTAAATTCTTTTACTGTGGGGGGGGGGGGAAGCACAGGCTCTGACACATTATTTCCTGTGAATATTTCCAATTCAGTATTTAATCTCAGTCCCAACGTTAGGACACAGTCCTAGGAATGAATTTGTTAAGTAATTTGCTAGATTAACAGTGTCTAAAGCTAGTGTTTTCCATTTTGAGACTTTGAATATATCGACTTTTATACAAGAGCACATCTACTTAAAAAACACAAATAAGTCACCCATACAACTGCTCTTTAATTCCCCAAACCGCCTGATGTAAAGATTACAGATTTTAATTTTTTTATTTTAACTCCAAACCAAACTCCTAAGGAGTTTAGCACATCCAGCCCTTCCGAGAGGCAGCATCACAAGTCGGTCAGGAGGCGGCAGCAAAGGTTAAGAAGCTGTTTCCTTGGTGTGACCACTGCACACATTCAGCCAAAGCTGCTTAGTGATACCAGGTGGTTTGTGCCTTCAGAATTCCAGCTAACTTAAAAATAGATGTGTTATTTTCTCTTCTGCTGACAGGATATCCATGCACGGTCAAAACCAGACGCAGACTCAATTGGGAATTTTGGCTCTAAGTTCTTTGCAAACCTAAATATGGGAGACAAGCCCTGTGCTCAGCTGGAGACTGACATCCTTATCATAAGCAGCTTACCAATAAATGAAATGTAACTGTTTTCTGACATACAAACCAGTCTGCTTTTAAGATTTATGAACATCTATTTTCACATCTGAATAGCCAATCCAGATTTTCAAAAGATTAACAGCCATTCTATAGCTAACAGGTAGGACAGACAAGTTCTCCCCTAATATCTCCATTTACACATACAGAACATCGGCAAAAATCTGCAAAGCCCAAATTCGGGGGGGGGGGGGGCAACCCCAAACAAAAAAAA
>NW_008794415.1:197152-198646 GCF_000699145.1 Aptenodytes forsteri | reverse complement strand
ACTTTTGATTACCTGATTTTTTTTTTTTTAAGTTGCCAATAAAAAAACAAGGTGTAATACTTTTTGTAACAAGTACTGTGGCAAATTCCTCTCTCTGAACCCAGACATTTTTCTGCATTCAGTTGAAATGACAGAGAACTTACTGGAAGCTTTGGAAATGTGGAACAACAACGTAGGCCCAGTCAAGAAGGTAAATACGTTGTAACTTGTCCAAAATAGAATATTATTTTTAAAAAACAGTGACCGTCTTCAGAAAAAAAAAATCCTTATATTCAAGAAACTGTCCTTTTGGAGCAACATTCTGTTGCAAAACATTCCTTATGTATTCATTAGTGCATTTTTTTCCATGGCTTTAAACATCTGGAAAAAATGAAAATGAAGTTCCACTGTTTTTTTTGTGGGGGTGGAGTGCATGTGTGTGAGTTTAAATAAGTTCTGAAGTGAAGCAACAGTCGACAAAGAACACCAACTATTACCCTCCCTTCATTCTGATCTGCACATCTCAAGAAGTTTATCAGGTCTTTGTTTTAAAACCAAATCCTGAACCTTTGCATCACCTATTTTAAATCGCAAACTTCTCACTTTAATAAAGTGAATCACAAATGTGAGAGTGCTTTACATTTCAGTCTTCATGGGCTGCTTGACTACATTTGGAAATCTTGAAAGTTTAGGGTTTGGTTTGGGTTTGGTTTTTTTTTTTTTAAAACCAAAATCTTTAATCTATCATTTAAAGACACTCCAGAAAAGCATTTATTTTTTTCTGTTTCATGTTAAGTAAATTAAGTAGCTGCACACTTTAATTCACTACCCAGTTCTTCAAACACAACAGTCATACACATTGACTGCACCGTAAGGGTAACAACTGGATTTTCTTAAGTATAGTTGCATATTTTAAATTATTACTATAAATGTATGGTTTTACTAAGAAGATGAGTTTTCTTTTCCAGAATTATGGTTTGTTTGTGGGGTTTTCTGAAGTGACAAATAAACAAAGGCAATTTGGATTCTTCTTTACATCTCACCAGAGCTTCAGAATGATTCTAGATTTCAGTTGGAGTTGTCTCATGCTATTGAGCTGAATAATTATTAATGTGAAAACCTCTGGATTTGTAATATTACAAACACTGCTTTGCATTTGTTTTCAAAGGAAAGCAATTATTAATTTAAGGCATTGATTCCAAGTACATCCTTTTTTGAGATCACTGAACAGGCAGTTTTTAATACTGCATCTTAAATAGGAGGCCATCAAGCACTTGGCCAATTTTAATCACAGCGCTTACTCTACTGACAGGTTAGTTCAAGAATCAAATGCTCTGAGCTTTGGAGGGGGGGTGGGAATCTAGAAAACAGGGCTTCTAGGATTTAATTCACAGAATCATAGAATAGTTTGAGTTGGAAGGGGCCTCTAAAGGTCACCTAGTCCAACCCCCCTGCAATGAGCAGGGATGTCTTCAACTAGAGCAGGTTGCTCAGAGCCCCGTCCAACCTCACCTA
>NW_008794415.1:164202-196691 GCF_000699145.1 Aptenodytes forsteri | reverse complement strand
GTTGGCCTTCTGGGCTGTGAGCGCACATTGCTGGCTCACGTCCAGCTTTTCATCCACCAGTCCCCCCCAAGTCCTTCTCAGCAGGGCTGCCCTCAATCCCTTCATCCCCCAGCCTGTATTGATAGTGGGGGTTGCCCCGACCCAGGTGCAGGACCCTGCACTTGGCCTTGTTGAACCTCATGAGGTTCACACAGGCCCACTTCTCGAGCTTGTCCAGGTCCCTCTGGATGGCATCCCGTCCCTCAGGCATGTCAACAATTTTATTTTTTTTTCTTCCCCCCCTTAACCCTCGCAACAGTAATGCCTTTTATTGAAATTGTCAGGAGTGGCAATTTCATGAAGACATCGGTGCCTTAGGAATCGGGGAGGGCTGTCATGAAAGCTACTAAAACCCCTTTATGATTGAAAATTATTATCAGTAGCTAGCACACAGACTGCTCTGAAAATCCATTAAAAAATTCTGTAGCCTTTTCAACTTCCAAGAATTATAGTCATCTTTCTTCAACTTGAAGAATGTGAGGTTGGAAATTTGGCCCTCACACTGTTCATGTCACATATTCGTTATAAACAAAAAAAATTAGCCGCCACAGTTCATCAAGTTCAAACTCATAAACACTAATTCATTAATGTAAATTAAAGATACCATATCTGCTTACTTAATATCCACGTTTTGCTGCCAAAATTTGATCACACAAATTAGGGATTGGCCTTGTGGGACATTTGCTTCAGCACTACAGTTATCTACTGCTTACTACCAATGAAAGAAGCAGCTATTTGATCTGCATAACCACTGTGTGATCCAATGTTACTATCTTTATAATGCTCCAACAATAGGTTTATTTTTGTAAGTCAGGGACAGAATTCCTCAACCGCTGAACAGTAGCCTTATTCAGCTCCAGTTAAAAATGAGGAACTGGTAAAGCACAGTTACACAAGTGGTGGGCATAATTAGAAGTCCAACTTTATTTCCATAAGAAGTTTTCCACACAAAAAAAACACCCAGAGATATTTTTTCAAGTTGCCATGAGAGGCTAACAAAGATTTCTTACATTTCATTCGTCTCTCAGAAAGGACTGGACATTTCTTTCTTAGATTACTATTTTCTAGGAGTCCATTTGGTATTTACCCACCAATTCATGTCTTGTTCATAATATTCAGAGATATAACATAAGGTAATACAACTGATACCTGTAAATGACTACTATTGTCCTTGCTAAAGGTGTCCTGACACTTTTTAGACAACCAAAAAAGAGTCTAAATAAATCTTTAACCCCACATACATGTGAAATGATCAAATTCTTCAGATATCTTTTCAGTCCATTAATCACTTCCACTAAAAAGTATTATTTTCCAAAACATGCACACGTGAGAACTTCACACTTGATTTAGAATACATACATTTTTATTATGAAACTATTCAAAAGTTAGTTACTGAATTAGAATAACTGAATAGATGGGATCTTATCATCAATGTTTTATGATAACTAAGGATCACCTGGAATCACTACACTTTTTTAAAGAAAATGTACGATGCATGTTGAAAGCTTTAAGCATACTTAAGTACAGTACATGGTTCTCTCTGGAGAATACTCATTACTAAGCTCAAACATTGTTTGAACCCACCTATTTTTCATTCCGACAGTCCTTTATGCACTTTTCACTGGTGGTTTTTTTCCTTTTTGCTATCCAAGTGTGGTGGGGTTTTTTTTCCCCACTGGTATGATAAGTATAGTATAGTACAGAACTAAAGCAGAATAAATGCCATGCAAAAACAGATCTTTGCATTCCATGCAACATCCATTTTGGGTTTGTTTTTTTGGTTGTCAAAATAAACAAACACCAAATTACTTCTCTTTCTACAACCAAAAAATAAATTGGAATAATGACAGAAAAGATAAAAGTGCTATGGCAAACCCCTCCCCCCAAATTTAAGTCTTAGAAGAAACTATACTATACATTATTTGAAAAGAAGTATGATATCTATAAAAATCAAACATTTCCTGGGGAAGTGGCCTAATATTTATTGTACCTCTTTGTACAAGCACCATTCCATTGTTCCAGCAACAGTAGATAATGATTTTGGCTGGCCTCATGCTGACCTATAATACTTATATGCCAAGGCATTTATCAACTTCATAAAAACCCAACAGACATATTAGTATGTAAAAGGAAGTACATTTCCTTATTACAAGTGTTTCTTCCTGATATTGCTTCATGTCTTCAAGGAAAAAAAATGGTACCACAGTCCACCCAGCCATTTTTAAAAAAAATATTCCTTAGTAACCACCAAGAAAGCTCATGGAAATGCTTTTTTTTTTTTTTTTTTTTTTTTTTTTTTTTTTTTTTAATTTTTTTTTTGGGGGGTGGGAGGGGAGCAGGGAAGGAACATGCAGAGTTGCTAAAAAAAAAACCACATTAAACTGAGAAATACGTTCTCAAAGCAGAATATAAGCAACAGAAATGGAGATTTACATTTAATCATTTCCATTGGATTAAAAACAAAGTACCGATTAAGGCCAGTGAAAATGAATTATACTGCATGTTTTATGCCAGCATAGAGTCATCCAAAAAAATCACAGAATCATCAAATGATAGAATGGTTTGGGCTGGAAGGGACCTTTAAAGATCATCCAAGTCCAACCCCTCCGCTGTGGGCAGGGACACCTTCCACTAGACCAGGTTGCTCAAAGCCCCGTCCAACCTGGCCTTGACGCTTCCAGTGATGGGGCGCCCACAACTTCTCTGGGCAACCTGCTCCAGTGCCTCACCACCCTCATAGGGAAGAATTTCTTCCTTATGTCCAATCTAAATCTACCCTCTTTCAGTTGAAAACCGTTGCCCCTTGTCATGTCACTACAGGCCTTGGTAAAAATCACTAATACTGGTGAACAATGGTGTTTTCGGTTCTTGTACAGAGAACCTACACCAGCCAGAAGCAGTTACGCATTGGTCGCTTCCTGAGGAGGCAGTGATATATGACGTGCACAAGGACGGACAAACTGTTCTATCAACCTATAAAGAAAATGCTTTGTAACAAAACACACCAGGAGAGGAGGACTGTGGCAAGAAGAATCATTGTATCCTCATTGTCTAACAATTTGTAAAGAAGCTGTGGCCTCCCAAAATACTTACATTTTCCACACCAAAATACCATATTTAAAATAGATCCAAGCGCTACAAAAAAAAAAAATCACCTAGCCTGTTACTTTGGTGCTAGAGGTCATGTGAAACAACTGTTTGGGAGACATGTCATGCTTTTACATGACTCAGCACACAGCTGAGCACTGCCACTGCTGTCTGAAAGGAGATGCTAAGAACAGGTAAACTCCCACCGTCCATATTCATGCCCTAGCACAGAAGTAGGGAACTACTACTGCTGCTACTGTCGTAATACAAACAATTTTCTCCACATGATGGTGGAGCACTGAAAAAACCCAACCCCTCTATTTGGGAACCCATATATCATGGCAGATAGCTAGGAATCCATTTACACTGTACATTTGCTCTATAAGAAAGCAAAGAAACTGAATAAATGAAGGTGCTTTGTGGAACAGAATGCTTTAAATGCCCCTGAAAAAAGTGATACGGTTATTGAACCACTGCTCCATCACATTTCCATCAAAATGTACCAAGAAGGGATATGAACACTTCCCACCTTTATCAATCAGTCTAACTCACTGAAAAGGTTAAAAACGTGAACAAGACCAAACTTGGAATTCACTGTGGAGGAAAAAAGAAAAGTGCTACAAAACAGATTTCTTTTGCCATTTTAAAAAGACAGAGTACACAGGATATGATGAGTCAAGCAAGAGAGCTCTCTACTGAAAAAGGCATATAAAAAACCCCAACATCATGGCCAAAACAGCCACAAATTCTATGCCAATTTTCTTCTAATCCACCTAAATACAGCCAACCTGATACACAAATTGTCTAACTTTGAAATATTTTGGTTATTGCTTGTAAAAAAAAAAAGCAGTGATAAATTGTATATACATTTTTCAATTTTATGAAATATCATTACATTAACTTATGCAGCAAAATTATAAAATACAAAAGGCTAATCAGAAAAATGTCCATCTGTTGTGTGATATTAATAAGTTAGTATTAAAATTTTGGTACATCTACATTATTTTCAGAAAACTTCTTATTCTTCATACAAGTCAAAGTTCTTACCATAAAAGTTTCTGTTCTGCTGGGATACTGAATATAACACGTCAGCTTTTTTGGTTGGCAAGTTCTGTTCGCTGTAAAAGAAGCATACATGTAATTTGAAGGCTTAAACTATTGATGTACGATCACAAACCTTATTGCCTGGAGTGCATACAAGCATAAAAACTTTGCCTATGTGAAACTGACTTATCATCACTGTCACTTTTTTTTTTTTTACTCTCACACACACAACTTATCATCACTGTCACTTTTTTTTTTTTACTCTCACACACACACTATACAGAAGATCCATAAGACAGTAGGGGTGGCCCTTTAATACTTTTAACACAGCTCCCACACGTGACAGGCTGTGCTGATGCAGAGAAATTTCAGATGACCTGAATCCTTTAATATGGACAGACAAAAAAATACACAGTTTGTGAGGCTGGTGTTCCCAGTTTGTTCTGGAGATTGGACGCCCACTCATCCCAGCCTTACTCTAGAGTACAACAGCAGGATGCCTAATAGGCAGCACATAAAAAGCAAATTTTCTCGATCTTAAGATCACATCAGCCTGCTTAATAAAGACAGCTGGTTCCCAAAATTATAAACAATAGAAAAATGATATGTCACCTGTGAGGAAGAACTACCAACTGCACTTTTTCTCACTGTAAACTAAAGAATTTCATAAAAATTTCAAAAATTGCTTATTAACAGAGATCACCAAGAAAGCGAGACAGTTTTGAATACCTGTTTTCTGTAGTAATTTTCAAATGGAACAGATACCACTGGTCACCTGATACAATTTATTTGTAGGTTTTACCTAGAATTGCCACTTTAGTGCAGCAGAAGTATGCTACCCATGTGGTATACTATATGGTTTCCAATTTATCATCAGTATCACCCGTATCTGAAACAAATACATTTTTCAGTGCTAAAAGTTTACACCCTGACTATTTTGAAGTTAAACATATAGCAGCATCTGACTATGACAAGCTTGTTTTCTAAAAATGCAAAAATCTCATCAGTATCAATACCTTAAGTATGTGTAACCTTTAGCTAACATTCTATCTTGTCCATTTTCCTAGTTTGACATTTTGCTATTCATTAATACTTTGTTGTGACAACAAACATCAGCCTTCTAAGTTGTGATGCCACTTAAGTCTTTCATTCATAGGGATTTTCATTTAAAAACTTTTTCGAAAACTGGAAGATTACAACAGCAAACCCAAGAAGAAGAAAAAAAAAAACAAGCCATCAGCAGATTTACTAAATCTTGGTGGTTTAGTTAAGCAAAAAGCATGCCTTACCAATCCAGATAGGGAGCTGACAAACACCCTGCCAATTCCTTCCTTCTCCAAGAGTAAGGCAGGGAAGAAGATACACAGTGGCAATGTTTCAATTTATAAAAAAAAAAACACAATTGGAATTTTTTATTAAAAAAAAAAAAAAAAAAAAATGGCTCTTGTTATTGAAAGGACAGGAAAACAAGGAAAATACTGAAAGAAACAGGAAGAATGGAGAAAGAACCTAACAGAAAACAAAACACTAAGTAATTTTTTTCCACCTTCTAAAAGAATTTAAGTAATTAATTTGTATTTTTTTGTTTTTATGAGACAAAGTCTGAATGGTTAGATGGGAACTAGTGAGTATTGCCAGTCAACTCTAATTACCAGTCATATAAAATCCTTCTGAAAGTCCCAGTAAGTCATTTGTATTTTGATAAAGTATGATTTTGTTTCTTTATTTGACAATTATTTAAGCAACAGTGTAAGCAGATTCTTAATGAACTAAGTTGTTTTAAATTTATCATTTTCTCTCTCATAGAGAGACACATGCAACATTTGGGCATCCCATTACCTCTTGGGCATGTTTAGAAATGAGGCATGGTTATAACTGTAGAAATCACTGTTTGAGGCAACTGTAAACACTGAAAATATAAACATGGCTTGGAGTAGCTTTACACATATTTATATCAGTATCCAATAAAAAGCCCATAAGGTTTTTGTATAGTGGGGTTTTATACCGTTTGTTGGGAGGGGAAAGGCAGGAGGGAGGGAGGAAAAGAGGGGAGCAGATAAAAGCATGGGGTAAAAAGTGTTTTTTAATGGGAAGTAGACACCATAGTCATAATCTCCAGTTCAGAAAGTCCATAAAGCAGCCAAATACAATAGGCCAAAAGAATACCCTTACAAAATACCACTCTATCTGCTGTCGTCCTTCATAAACAACTGCTGGCTACTGGTATAGACTGAATGCATGTCAGATGAACCTTTGGCCCTATCCTGTCATGGCCATTTTTATGTCCTTATTTATGCTTCTATATGCAAAATAAAATAATACCCTAGGAAACTAAGAACTAAGCAAATGACTGATTTTGCTTTCTTGCAGTTCCAAAATAATCAGAGACATTTCCATTCATACAGAAGCTGTATTTTGTATGTTTTAAATAAAAAAATTGTTTTGATAACTTGCTACAATACTTTATGAAATAAGTTTTTAAATTTTGCATCTCCGCTTACAGAAGTCAGAGCCTTTCGATTTCCTGGTATTTGCTATTCTCTTCCCCGTAAAATAACTTTTCATGAAAATATACGTCCAAAAATTTGCTCAAATCTAGCAATCATTTGTGACTAGTCTTGGTCTCACAACTGTGCTCTTCCACTTTATGGATATAAACAAGATTCGAGAGAAGAATGTATGGGTTCTAGTAGGAACTACGTTCCACACGCGGTTTTCTGTAGTGCGTGTCTTAAACTCTATGTGGAAGGTTGATAACTTTCTATTTCGCAGCACCACATAATCATTTAAGTTGGAAGGGACCTCTTCAGATCATCTAGTCCAACCCCCCTTGCTCAAGCAGGGTCAACTACAGCAGGCTGCCCAGGACCACGTCCAGTTGGGTTATGAGTATCTCCACAGACACTCCATGTCTCTGGGCAACGTACTTGTTACTAGCATGCATCAATTCTTAGTAAGTTTAATAAAATTTGGCTACTACCCACATTTTTGGCCAGTTTTAGTAATTTTACACTTTTCAGCAAAGATTTTCAAACAGGTCAATCAATTATCAAGTGATCAATATACGTCTGAGGTGTTCTAGAAAACTGAATTTCAGAACGATGACTAGTAGCAGTATACAGGATTCACCTATTGCCATTCCCACCTCCTTGTCAGGGGCCTGTCTGTACAACTGTCACAGATATGATTTATATAGACACTTGTATTCCATTACAGATGGCAGGTTACCCACAGCCTAAAAAACTTGTAACTAAAGATGTGTAGCAATTATTTCACATTAACACACCCTGGCCCTCAGCAGGGCTTAGCAGTTCTGGCTCAGCGCCATAATAATGTGGCTCAGTGCCTTCCAAACAGAACTAGTGTTGCAGCGTCAGAGTGAAGGTAAACTTAACACTTCATTGTCCGCACCCTTATTTCTAGATAGGTTGCCACGGACACTTGACCTCAAGCGTATGAAGTTCCAAAGCATGTTTTCTTGATTTTTTTGGAAGCAACACATGAACATTGGAACAACTTATTTTTCTGTAAATACAACCTATGCAAGTTCTAACAGCATTAGCATTACCTGCAGGAAGCACTTTCTTTAACATTCTTGACATCTGCCAGATTGATTCCTTCAATAACAGGTGAGTCCGGATTTGCAGATCCATTGCTGATATGATCACTGCTTTCATATCCAGATTCTGTCCTCTGAATTTGCCAGTTATCACCATGCATTTTTCTCTCTGTAAATCCTTTGCTTTTTTCAGCATTCCCTTTTCCCTCCGAATCCAGTGAACTTCGACTTCCTGTATCCTGTTTTGTTTCATCTTCATATATAGTCATTAAACCTTTCTGGATTTGGTTCTCTTTTGGCCAATGGTTAAAGCTTCGCTCCTTTTCATGCTTAGATTTACTGTTTGGATTTGCCTTGTGCTTTGGGCTATGCTGCTTTTTCTCAGTCTCGCTGAAAATGCTGTCTACATTTAGCGTCTCTCGCATAGGTTTCCAACCTTTACTTCTGCTTCTGGTGATACTTCCTCTGTCCCTAGAGCCTTGACTGGTGTCTGTATCGTAGCCAGTGACACCATCAGTGCGGGTCCTGATCATTGGTTTCTCCCCAGCAGGAAAAGCTTCTGTTTTATTTGATCCAAGCACCTGTACAGAAAGCTTTGCTTGGTGAGGTGCATTGTCATGCTTATAGGGGCCTCTTCCCTGGCTGCTGTATATGCGCTGATCAGCACAGTGTCTAAGTCCATTTCCAACTGGAGGAGACCCCAACTTAACATTGGAACGGTCCTCCCCAATCAAATCTTATAAGAAGAAAAAGAAAAAAGCTCCATTAAAGTTTTCATTAATATTTAACTGGTATTGTTACAGTACTTACGTTTCTTACACTAGCTCAACAGATTCAGCACATATTTCAGAATACTGAAAACTGGGAAACTCTAATCTTACAGTGTGTTCTCTTAAAGGGAGAAAAAAATCTGCACAGCTAGTATTGATGCTAAAAGCTATTTAACCCATTGATTCGCTGGTCGTATTTTTAAAATGTACCTCTTTGTCTCCCAGACTCTTTTCTTGGTCCTCTGTCTGCATCTTTTCGTAAAGATGAGAAGTTTTTCATATCAGCCACTTTCTGAGCACACTCTCTGGATATGTCCTTTAGCCTGTCCTTTTGATCGCTGTAACCTAACTTAGCTGCAAAAAATACTTCTTGTCAAAGATCATTACTAAAAAGTCATTCATCATCAAAACACACAAATATATTTATGTACCATAACATTTAGTTTTTAATATTAATACTACTTAAAAAGACTAATGAATTACATAACACAGATTAAGAAAATGAGCTGTATAGTACAGGTATAAATGGATAGGTATCTCCAAGGACTCCACTAAATGGAGCTAATGAAAGTAACCAAAGCAGCATTATGTCAAGCATGTCTTACAAACACCTCTTACTTACTAAAATTGAATGCTCAAGCCATCTTCAAAGCATATACAGTTTACATTAAATTTTATGAATTATACTGAAAAAATGAATCTAAGTTTAATCTTGTCTAAATGTGAATGTTTACTTTTAATAAAACAGTGGAGTCTGTTTATGAAAACAAATCCTTTTATTTCTGAAAAGGTAAATACTGACCATTTTTGAGTCATCGCTCCATCAAAAAAAGAGTTACCAAGCTTAGCATTCTCAGTTTTAAAAAGTCTAGAATTCAACTATAAAGACAGAAGAGAAACACATCTCAAGAGAAGGCAGCATCTCTCTGCCTGAGAAGTATGGAGAGTTCAGAACAAAGGCACTGACAAGTAATGCAGAAGTCACTGCCTCATATGACTTCTTACAGCTTGATTTGCTTGGAAGCCTAATGTACAGATAGAATGGATTTTTACTTTTTTTACTGTTCTTTCCAAACATAAGATAAAGTCCATTAATATACAGGACTACAAATAATGCAGCATTATCACAATACTGTTGAGGAACAGTGTTCCTCAAATAGCCAATGATCCACAGAGCCACACCATGTGCTCCGAAGTATCAATCAGCTTCAAGTTTCTAATGTTCTAACCGACAATATGATTGGAAGGCATGATGATGTTTGAGAAATGGATCAAGTCCTCAAGAGCCACTTTAGTGCAGGAATAAGGGGTAATAAAAAAATTTTGCATTTACAGTTCTCCAGAAAAGTTAACATTCCATGGCAGATATTACTTAAACATTAGTTGTTATTCAAAGATTCATTCAAGTCAATGGTGGAATTCTTCCTTTAGAAACAGTACCAGCCCAGAGGTTAGAACGTACCTGAAATGCTACCAACTGAAATATTTCATAAGACGACACATTTGGGTTTTTTTCGGGGGTGGGAAATACATACCTGGACCTCTACCACCACTAGCTTGAATATGGCTTCTACTGAATTGTGAATTATCTGGCTGAAGTTTTTTATTACTTCTTTGACTAATGGGGTCTCCAATTCCATTCTCTTTCATGAGGTCTGATTTAGGAGCAGAATGCTTTTCAAATCCTATCAAATAACATACCTATCTTTAGAAATGAAAGGCTTCCTAATTTAAAGTTTCCAATATCTAAATTAAAAAATAAGAAAAAACTTTTTAATTGCAGATAAAAAAAAACAAACAAAAGAAAAACCTTACAAGAAAAACCACACCACATTTCAATATGCTAGGCAAATAAGGTTCTGTAATATTTTATATACTGCCATATTTACAGTGGCAGACTGTAATGGAATAGGGTCCTCAATTCTTTCTTCCCTGAAGCAGACTATATCCTATTGCTACTCATTATGTGAAGAGGAACATGTCAAATTCAATTGGTCTTTTATTTAATTTACTTGTATGTTATGTTTAGCGTTTAAAAAAAAAAAAACCAAAACACAAAACCAAGAACCAAAACCAAGACAGCAGTACAAACTACAGAACCAAAAGACTGGATTCTTACATATTGAGGCCTATGCTATATGAATCCCGGAGAAAAGCTTCCTGCAGCTCCTTCTGATTTTTCCCAAAGCTCTGAATTGTGCTCTGCGTGTTTGTGCGTGTATATACACAGATAACAAACACACATGCTCCTAATATCTCTCTGTATTTGTATGAAACTTTAAAGTATCTATTTATAGAATTTTTAAAGGTATTTTAAATGAATCTATACACACATAAGAACATCCGCATATACAGATATACTACAATTTTCTTCTGAAATTACTGGTTATGTGTAAAGTAGTTATTCTAGTGAAGTAGACTGTTCAAATCTACAATAGATCTTTTCTCCCCCATTATCCATGAGCCTCCATTTGTATTCCCTTATCAGACACAAAATAAACAGTTATATACACTAATCTCTTTTCTTTTGAGACCCTTCAGATAATTATTGATAAAGGTATTTAGGAACGAAGCAGCTAATCCATCACCTTCTCCTTTATAATCCCCATTTCAGAAATACAGTCGATACTGTTACTAAAAAAAGATATAAAATATATCTTAATTACCCAAGTCTTCCCCATTTCCTCCTGCTGCTTTGCATTGAGACCAGTGAATAATCTGCTTTGGAGCATCTTCTGGAGATACAGCTGTGCCATCTGGGTTAGCATAAAATAGCAACAATGGCTGAAAGTGACATCGAATGCACCTGGAGACCACATCTTTCCATTTTGTTCCGATCTAAGACAAACAACAAAACAAAACAAAACCCCATAACTTTATCAACAGCATTGAACCCATTATGGAAAGAATAATTTATTAAGCAACAGGTACCAAATGCCTAATTCCAAAGGTACACTAAGATTCAACATTTTGGCACATGAGTTTATGTAAATTGCAGCAAAAAGCCAGAAGCAGTATTACACGGGCTAACAACCAGAACATCAACACTAGGAACACAGCTGCCAGTAATTACGTCTTCTTTTTCATTAAAAGAAGTACCAAATCAACAGTAGACAAGTGCATTAACATTCTGAAACATTTGACATTTGGAAGGCAGAACTGTAAAGTAGTGAAGTCAATTCTAAAATTCAATTGTGAAAACCGATTTACAAAACTAAAGGTTTATTAGAGACATTTGTTTGACTCGTTTCAAGTTTGGTGTCAGAAGAATGCATTTTAGAAGAGTAAAGATCACTAAATTTGGTAGCAGTAAAAACAGTATTTACCTCTTTTACATTAGCGTCATCAAACAGTACCCATTTGCAACTCTTGGTGTGAAAGGCAAAGGCACAGTAGTGTCGGCTTGTGTAGCAAATCATTCCCACAAGAAAAAGTTCACTGTTTTTGGCATTTTCATCTGTAACCCTATAAAACAGCTGTAAAAATGGTTATATATTTTAAAATGTGTAAAACATTTAGCCTCAATTTCCAGACCTACTACTGGCATTTCACCAAGGCAATGGGTATTAAATATCCTGTTGCATTATACAATTTTTCATTAAAATAAATAATAATTTTTGCACTTATTAGGTCTATTTTAACATTTATTTTTGCATAGTTGAAAGGGTAAAACAATAATGCTCTGGAATAATTCCAGAAATTCCAAACTGAACGTGATATTTCTAGATTTTCAACTAGGAATTCACCTACATTCATCTTTGTACTTAGGCACAAGACCAACACTTCTGATGGGACTTCTTCCTCTCACAGAAACTACATCAACCAGCACATTATAAAGAACGGTAAAAGCAGACATAAACTTTGAAGCTAAATTGTACTTTTTTAAAAATACATATATATTTTTATATTTTGTATATATTTACATAAACATAAAATACATGTAAAATGAATTCCAGAATAAGCAAATAGTAAGTTTGAGGTCAGATACCCCAGGAAGATGAAGTTGTGTTGCCAGATTCCGCATAACCTCTTCTGTCAGGTCAGAGTGTTCTGAATCCCAGACTAAACCGATTGTCACAATCTCGGGACAATTCATAAGAACACGACGAATTTTGAACACGACGAATTTTGATTTTTGCACCACAGTTACTCTAGAAAAAAAAGTGATGGAAGGGAAAACAGAGATGTTTAAAAAATGGAAGTCCAAAGTTGAGTTACTAGACAAGAAATAGTGCAACAGAACAACTCTGCAACTTCTTCTAATTCTCAAATTTAATTATGATGTTTGTTTCTAACAATTTAAGGATAAAATTCTTCATCACAAAAACACTCTGATGAAGACTACAGCTAAACTTCTACATCCAGTCACCACCTTAAAACAGAAATCTCTGAAAACATCCAAGTCACCATCACAACTTCTCTTTTGCTGTCCCTCCATTTCATCATTTAAGCTTAGGTCTGTATGTTCTTGTGTACTTTTCAGTGGTTCCTAAATTAACAGTATTTACACAGAACCATTAAGGAAGTGAGGAATTAAGTAGAACAAGCTAAAAGAGACTATTTTTGTCAACAGAAGCACAAAATTACTCCAGTAGAAGACAATGGTGCCAAGCTGTCAATATATATGAACTAAAGCAGCTTCACTCAGAAAATACACCTGTTCCAACTAATCAAAACCACCTAGCTCTATGTTGAACATGAAGTGAAAAAGAAAACACGGACCTAATAACTCGACTTTCTAAACAGGCCACTTGCACCTACAATATCACGTTCATCTATAATTGGAGCAATAAAATATAAATTTAAGGGCTTTTTTTACCCTAAGCTGCACTGCACTGAAGCGGCCACATGTAATCCTGCTTCTAGGGGAATACTTTACCCCGATTTAATATCCTAAACAGCTCTCCCTTGTATCTTAAAGTTATGCAACGTCTTTCTTTACTTACAGGACACTTTCTGTAGTCACCAGTAGTATTTGCTGCCTGCAGCAATTCTGCAAACATTTCCGGCTTGAGACGTTCATGCCTCTCCATCATTCTTTCTACTTCATTACTGTAAAAAAATAAATGGAAATAACTGTGGATCTCCCATCTTAAGAGTTAACAGATTTCAGTCAACTCTCAATTAACTATATCTTATGACTAAAAAGAAAAGATACAGAGGTAAAACGGTAGCAATACATACTTTTTGTCAAGCTCTCTCTACATCTTGCTTTTGAAATCCAAATGTTACTTTTGGACAGTATCTCAAAAACACATTTTAACAAAGGAATACACATTCATTTTTAACACTTACAGCATTTCTCTGGCATGCTTTTCTTATTACTGGAGGGGTGTATATGGAAAAATGAGATACAAGAATAAAAGCTCTTACCACAGGGCTGTGGTAGAAATATAACGCACAAATTCCGTAAAAGGCAACGGGTCTGATGATGCTCCACAACTGCGACATACACACTACAAAAATAAAAATACTTTTGTTTTTATTTACTCAGGACAGTGGAAACAAATTATTTATTAAAGCAATCAAATAAAGGTCTGACCTGTTCATACAGTGTCATAGCAAACTTCTGATGAGAAATACAGGATTTTGAAGTGCACATATCTGTTTCACTGTTTGGCACTAGGTGAAAATGAATCCTCTCAAGGATATTTTCCTAAATAGAAATATTAATGTAAATATAAACTGAAGAAGTCAGAATATATGAGCAACATTACAGTTTAATAGTCCAACTAATCCCCTTGGCTCCAAATAGTCCACCTACAATTTTAGAGTGTACTTAATTCCGTCCCTATTCACAACCCAGTGGATGGGAATATGATGTCTTCATATCAACGTTTCCAAACATTAACAAAACAGCATTAGACAACAGTTACCCAACTGTTCTTCCAGACAGCATTCTCCTTTGAAGGAAGTGAATCTTCAAGAAAAATTAAAAAAGCTGTTCTTACAGTAAGACATGATATTAACGTCATTGCATGCAATGACTGAAATATTTTTTGGATCAGGCCTCTGTCTCAGTTCTTCTTCACACCTTTATGTTTTTCTCTGCATATCAATCTGATTATCTGATCACGTTTAGCACATGCACCAACACAAGTACCATTGACAGAAGCATGGAAAAAGCTCATAAATAGCACATGCCTGATCCCATCCCAAGTCTCACTTTTCAACCTTAAAGAAAGGAAAAGGGAAAAAAAAAAAAAAAAGATTGTCATCAGTTTGGCCCCTGAATCAGCATGGGCATTTTTTACTCTTTTGCCAAAAATACCAGAGGTAATGGGAAGAAGTGAATCTATTCAGGTAGATCATTCAGACAGCTGATTACTTCAGGGGTCCAAGTGCATTTGGATTAGATGAAGCAGTAAAGAGACATTCTCTTTCATGACTGCAATCCGTTAACCTGACTGCAAGATCTCAAACAGCCACTTTCAGAGTCCTCCACTGGATTTTCCTATGTACCTGAAAATGCATCTGGCAGGTAGGTATTCAGTTGTGGATACTTCCAAAGGATGTCCAAAGCTGAAAGTAATCAAAGCAGCAACCATATTTTCTGTCCCTCAAATTTGTGTCTGAAGGTTAATACTGATTTTTTTTTTTCTTTCTTTCCAATTTTCATTGCCTTCTTAGGACTTCTTAGAAAGGCTTCTTTACCAGTGTTCTATGCGATCTTGAGTCATCTTTTATGGCTACAGTAATGGCTCATGTTTTTCAATGAGACACTTCATAAAAGCATAAAGTAATTGCAGCAGGAGTCAAGACCTTCAAGTATTCGTTCACTCTTGGATAAGAAAATGGAAATCTCTTCTGCAGAAGACTTCAGTAATGAGCTGGCTATTTGTAACGGAACATATTTCAATAGCTGATGAGAGAATACTTGGAGGAACAGACTATATATTCAAATCCGTAGGTGCCTCTTCTCCCGAGAGATAACCCTTCTCTCCATCCAAAAAATTTTGGGAGTGACTGAGAGTTCATCATCCTCACCCACCTCCTGTAGTAACAATGTTTCGTGTATCCCTCTGCCCGAGCTACAGAGCAAGGGAAGAAAGTACAGAGCCAATGCAAGATTACTCCATCCCACGTTACCAGACGCTCACTCCATGTGTCTGTTCCCCTAAACTGGCATAAAAGAAGGTCAGTAGTATTATGTCACTTGTATCCCACCTGTGAGCCTGGAGCTACTAAAACAGGCCAGCTTGATATCCACAAAGCTAACGTAATTCTACTCAACTATCACAAAGAATACTTACAAAGCATTCTGCTGCATCATCCATGAATCCAAGCTGGAAACGCTGTTCATCCTTAAAACTTTCTGCCAGGGCGTGTCTCATATTATCCGATGGGAGCGCTTTTTCTCGACTGTGTTGAAATTGTGAAAATATTGCCTAGGAAGAAATACAATTACTTAGCTTCATTAGCCACTTGACTAGACACTGTGGTTCTACACAAATACATCAGTTCTTACGTAGCATGCCTAAACAGCAAACATAAAACGTTTATAAAGCTATGCAACTTTAGAAATTACTGTTTTCTCTTAAAGTTACTTAGGTTCCGTGTTCTGTTACTCATTTCATTATAAGAAGTTATGCTACCAAACTGAACTTTGACCCAGCAGGAAAACACAGAAGTATATAAAAATGCAAGTGATTGACTTTAGCTCCCAGAAGCAACACAAGCCCTGGCCTGTAATTACGCAGCTTTTTTAATTTGGCCACTGGAATAGCGGTTCATGCATACGTATCTCACCTTTACAGATGGTGTGTATTTCTCAGGGCATAATGTAATACAACTCAGGTTAGTTTAACACCCATCATTCATTAAATAATGTAACACTTACATTACTACTTCAGATAGGAATGTATCTTTATTAAGATTATGGCTGTGGAAAAAACTCCCAATTAGATAGAATGCTGATAATCCTTGCTATTAAATCAGCTCTCTGCTGAACCAGTGGACACAACACAAGAGAACAGGTCGATATCCGCAGTTCCAGAACATGAGAATAAATTGCACTTGATTTTTTTTCTTCATTTCCCAGAAGAGATAGTTGGCTACTACTTTTCTTTTTGGCAGAGATACGTATGCAAGTGACCTCATCATTTAGCAAGTAAGGGAGGTTGATTTTGAAAGAACTAAAAGTTAAAAGCTATTAAATGAATGAGAAAACATTTGCAGGTATTAAAGGGTGTATTGAACTGTCAAGAATTCTAAGTCAAACTTCAGAGAAAAATGAAGAGAATCAAGACAAAGCAAATCAGGAGAAGCCATGTAAAATATAAATAAGAATATGCATTCTTCACATAGGCCTCCTATGGTTAAAAAAAAATCTGTTGGATGGAAGGCCAACAAGATACAACAGATAAGCAAAGTTTCAGTGCTAACAGAAAGTAGTGTTTTAACCATGATGCATTCCAGGGTAAGTGCCTGTCAAATATTTAAACTTCCCTCTCATAACAAAAAGCATGGACTACTGATAAAAATTAGTCAATAGCTCAATGTAAACATTCAAAATTAAGTTTTTAACAAATCTAGTAATACAAGCTAACTCTGCTTTGAAAACATTTATCACTGCTCATTTTGACTGCTAGGTCATTTTTGTTATGCAACAGAGCCTTACACTGCCAGCTAAAAAAAAAGTACAGATAAGCAGTTATGCAGATATGTATGCTCATTTTAGTGGCCTGCATAGTCAAAGTCCCACCCCAGTGTTATGCAGAGAAGAAAAGAGCATACTTAACTCTCAGAACACCACCAAAAGAAAAAGATAATGGATTGAACTGAAGTAAACCAGAATTTATTTGCTAAGCTTTTAGTTTATAGGAGAGGCTGATATAGATAAAATATCCTTGTTCATTGGTGAATGAGAAGGGTTAAAATAGCCCAAGACCACCAGAAAAAAAAAAAGCCCCAAAACCCAACCCAAGTCACAAACAAGTTACTGAAATGCATCCTCATCCAGCATACACACTGCATGAAAATCAAAATGCCCCAGGTTCTGAACACAGAACAAACAGAATCACTCAACCAGTATCTCTAAGAAGCCAAGGAAGCAAAACAAGTAGTGTACATAATGACTGAGGAGAGATAACTTCCAAATGAGTTAACCACAATGTTCTGAGTTCGGTACTGAGGCTACTGGTCATGGAGTTATAAAGATCACAACTATACTGTTAAAACAATAACTAATTCCACTCTAACCAATTTCAGAACAGGCAGCAATATCACTTCTTACTGGTATTCTTGGGAATGTATCAAAATAGGAAGACATGACAGTCCAGGCAAGGCAAAATATTCAGGTACAGTAATCCATTTAGATAAATTGCACAAGAAGAGGCATCATGGGAGTAATCAATCCCTCAAAAATAGATAGTTGAAAGAATAAAGAAAATTTCAAGGCCTAAATTACAGCAGCCTTATGAAGCAGCTGAAGCTAGTGTATTGCTTTGGAAGGTGACTTGAAGTGATGCAAAACCTATCTTACTTTGTAGTGGAGCCCCAAAAACTACAGGAAAAGAGAGGGTATTAAGGTACAGCAAGTGGTATGTTTAGCTTAAAAAAAAAAAAGCACCTGGTCTTCACAAGTGCACCATTAGAATGGAATGATTCATTACTTACAGGTTCAATTGCATACCATGAGCACTACCTTCTTCCATGTTTCTGAGCACATTGAAACTGCTATATTATTTTTACTATGATTCCAGCGATATGATTAGTCATTAAGAGTACGTAGTGTAACACATACATTCCAGCAATTGTCACCTTTCAATCCCTCTTCATTTCTTAAAGACTGTTCCAGTGCAGCATTGAACAAGACACTATATGACCAGAACTTCACATGTAATATGGGTCAAATCAAAAGGAAAAGGCCATAAAGTTTACTCTATATTATGACATCAGATATGAACATGAATCCCTATACACACAAAATTCCAGGAAACTAAAGCTATCATCCCAAGACAAACACAAGATTTTATCTGAAAACACAGATACGCCTGAGTTATGGTCTGGACTTCATGTACTAACAAGATCAAGTATCCAGCACACAGAAGAACATGATGTGCATCAAAACACTGGTGAAACAAAAAGTCCCAACAAGTTCTGTAGAGCCAAGAGCTTGTAAGAAGGTTGGAATAAAAGCCTCAGGAACTTAGTGTCAATACGTGTAGTCTCAACCTACTTCAACTTGTTGGCTTTTTAAAATTAACCATTTTAACCAAAGAAATAAAATGGCATCTTTTAGAAAAAACTATGTTTGGAAAAAGACAGAGACACATTCAAAACCAGCTGTACCATACTGCAATCATGATAAACACTAAAAACAGCTGAAAAAACCCTACACGGTATGTAAATTATACACCTCCTGAAAGATTAAATAAATGTCATTGCAAACAGTTCTTGCCTAAAACGCTTATTCAGTAACAAGGTTTGGTCTGTGAAGCTCCCTGAGAATAAACTCTAAAATACTTGGCTTATCCTTGCTTACAATTTAGCATCGCCAAAAAACACTTCGTCAATGAACTACATTTTCAAACAGTGTTGTCCCTTTCAGCTCCCTGCAGATGAGTGATTCCCAGTTCTGTGTATCACTATATCTACTACCATATTTGACTATACATTCTACAGTTCTGTATTAGAATCCCATAAGTGTCTTTATTGTCAAATTGCAGTAAGAGTAGGAAGTGCATACTAGTAAAAAAAAAAAACCAACCCGATACCTTTTTTCATTGGGATTTTTATCCCAATGAAATAGAGATATCATGCTTACAGCTATTTCCCTAGTAACAGCAGGCAGCCAAATACCAGCACAGCAAGAGCAATAAGAACCTAACAGAATTCGCTATGTTTACAGACTTCAGATGAGTTACAAAACTGTTTGAAGCGCAAGTTTTATGTGCTAGTTAAGATATGCAGATCTGACTTACTTCAAACACTAAAAAGTTACCAGCTTTCATTAGTTTTCCAGTACCACTACCTGCCTTTCATTACTTACAAACTGAACAATTAAGTTCTGCACCATTACCATCAACTACTGAGTAAAAAAAGAATCTTGAGACCTTATCAGACAGCAATATAGTTATTGTAAAAGAACTATATTCAAACATTACAGGAAAGAACAAAAGCATATGCATGCAAATAGAAGAAAAAAATCTCTGAGAGGCTAGCTAGAAATTTTCAAATAAGTTATACTGTCTTTTAATAGACAAAAGTTTTATGTTTAAGCAGACTGTAAAATTTGTGTACTGTAAAATTTCTTCTTTAAACACAAGAAAATATTTCTGTTACAAACATCTGTTAAAAATGTCCTTAAATCTAAATTGTTTCTTTACACAAGAATGAGTCACCCAGACATATGTATGATAGGGACATAAATTAGTAAAAATTAGTTAAATTATTTTTCCCACATTTTGAAAGATGATTCTTCCAAAAATTGTTGTTTACCTTTAAAGCACAAAATATGCACGCATCTCCCTGACACACATGTCCAGTTAAACCTCTTAAACTTCGTCGAAATATGTCAAGTTGCCATAATACCTATAAAAACAAAGTTTCACAGAAAACAAGTAATGAGTTCTGAAGGTTCTACGTTTAACACAACAACATACAGTAATTTTCATTTTTTTTTAATTTCACATAACATGTACAACTTGAGCACCAACATTGCTACAAGAATTATGGTCCTTTCCCATTAGTTTGGTAAATTGTGGAGATGAAAGTGGAAGGTTCACATTCACCACTTATAACATTTAGATCTCCTTTTTAAACTTTTTGAAACAATGGCAAACAATGTACTTTGTGTGGAAAAAGAGCTGAAGTACTCTTAAGGAAACAAGCACCAAGCTAAACTGTGTACAGAGATTGTAATAGTCGTCTTCTGGCTTTACATAAGAAGGCGGCAGCTATAGGGTTTACTTTATTTCTCTTTCCCTCTCCTCGCTTCCATGCTTTCTTTAAAAAAAAAAAAAGATGGAAACATGGAAACTGAATTGCTAGGTAAAATGCAAGCATCATTTCAGGTTAAGTCTATACTACATTCTTATGGTCTCTTACTAAAATAGTTGCTGAAATACATTTGTTTTTCCCCAGATCAAAATAATCCTCCTGCTTAATCAGGTATGTTTCTACCTTTTATTTGTGTAACTACTCTATATAAAGGTAACGTCAGCTTGGCTACACTATGCTGCTTTCAGTATCTAACATCTTAGGTACACAATCAGTGCGGTAGTTCAGAAAGTTGCCCATTAAAAAAAAACCCAACCCAAAAATGAGTTCTCAAGAGGCACAGTAACACAACAGCTGCAAATCCAGAAAAAAATAATCCTATCTAGAAATATAAAAGCTAAAATGAATCAGAATGCATTTGAAAATGAATGTCCGAACCTCAGTTCTGAAGGTTGAACAGAGGTTAAAAGAAGAGAAAAGAAAGGAACACATTCCTCCTTGTAAAAGGGCAGTCACTGATCATCAACTACGGTTTGATAAACAGCAGTAGGTTGTGAAGTAGTAGGATTGTCTGAAACTATAACTAAAAATGACTTAGGGTTTAATTTTAGGGCACCCTAAGGGAAAACAGCAAAACTGCAAGAGAATATAGGTCATGCTGTTCCCATTGAATGTAAAACAGCAAACTCATTCTACTAAATCTATTGTATGTTTTTATTTTGAACATATTTAGATACCATACACACCACATAGATATATCTCTCGTATCTCCTATGTTTAAATCCATACAATTTTTAAGGCTTACAGGTTTTTTTTAGGAAGTCTACACATCCATTAAGCCCTCTGCCAGTTTGGTAAATAATTCTGTACAATTTGAAAATGATCGGGTCCAAAATCTCAGCATTACAAAAAAATACATTGTTTTGCTCTTCATTTGCACAGCCTAGAAATTTGTTGCTGTTAATTTCTAGATTTAAAAAGACTATAGTATAAACTAAACTGTGCCTGGTATTCTAACTTGCAGACAATGTGGAAAGGCTAGCACTGCTCTGCCACAGAATTAAGTAGATCCCCATATTCCCTGTCATAAGTAGGCTTGTAAAAGCCCAATTTTTTATCACGCTAATATCACTGTACTATTGAACTACTCTTGAGAGATCTAAAGAGCCAACATTTTTTCAATTACAGCTCATGTAAAAACAGAACAGTGTGTAGGTAAACACATGCAAGAAGCTGGTCAGCAATACATATGCATATAAACAGTAAAAAGAAATCTAAGTCATATTTCTTTGGTATCAAGTGTATCTCCTACTCTAATTCCACAAATCTTTCCTAATATTAAAATCAAAGCTTTCAACTATATGTGCATCTTCTGATATGCCCCAGTACCACAGACTCATGTGTTAATTCTGAGAAAATGGTATTTTAATAAACATAGTGTCCTATTCAATACACAGAGTACCAGTTGCCCCACATTAAAAAGTGTCTTGTAAATTTTGCCAAGTAATAAAACTGCTATGTTTGACAGAAACATTAGTTTTACAATTCAAGCAGCAAGTTTTCAAGTTATGAGTAATTAGATTCCAAATACAAAAGGAAAGTTTTTCTGATATTCTTAATGCATGCAAACAAAATAACATGCTGTCATTTTTTTCAAAATTAAATGTTTAATACTCTCAATCAATTCTTTACAATGAAATGCTAAATAAAATTACTTCCACAGAGTTGTCTTTTTCCTACGATTGCCTTTTCGTTTTTTTTAGGAAAGCCCATTCCAAAAAGACACGCTATTCTGTCTTACGGGGAATCATTAAGAAGTTTAACTGAGAACTGAATTTAACACCATTGAAAAACATGCTGTATTTTTCTGTAAAATACACGTACTGCAATACAAATGGTAAAAACAGCACTGCCAAGAGAACACTTCCCCTACCATGACCATGACCAGCTAAGCTGCAATAAAACCAGAACTGTTTAATAAATTAAGTTTTTTCTTACCTGAACAGCACTATTAAGAAAGCAGCTGTTTTGTCCTGGTTCGTTTAATAAGCCTTTTGTAGGGGCCAGGGACAGTATACTTCCAGGCTGATAAACTTTTCCAAGGTTACCCCCAGGTTTTCTTAAGAATTTCACCCATGCCATTGTTTTTTAGACTTTATAATTGCAATATTTATGCTTAAATATTTAAGGATATGATGGGTGCAAGGCAAAGAAGAAGGTCCTAAGAGAATTCCTTTGAAGTCATGGCATTCCATTCAACTCTGTGCAACAGTAACCATTCATGGATTTAAGTCCATTTTCCATGAGCAGCTGTCAGCCATCTCTCAGGATCAGTCACTCAGTTAAAATACAGCTATACAAAGTTTTTAACTCTCAGACTTTAAAAAAAAAAAAAGGTGTCCAGTTAAGGTTAAAATATGTTAAAAAGTTATTACAATAAAAGTTCCTATTGAGCAAGTTGCACGGTAACTGACTTCTCCTTCCAGGGATATCAATGAAGTATTACTATAAATCATTAGTTGTATTATATTGCAAGTTTATATATATGACAAAAATGGAAAGTTCCTGACAGGCGTTATACTCCTGTTCTCTCATTTTGTTCCATCTTCTTTTTACTTTTAACTGTGACCCATGAAATATGTTCCAGTTCAGAAGACTCCATGTTAACTTCATTCTCTTTCCAGTGAATCTGAAATAGGAAAAAAACAGAAAATATAAAAATAGCACTTTTCAAACTGTTAAAGACCTTCCAAATCAGAAAAGAGATCATGTCCAAAACAACCTCTTAATCTAAAGGCAGATGCAATAACCAGGGAAGAGGAGGAGAAAAAATCGCCCCCTAAAAGTTGTTTTTAAGGCAGAAAAATTATTTTATCTGTCATAAGCTATTATCTTCTAATGTATTATACACCTCTAAAGACCACAACAAAATTACTGTAAAAGGTTCTGCTAACAATATGCAACAGCTCATAAAGACCACAGAACACGAGTTATTCTAACTTTGAATCTCCAAGATTACCAAAAAATAAATACTTTTAGTCAACACTTGAAAGCCTAAGATGGTTTTGATTTCAATAACCCAGCAAATCACATGAACTGATACGTATTTCTACGTCTTAAGATTACTGAGATGTTTTAGATGGATTCTCAGCTAGTACTCAGCTTTCAAAATTTTTTACTACCTAGTGAACACTACATAAATGTCATTAACCTAGTTGTGTTCTTAAAGCATCCAGAAAAAACACAGCTAGTAGCACAGCAAGAACATTCCAGTAGCTGCCCCAATAACTGATTCCAAGATTTTCAAATTCCAACAATAAGAGCTGTTTCTCTCATTGTTGACGGTACATATTTAAGGTTAAATGACTCATCATCCAGAACATCACCACAGGCACATGTAAAGCCCATGCAGTGATCATCTCACAACAATGGCCTGTTCAATCAGTTTGGCATTACTACATCATCCACATAAACATTTGAAGTAACGGCACACAACAGAATAAACTTAAATATACCAAAGCGATTAAGGCTGCACATTAAAAAAAAAAAAAAAAAAGGGGGGGTGGGTGTGTGTGCGAAATCTGGACTTCACATTAGAACTAAGATATTCACCCTAGATTTTACAAGCATGTGAGATACTAAAGACATAACAGTATACTTCAAAACTTGCAGCCTTCTCACTACAATTTTTTCCACTGTGCAAGCCTTTCAAGATTGGTGAGTAGCATTAAAAAAAATAAATTTTGTAGCTGGAACACTGTCTAAATTGGAAGATAACTTTCCCCAGCTCAGAACAACCAACACCACATTCATGTCAAACAGTTCTACAGCTCTCAAATATTGTACAGCTGGGATACCACAGAAACAAATCACATGACTTTCAAAAATACCTGCAGGAAGTCTTGCACCCCTAAAACCATTCCCCTTTATTTGAAAGAAACATTGGTACTTGCTTGTATTACTGAAAAAAATCAATAACTGGAACCTAACCAAAAGTCCCTTTTGCCCCATGCATAATCAGATGGGTTTTGTTTGCTTACTGATGTTACTGTATCTCACCCGTAAGTAATCTGATTTAATAATACTGGAAATAGTAAGTGTGATTTGTGACAGCACTGAGCAAGGAGTCTGAAATCTAACTGGAAACTGACCTTAACAGAATATCATGTGGTAACTTTGTTTTATTTGTGTTCATTTCAATAAACCCAGAAAGGGGAAAAAAAAAGAAAGAGATGTAGCAAGTAACTGGAAATGTGTATCAGTTTAAGATATTATTAGAACCTTAAATTAATTAAAAGGAGTATCAACTTCATTCCCCCCCCCCAAAGTCAAAAAAGTGCTCCGCAGCGTAACAGCTATTCTTCTACAAAGGACCAAACTCTAAGAAAACAGGGACAGAGGTGAAGGTAAGAGTAAAACAAAGTTAACACAAAAAAAAGATTAAAGATTCCCTGAAGTCAGGTATGCAGAAGTGATAACATGATCTGTACAGAGCAATTAAAAAAAGGATTCAAGGAAAAAATCTAAGGTGTATAGCTGTTTATAATCAGCTACATATATATGCACACATATACAAAAAAATACATACACATACATATATTCAAGAAGCCAGTATCACACATCAAAAGCGCTTAGTAATATGAAGCATCATTTGGCCCAAAGTCTCCTGCTACCACAGGGAACTGTAACTTTTAATTCATAAAAAAAAAAGTTATAACTATGATTTAATAAATAAATAAATAAAAACCCAGAAGAATCTTACATTCAACTCTTTCAACCATCAAATACTTTCTACTGATTTAGTATTTCTATATCCATACTGAAAAACTGACCTAATACATTTTTGTCACAAAAAGAGCTTGCTCCTTGACATACCAGAGAAGCTTCCTGAGCACGCATTTTCCTGGCAATACAGAGAGTTCTTAATTCCGCTTTATGTATTTTGTCACAAAAAGAGCTTGCTCCTTGACATACCAGAGAAGCTTCCTGAGCACGCATTTTCCTGGCAATACAGAGTTCTTAATTCCACTTTATGTAATTTCCCATATGGAGAATTACGTATGGTTTTCTCCACCCTCCTGCTGCTGTCCCAGAAGACAAAACTGAGTTAAGAGGAACAATTTCTGGTAATCAGCAATATCAAACTGGGTGCACTGAAGGGGAAAAAACAGAAAAGAGACTGGATTGGGACCCGTACAGATGGCCTGTGGTAGCCATAAAGGTGTAAAATCTATGTGCACTCCAATGCATGCTTGAGACGTCCCTCATTGCGTTCCTACCTTTGAGTAGACAGGAGCAACAGGATCAATACAGTTCTGACCCAGAAACACCAGGCTTGCTATCAGGGTCTCCCAACCTAAAACAAATTCCCTACTGAATACACTACACCTCTCATCTCCAAAACTGCTCATAGAGTGGTACCCCACCAACAGTGGTGATTCAGCCAGCCTGTTCCCTGCTGTCTACATTTCAATGTAAAGATTGCTCAGCATATAGCAGCCAAAATAAGGGAAGGAAATAGATGGAAAGTAAGGTAGACTGTATGCCAATGATAAAATACAGAGGTTACTGGGAAAAGACGTGTTTCTGGTATCTAAGCTTCATTTGGAAACAGATCTCACATATTCAACTGTGAGGCTGGACTACAGTTGGTTATTTAAAGAAATCCATGGATAGACAAGAATGGCAGGATTCATTTCCAGCCAAAAAAAGACAAAAGTTGAATCCTTGCTTCCCAAGTAAGTTATTTTCTCATCTGAAGTAAGTGTAATGATAGACCCAAAGTCATGTTAAATTTGGGAAACATTTGTGGTTTCTTTCTTTAAATAAAAGGGGAGATAGCTACTACAAACAGATCTGTGAAACTGACCCCTAAGACCAACAGACAATAATTATAAAACATTCAGAAAAATTTCACCTCTGTAGTTCTCATTTTCAGCCTTGGGACTTAGTTATATTAAGTCACAAGGGTAGAAGAGATTCCATTAACTGTTATGTTTCTTTCTTATCATACTTTCTAGCACAATTTCCCCATGTTTCTGAACAACAGATTTATGCATGGATATGGGGGCATAGAACCTCTGAATTTACCTAGTCTGGATTTTAACTGCTAAGAAATACACATGCTGTTTTGGAAACAAGAGTTCTTCCAGAAAAATTTAAGACAAAGAGCATTAATTCACTAAAAACTTCTAGGAAGTCATTTTGTCTTGCATTTCAGGGATGCCCTAGAACAGACATCCCATGCACTAAGCATTTAGCTGTTGCGCTGGGTTTCAGAAAAGTTATAATGATTCACTGCAAGAATTTAATAAAAAATGGTTCTATGTTACTGTCACATTACATTAAGATGTTTGCTGTTTAATTTCACATCCACAAAGTTGTGAATACAAACAATTTCAATTATCACACCAGGTAAGTGCACACAATCTTATTATTCTAATAAATAGCAGAATACATTTATTGTACAGTTTTCATATGTGGGCCAGATATTCATTTTCCAAAGCACTATGATATTATATTAATATGGCCTCTATTAACTATCCATAACATTAGTACACCTTTTCCTGAAAATTTAAATACAACACTAGAAAGCTGAGAAGTGACTATTTAAAAATTATTTTTGTGCAACTTTCTCAAATTACTCTTTCTATAAATGCATTCTTTACACTGCGTATATTGAACTAAACATACCCCCCTGTGTCAAATATTTAAGAAAAAACAAGAAAGGCATATCAGAAAGGTATTCCATTTAAGAGATCTCTCTGTACTTCTACTACTCAACTAGAACTTTGCACTGAATGGGCACTCTAGTCCCTTCATTTTATCTACTACTCTTTCTCCCCAAAAACGGTCACAGTCAACCCAAGGAACAGACAGTGGCTGTGAAATAACACTATCTTGACACACAGTTCTCTGGCCAACGTGACTAGTAAGTTCTAGCCTGGAGCACGAAGTTCCACTACCCTTTCTTTCTCCGCTAATACCCTGTATCAAATACTGTGGTGCATAGCTTCTTATTCACTAGTAAGAGGGGCACTGTAGGCAAGCCTTCCAACGGTGCCATAAGCCATGGGATTAACTTCTGTCATCCATTTGTCATCACAGCCTCTCCCTAAGGAGAGAAAGATTATAGTAGCAACTTGTTTTGAAATTTACACTGTACAAGTACCTCCAAGTTTGGTTGTTTGGGGTACCCCCAAGTTTTGTTTTTTTTGGGGGGGGGGGGAGAACAAAGCCAAGATCAAAGAAAGCTATTGTGGAAGATGCTGGCAAGGATGTATGCTCTTTAGTCACAGCAATTTTTTCTGGATTTGGACCATCCCCCAAAAGTATTATTCCTCTGCTGACAAGCCTACCCTCATTGTAGGTTGTTCCATAAACCAGAGAAGTGATGCCACTGATCAACCTTGGTTCCTGCCACCTCCCCAACGTTTGGTTATGCTTTTAGATGACTGAGACTCAGACCACTGACTCCCTTAACCTGAATTCTATGCTCTGTAGGACTATAATTAGGAACTGAAGACTGTTCTTACATGTCTGTGGTAAGCCACTGTTGCTAAGAACACTGTAGCATTTATTAGCCACTGGGGTTTACCAGTTCTTTGTAAGTTCTTGGCTTGACAGAGGTGTGGGTGACTAAGCATAGATCATACGTCATTGAACCATACAGAGTCTTCAACAGGTGCAATCTTTCAGCACAACAGTTATTTCACCTAGAGTTATTGACATGCTACATAAGATTTTTAGCAGCTGAGAGTTAAAGAAATATTCTTGCCCTTCAGACTAAAGGGATCCATTTTGCATGACTGTTCTCAACCAAAGACACTAAACAAGGGCTATGAACTCTCAAACCAACATCTGTTTATCAGCCTAAGTTCTTCTACCTTGCCTAATTTCAGTCACTGTTATTCAGTCATCAAGGATCTCATCAAGCATGTGGCTACCCCTGGTTGTGCAGCCTTACAGGACAAAATATATGCCTGTCACAAATTTCTGGCACTTGCCTTTGTAGCTTCCAGAACAACAAATACACTAATCAGCAAAAACGTTTGTTATCACCTGTTTTGTTGCATGTAAGTAGCTGCAGTTGGCACAGTCTTTTCAATGTAAGAAGTAATGTCACTAAATTAGCTTAGAAATCAGTGCAGTTACTGTTTTACCTAAACAAATCACTTTCTACAAGCACATTTGGGTTTAGGCATCTTTGATAACCATTTAGATAAAACTGATGAGATAAACAGTTGGTTCTGTGAATACTGGAACTGTCAATGCCTGGCTCCTGATAGTTTTATGTCTCACGGCTGATTTCTCCAAAGTTTTCTCCCTAGTTGGGGCATATGCCACCTCTGCTCCTTACATCTTCTTACAAGGTCTCTCTCTTCCAGCCAGCTGCCTGTTTTCATGCACTTTGTAAGTACATAATCATCTTTAAGACTCCTATCCCTTCTATCAAATTGGGTGGAAACCTGCCAATGGGTTCAAAAGTTATTGACTGTGCGTGTCTCTGAAATTTGGCTGAAGAATCGTTATTTACATCTTCTCAGCTTCATTTTGCAACTACTCTTTAGTGTGTTACATAAATGACTAATGGCAAACCTTTCTCATGCCCAATGCTAAGGTTACTTTTAAGCAACACAGCTTTTTGCCTCTGCTGGCAGTTCACGTCTCTGTGCTGAGCCTGGCAACACACCCAATGGTCTGACAACGCTGGTAAACCAATTTCTAAACTGATGTATGTTATAACTTAGGAATTTAGATACAAGACAACAAAAATTTGGAAGGAGGAGCGATTAAATGTATTGCAAGGTAATAAATGTATGACAGGAAACCACTAGAGTTTTCTGCAGTGAGCCAATATTATTAGGACTGTGGTAAACTTTCCCCTCCTCAACAGAATGAAATCCATCAAAAATTCAATCACTTGCAACTGTGAGAATTTGAGTGTTTCCCACAACTCAAGAGCTTGTCATTTAAAATTGCCAATTTTTGTCAACAGCACAAAAAACTGATTTGCACTGTGACAATATTGGAGGTTGCAATGATTTTTCCCCACATTTGGGGAAACAAAAAAAAGTGAAGTTGCTTTAAAAAAATGTAGAAAAAGACTGAAATCCAAAATGAATGAACTCTTACAACCACCTTAATGGGGCTGACTCAATTTTTTCGGTCCCTGCACAAATCCTGTCCCCTTCCACCTTTACCGTTGTGTTCAACTGTATGTGTCAACAGATGTCATTTGCCATAAGATACACCTAATGCTTTTAGTAGTCACTAGTCTTTGTCCTTGAAAATTATACTACTCACTTCAAAAGCTGTCAAAAAAATATGTTTACAAGAATGCAAATTCTCACTAGTTGAAACATCAGATAGAGGAAAAAAAAAAAACCTTCATTAATAGCACTTACTTGCAACACACATAACATGAAACAAGACCGACACCCACCCACCCCCAAAAAAAAAAAAAAAAACCAACAAAAACCCCACATCCCAGCAGTGACCATTAGCCTTGATTTTGCAGGCCATCTGCAAGTATACCAGCCAGTGGTATTGGTCTGACACATCCTTTCTGCCTTCAGTCACTGACTCAAGAAGTCCCCAAAAGACAAAAGGAGTGTTTGATGGTTATCTCTTCTAGAAATTTTTCCAACCAATCTCTGAAGATTTTAAACCCAGTCTTTTTCTATTTTAAAGGCCTCTATCATCTCTTGTCCAGCCCTTATCCATTTAGCTGTCCCTCATATGCCAAACCACTGCTCCTGCACGTCATACTTCTCTGTATCCTTCCAAGACGGGAGAACCAGAAGTGTAGATGCTATCCCAGATGGCTTTTGTATAAGTATACATTTTTTTCTTTAAGCTGTTCCAATAAAAACTTTCCTGTTTGCATCAAAAACAAAACAACAGGTTCACAGCTCAGCACCTCTGGGCTATTACAACTAGAAATCAACTTTAGAAATAGCCACGATGGGAACTCTGAGTAAAGATCTTAAAGAATACAAATTCCGAACCCATGACACAGGCCAGCATTTACAGTGAATCATCGCACAGAAACTACAAAGATTTTTGTTTCTCCATCTTTGTACTCCTTTACAAAGTGTTTTGTTCAAAGATTACCACATACTCTTTTTTGAGCCTCAAAAAGCTAAAGGTATATTTACAATGATAATTCTCACACTTGCCTTTTTATCCCAGATTAACAGCCTGTCCAAACTGTAACCTTGACTTTCAGTTTTCTGTGTAGATGTTTGATCGTTAACAGAAGTGCAAAATACCAAAATCCCAAAAAGCTTTCTGATTTCTTAAGTCACCAGGAAAAACTACATAGCTGAGTTACAAGGAACGGTAATATGAGCATCATCTTTAAGCCCACCCATATTTTATAGGCTTGACAAAAAAAGGAATGTTCTGATTCTTTACACTTCATATATTTATTCATGAACAAATCTGTACAAACCTATCTACAAACATTTCACTCAGTCCACACATCTAAACTTCTGATCCAGCCCATCTCCCTGTTACAGCCTCAACCCATCATCATTTAACCTGGCCATGACAAACTCCAACTTGTTTCCGCTTAAACCACAAGGACGTTTTTGAAGAACTCTTTGAATGGTTTTCATTCCCACCACTACGTCCTTCAAGTGACTAAACTGTTTTACTCTACCAAGAGGCATTAACCAAGGAAAAATGACAAAGTGTTGCGACCAAGATCTTGGAAAGCAATGTAACTGAAACACATGATAGTGCTAAGACCCTGACCCTGAAGTCCTATGGGTCTCATACCCAAACAATTCTGTCAGTAGTACTTCAGGCACACCGTATGACTGAAAGATTCTGAACTATCAAGTTTTGATATGAAAGTCAAGTGCATATTTTAGGTGTTTTTATTGTCAACATCCCACTGGCCCACAATAATAACTTTTCACACAAGTAATTTGATATTTTAAAAAAACAACCAGCAAATACATCTTACTTTGTGACAATCTGTTAGGGGAAGAAAGGATTACATATTATTTATACTCAGATTATAACATGAGATCTATTTTGATACCTAAAATCACCCTTTCATTCTACAAGAACAGGACAGTTAATAATAAAGTCAGTCAAGGCAATTTCCATTGCCTTGAGGGGGAAGGGGATACTGCATCATCAGTCAGGCACACTCACGCAATTAAGTTTTTGCTCTTAAAATAATCCCAGTAATTTCAAAGTTAAGCAAGAGGGGATTTTTTTGCATGTGCAAAATAAAGCATTAAGTAGAGATATGTAAAACCCACACTTATTTTGGGAAGGGAAAAATACACGTCGAGAGAACAAGACATAATTCCTCTGAAAAGCTGATTTTAAAATATTTGCATTGAAAGTCAGAGTAAGGGATAAACTTAGATCAGATGCTAAGCAGACAATTTGCATACATACATCTACCTACATGCCTCTGAAACTCCATCTGTACGAACACAGCACGTAACACAGCCTCCAAGTACGGTAAACTGATTAAATTTCAAACAGCTCCACACCACCTGTACTGGCATTTCCTGTTCTAAACAGTCTTTGAAAACACTCCAGAAAAACTCGCTGATGGGCATGTGACTACCACGTTAAACATTAACTTTACGTTCTGGCTCTGACAGAGCCAACATACGAGCTCGCACCGCCTCGGCACGAAAACCATGCCCGTTTCGAAGGCTGCCTACCCCTCCGCTTGCACAACTTACAGGGACAGCGCTAGCAGCTCGCCCCGCGATCCGTTCTCGACCCTCGCCCACGCCGTCCCCAGGCGGGATTTAACCCTACCACGTTAAACATTAACTTTACGTTCTGGCTCTGACAGAGCCAACATACGAGCTCGCACCGCCTCGGCACGAAAACCATGCCCGTTTCGAAGGCTGCCTACCCCTCCGCTTGCACAACTTACAGGGACAGCGCTAGCAGCTCGCCCCGCGATCCGTTCTCGACCCTCGCCCACGCCGTCCCCAGGCGGGATTTAACCCCGGCGCCGCCCACCACGGCAAGCGCATCCACGCGGGCCCCCGCCGCGCCGGGCG
>NW_008794415.1:54910-163391 GCF_000699145.1 Aptenodytes forsteri | reverse complement strand
CCGGTAGGTGGGCGTGGCCGCCCGGCCGGCGCACGGCTAGGGCTGCGCATGCGCAATGAGGTGCGCGGGAGGGCTCCCCGCAACGGCCCGCGCTCGAGGGTCCGAGGGCGTTACTGCGCCTCAGCCGGCGGGACGGGTGGGGTTGGGGCTGCCCGCGGCCCGCCGAGGGCAGAGGGCTGGGGGAGCCGTGACAAGGTAAGGGGCTGCCGCACCCCCCCTTCTCCCTCCCCGTTTTATCACTGGTTGAGGGCGCGGTTGTCCCAAGTGTAAAAGCCGCTGTGGCTGCGCCTCAGGTAACTGGAAGCAGCTCTCGGAATCATCCGGTTGCAGCCCAGGAGGCCTCTGTTGGGGCTATTCCAAACCACTGGGTTTTCGAGTTAATAATCCGTTAAAATGAACGAGGCAGAGGTTGTTTTTCCAGCAATTGTTTTCCAGTGCTCATTTCAGGATATCTGTCTACGCACGTTGGCTTTACTTAAGATGCCCATGAAACAGCACGGGCACGCGGGTGGCTGATGGAGCAAGGGCAGCTTTTAAGCCAGACCCCGAACAAGTGTACATACATTTCAAAGTTGCATTGCATTTGAGTTCCATGTTGCCCAGAAAGATCCTATATTATGTATCAACTGTCTGTGGGTCATTGCCCCAAAGTCGTGTTCCCTATGCTTTTTATCTGGTCTGTTATTTTGGGGAGGGAGGGGTGTTTCCTTTTGTTATTTGCAAAAGGAATTATATGTTGATGAATACTCATATTTCTAGTTGCTCAAGTACTGTCTGTATTTCACTATTATTGTCGTCTTCCTGGATAAACATGTAGATTTCATTAACACATTTCACTTCTAGATTAGTAATGATAAGTTTTACCACACCCAACATCAGTCCTTAGCGCATGCTGCTGAATACAACTTTTTGTATTCTCTCTCTTTCAGTTGCCTTTTTCATGGTCTTTCTGGATTGGAAAAGTGCTTATGTATATAAAAGCATGTTCACTTTTCCAATAGCATCTTCTGCAATAGTAAATTAAATAATTTCCCTGTAAAGTTCCCTTCCCGCATCTCCTTTAGGTCATCCAGATTGCAGTAGCATTTCACTCTAGAACTTACTGTGTGGAACACAAGGCACTGCATAAAATTAGTTTGCTGCTTTACTTAAATACTATGCTTTTGTTGTTCTTGTATCCATTTTCATTAAAAAATCCGTACATTTTGATCAGATTATTTTTGGTAGTATTTCTTCCATTATATTGCTAGTGTAAGAAGCCCACTGGCAAAAGCAATTTTCTCAGTTTCACTCTCCAACATTTTTCATCAAGTGGCCAACTTTTTACTTCAAAAAAACCCCCAAAATTCTTTGGGGAAATTTTCATTAAATTTTCCAGGGTTTTGGGTTGGTTTTTTTTATATATATAGAGAGAGAGCGCACACTTTTCAGTGATTTGGATAGTAATTTTATATTCACAAGTTGGAGTTACTTAATACAGGATTTGTATAAAGTGTTTTTTCTTGAGACTTTCAGATGTTATGGCCAGTAATTGACATGTATATACTTTTTCATTTTTTAACAGATACCGTAATGGTTTGCCTCTCGTTTTCTGAAAAGTTTCCTAGATTTTGTGATTTTTGAAGGGAATTGGATATGATTCTCTCATCCTAAGATTCATATAGTATATTGGCACAAAGAACTACACAAAAACCCTAAGAATCCTCATTCTTAGCTGTTTATTGATAGGTATTTGAATTTCTGGTTCTCACTAGAAATTTTACGATAAAAACATGTTAAAAGTCGTTATGTTAACATTACCATTAGAAATCCAGTTTTGTGTTAGTGCATCTTGTTACTGTATATTTATAAAAAACATTCTGCTTATCATTTTGGTTAGTATCAGTTTAGTCCTTGATCCCTGCATTACTTCTTTGCAAAGCCAGTCAAGCAAAGGCATCTGTGAATCCCAAAGTAGGATTATGACCTCATTCTGATTATGACCTCGTTTTGATATTTTTGCCTCTCCGTGGACTCTGCTTTCTTGTTTGCCTCTGGCCTTTCTTCAGCACAGATTTGTTTTTCACTGCTAATCTTTTAGAAGTCCCTTCAGATTTATATCGGTTTCTTCTATTCCTTCTTTCTCAGAGTAAGTGTAATCTGTGAGCTTTAATTATGGTATATTTTAAGATTCTTTACCAGTGAATCTTAATAGAGTCTTCCACACAGTTCAGACAGAGAATGACACAGGTGTGGCACAGGAAGCCCTAAATGAGCTAAAAGAAGAATTTTAAAATTAGAATAAATGGTGCAAGTACAAAACAATGCTACAAGGGCAAATGATTTCCTGTTGCAGTTATTGTCAGTACAGGATATGTGCTATGCATGATGCAGGGACGCAGAAGAATGTTTATGTGGGTTTAGTACTGATGTTTATGTAAAGTTTGGTAGTATTAGTAACACGGAATGTTAAACTGGAGAGTTGAAAAGGTGTTAAACTTGGAGGAGGAGGGACCCAGAGTAAAGTAAAATAGGCTTTTTAATCCAACCATTCAGCTTGGCTCCCGGCTAACAGGCCAATATTAAGATTTTCAAAAGGAAGAAGGAACAATGTGGCAGAGTGGTTGATGGGGCCGGGGTGTGGGGTCAGGGTGTCACACGAAACACAGAGCTGGAAGAGAATGGAGGTGGACCATATCCAGATCCTTCAGCATAGCCAGGGGGTTGGGTTTTTGCACATGTTCAATCCCGGTTAAAACACATTTATGGAAAGTTATGTACCAAAAGATAAATCTTAACATAGTTGGGAGACATCAAAAGTTTTAAAAGTAATTGCATTAAATATTTTTTCTCAAAGCTGCAGGCATCATACATAATTTTCATTGATGAATGAGCTGCAAATCTGTGTGTCACAGCTGCACACAATAGGGTTTATTTTTGTGTTAGAACTTTTCTGTTCCAGTGTCATTTATGCTGTTGTTGCCACTGGCTGATCTGTAAATAAATTCTGATTCCTTCCTCTGAAATAATTGTATTGTATCATGTGTTTTGTATACACAGTGTTTCTATGATCATTTTCATACCTGTAGCTGTACTGGAACACCTGCTCTCTGTTTTCTTTCATATGTCTTCTTAACACTTGGAACATTTGCAACAACCTTTTCAAACAGTTACTATCCTCTTCATGTTCAAATGATTCATAAAGAAATTATGTCTGCTTCCAATCTTCTCAGATTGGAGGGGTAGAAGACTAAATTTTGTGGTTTTTAAAAAATTAGTTAAGTAATGTTTTATTGAGTAGCTAATTGATTTTGTCGTTACTTTTGTTCTTCTGCACCGATCTTTCTTCCTCCTTATGAGCTGATAATTGTGTGAAATCAACTTCGTATACTTAACAGGAACTGTGTCTGTACTTACTGGGGGATTTTGCAAAAAATAAATTAGCAAATTATGTGTAGGGTCTGAGGCAGAAAATTCCACAAGGTAATGTAGCATTTAAGGTGTGGTTTATTAGTTAAATCTTTTTTTAAAGTCTTTTCACTGGATGTAATTCAGCACTAGAAATTATACTGCCTGTTTTACTGGCCTATCGTAAAGAATGTTATGTGATCAAGTACCATTTATCATTGACTTTAAGACACTTGTGGGACATTCCCATTATAATTGAAAAGTATGTTTAATTCCAGTGGCTGGGAACTGCCATCGTGTTTTTGTGAAGTAATTATTGAGCTCTTAAGAGAGTGTCTGAGGCTGTGTTACTCTGCTCAGAAGAAAAAGAATGAAGAAAATCATTCTTCTAGAAGAACCTGCAATTTGAAAGGCATCAGGGAAACTGGGCCCTATTCTGTATAGACAGTAGCAGGATAAAGTTTGATTGAGTAAGATAAGGGTTACTTAAGATGCTGTATTGCTAAACTACTTAAGAATATGTGATTTTCCATGTTCTCTAAGCTTTTGGGGTATCGTCAGATCATATATTTAAACCTTTCTGCCTGGAGAGGAGAAGAAAATCTTTCAAATTCCAAGACACTCTTGTAGTTATTTGTCATCAGGAGCAGTGGTTTTTCACTGAGCGGTTAGTTCAGTGCTCTTCATCATACTGCAAGAGTTACCCCGTCATAAGGAAAACATTGGTAGGAAGGAGAGCCATAAAGCAGTAAAAGAAACAGAGAAAAAGTAAACAGTATTTTTCTTATTTGCAGCATAAAATAATAATTGTATGCATTTGCTAGGGGGGCTGAAAGGAAGCCCTGACAACATTTTAGTCCAAGTTCCCTAGGTTGTATGCTCAACTGTATTATCACAAAAAGATCCAAAACAAGAGCAGAACAAGTAAAGAAATATCTCCAGTTTGCAGCCTCACAGCTAAGTGAGGACACATTATTTCATGGGTAACTTTACCTAACTATTCCAGTCCTCGAGTCTCCCCGACCACGAGTACCTATACCTACAACCTTTCCTTTTAAACATACTCTAGCAAAGTTTTCCTTATGTAGCCTGTAGCAAGCAGTCACATGAAGCTTAGTCATCTGATTGCTGTCATTCCCACATCCTGTATAGAGTCTAAAATTTATATGCACATCCACATCCATTTTCTTCTTCAAAATAGGCTGGTGGAGCATTTCTTTAAAGACTCATTCAGGCAGACGTGTTCAGTCAGCTAGTTTCCCACTCCTTTTAGTCATCCTGTCTGGAGCACTACATTTAAAAGGTATTTTGCTCTTAGTAGCCTTTCTGGCTGTGCTTCTGCTTATGGACATGCTGCAGGCCTGCTCCATGCGTACTGGGTCTATGAGAAAGAGCTAAGCAAGAGCAAAACAGAGTGCTCCATGCGTACTGGGTCTATGAGAAAAAGCTAAGCAAGAGCAAAACAGAGTTGAGAACAGAATGAGGAGAAGTACAATTTAGGAGGAGGATGTGGAATAGCAATGACAAAAGTAAAGGTGAAAAATAAGAATGAAGAAGTGAAACAAGGGTTAGTAGCAGTAAGAAGAGGAGAAGGAAGGAAAAAGAAATGGAGGATATAAGAAGACATGAGTGAAAGAAGGAGAAAATTGATCCTGTCTGAAAAAGCATCACTGTTTTTTTTCATCTTAAAAGCTCTGAGTTAAGCTTCAGAAGCAATAAGAGTGTTAAGAAGTGTTGGTTTATTTTAGCTAGGTTAAAAAAAAGTAATACAGAACACAGGAGACCACAAGAGAGTTTAAATAAAGGGGCATTACAGACTTAGAGGGAGGAGCCTGCTGCATGCTGTCTCATGGGCTGAGATTCTAAACTTCCTATCACTTCTGTTTGTCTTCTCCTTCCTCCTCCTCTCAATTAGCTGTAGACACACTTTCATAGAGCATAATCACTATTTTTTAAGTCTTCTTCCTTTAGGTGCAGGAATAAACACAATGTATTTTGCTCTTACTTATTCATTGTACATTATGCTGACTATAAATTTTTTCCCAGTAGTTTTTCAAGTGCTAAAATGTTCAATGGGGTGGCAAAAGCAATTTCAGTGAAGTAATCTAGAATTTCACCCTGAGAAAAAGGAACATTGGTCTTCATTCTTCTGCAGACTTTTTGATGATAATGGGCCTGGAACAAGATCTGTGTGTGCATGATTGTGTTCATTCTTTAGGAACTAGGGAAAGGGTGGGGGTTGTGTAAATCTTGGGAATGACTATTTTTCCTCTTGAATAATCCAGTTTTCAGTCCAATAATCTACTTCTGTGGAGCAATAATATAACTGAAATCCTCTCCTGTTTTAGGCTGTTCTGTTTTTAAAGTTAGTTCAGTAGAAGTATGAGAAATTCTATGCATGCTGTATATATCAGGCACGTTTTTGAAACTGTGTCCTCATCTGGGTGCTCTTGAAAACGTAGTTTTAATGATCTTTCTTTGTGTTGCATCAGTCTTGCACAATCCTTTCAAATTTGCAGGTCTGGTTTATTGCTTTCTCTTAGGATATAAGCCCATAAGAATGGATGTCTGCAACAGAAAAAGAAAAGAATGAGAGAGAGGTTCCCTTAAAAAGCTCATTCCTTGTATTCACATAGACAATTTCTGTGGCTAAATTGAGCTTTTTGGGTGAAACCCAACCTCAAGTAAAACTAAGACAAAAGAGCGATATTCAATGAATATAAAATTAGGAGCAATACAGTGGTTAACATTATATAATATATACTCTGTCTCATTAAAAGTTGAAAATATGTGAAATACCTCAGATAATAGAATGCAAAATTGTTAGTAGGTATTTAAAAAACTGATTTTGTCTTGTGTAAGAAACTGAACATTATTTGATTTAAAATACATGAGCTGAGTCCACACCTCAGTCTATACCCAAGCAAAATTTAACAGCATTGTGTTATAAAATAGTCTGATAAAAAAAAAAAAAAAAGGCAGTTGATTTGTTAAGTGTTCTCAGTGCTCATTCCATTTCAGGATTTAGCTCATCCCTTTTTTTTTTTTTATTTTAATAATCCTTTCTGAAGCTTACAGAGCTTCCAGAATATAGTCTGTAGCCCCACTTCTATGCACAGAAGCAGCTGGTTTTCTACTGCAAACTAGTAAGTTACTTTGCAGGTGTAAATTTAATATGTATGATTTTAGTCTGTACAAAATTTAAATCCCAGTAATCAGAGAGATTACCACACTGAGACATCCATACTTTTTTCTATTTCCAGAGCTAGCTAGTTCAAATGCCTCTGTACTATGTTCGTAGCCCCACTTCTATGCACAGAAGCAGCTGGTTTTCTACTGCAAACTAGTAAGTTACTTTGCAGGTGTAAATTTAATATGTATGATTTTAGTCTGTACAAAATTTAAATCCCAGTAATCAGAGAGATTACCACACTGAGACATCCATACTTTTTTCTATTTCCAGAGCTAGCTAGTTCAAATGCCTCTGTACTATGTTCTACTTAAACTGTAGAAAAATCTATGGGAATGGTTTTTTTTTTAAGTTGTCAGATAAATTTAAAGCCAGATCAATTCTAACCTTTAGTAAAAACTTTTCTTTTAGTCCCCAGTTATTGATTCTGTTGCAAAAGCATGTGACTACTATTTTTCTGGACAAGCAAAGGAGGAGTAGGAACCACTTGCTCCTGGAGTCAAGAGTGAAGATTTTCTTGGCAAGGCTCAAAGGTGAAATGAACATCTTAACTGACTAGTTTTTTGTAACATGGACAGGACATGGACACTAAGGCAGATTGGCTTTTTGTAGAGGACAGGCACTTTTTAGCTTCTCCTCGTACAGATTTAAAACAAAAAAGCAAACACCAAATTCTGGAGGAGGAAAAAAAAAAATAAGGACGTGGAAGTAAATAGAACAAAATGTCTTTTTTCCGTAGATGGATCATGCCAGACTTGCCTGCTTTCTTTCTGTGATATAGTAATGGCTTTTCTAGACAAATGAAATTGTTAAACTGAAGAAGAGGGGAATTAGTAAATTAATTGTCAGACGGGCAAAGAAATACCTCAGAGGAAAAGGTGGCAATATGTTATATTGAATGGCAGGGGGAAGTTGTTAGAGCTCTGTCCAAAAATTGATATTGAAACTGGTATTGTTTAATATTTTCATTAGTGATCTTGGCACAAAAACTAGAACTTGCTAATGAAATTTGTTGACTTCACAAAGTTGGGAAACAGTCCCTGCAGGGTGGTGTCATACCGGAATAATTGGATGACCTTGAAGGGTAGAGAAATAAAATGGGATAAAATAGAATAATATAAAGTACAAGGTCATGTGCTTAGGGGCTAATAGGAAAGGCTCTCTGATATAAGGTCAGAGCTTGTTGGATGGAAGATGAGAGAATTTGAAAGAACTGGCTGTATAAGCCAAAGAAAGGGTGGCTGTGAGCCACTGATCTGATGTTACTGTGGAAAATGTAAATTCAGTCTTAAGTAAATTCAGCCCTATATTTCTTGTACAGATAAGGAAGTACTAATGTCACGTGTGGTACATGTGGCTGGAGAAACTTTATCTCTAAAACTGAGAACAGAACTGGAAATCCACATACAAGAAATTGGACTTAGAAGAGTTGTAAAACAAATTTAAAAATCCCTACTAAAAGAGAGGGGTGGACAAGAGACTAAAAGAACTTTGATTGTTTAGTTTAGACAAGTGAAGCGTAAAAGACCTTAGTCTTTGAATATACTTGTTGAAGCAAATGTGACAGGAAAGGAAGCTTGTTTTAATTAAAAAAAAAAAAAGTTTTGTTAAGAAATTACTCTAAGCTGGGTATGAATAAATTTAGATTGGAAATTAGAGGAAGTTTTTTAACTGTCCAAGCCTCTAAACATTGCTAAGAGAAAATGTGATTGTTGTATGACACAATGATCTATAATGTGCAAGGAACAAATTATAGAATGGAACTTGTTTCGTCCTGTGCTTCATTAAGCTGTAGTTAGAGCATGCTCAGGTCCGAACTGTCTCATATATACTAGCTCAAAGCAACTGTAGGTTAAACCAGACTGATACAGGTGGTAGAGAGAATTGTTAGATTTCTCCACTGTGCTGCAAGTGACAGATATGAGCACTGTGCCAAACAGTTTGTGCTGTTAGTGGTTTCTCTTGCCTCTTAGAAGAGAAAGACAGCAGGGCTGGGGCAAATGCCTCCTGTCTTCATCTCATGGAACTGTAGAGTTGCAGGTCTGCTTTACTGCTTCCTTCCCACTGATGCTTCTGATTTCCACATTTTCTGTTCTCTGTGCCTATTTTATAAGCCATATCTGAACAAATGATAAAGTAGCGTCATTAAATATATGGAGACTTTTTTGTTTTTATTTTGAACTATGTGTAGTATCACTTTCTTTTCAGCAACAATACATTAATGAAATGTATTTGTATCACTGCAAAACCCTGCTAGAAAATAAGCACATTCCATTTTAGTTCAGTAACGCTTGCTGTAACTGGTCAGCTTGCTCTTCTCCTTCCTATTTGAACAGCATGTTCTTATTTTTTTTCCTTGCCAGCAAAAAGGCAAAATGTTCTCATTAAGAACTTGAGGAATGACATATTGCTAGAATTCAGCTGCCAGAATTAAGCCTTACTTGGCTTCTTGACGTACAGTAGGCCAGCCTAGGAAGAGCCTGTCATGCCTCAAATGTTTGTTTATAATCATTTGTAGTTATCTTGCATAGTCATCTTTCAGTAAACTTGAGTGTAATGAGACTACAGTAACTACTGTTTAAAGTTAATATTTTGCCTAGCTTGAGTAACTTGGTTCTACAGAGGAACTTTACAAAGGAAAAGGAAGTAGAGTGGTAACTCTCTAGACTGCTGCATGGCTGCTAGCCTTCCCACCATGGGGATTCTTAGCCTGCTGCTCTATATGCCACCCGAGATCTCTTCATTCCCTACACTGTCCTTTTAAATCCTTCTCCATTCTTTTCCCACTCCTACGTCAGAGACGCTGGTTGCATTTTCTTGCAGAAGGGTCCTGTCATGTTATGAGAAGAAGATTTGAAGCTTTTTTTTTTTTTGGAAGATGACTGTCCAGATGTCCTTCAGAACTCCAGAGAAATCCAGTTCTAAGTTATACCTTCCACGCTAAGCAGCCTGAGGGCATTCCTGCGTTAATGAGTACAGCCAGCTCTGAACTGGCAAAGTTCAGGCTGTTCTTTGTACAAACAACAGATAAATTTCTGTCCAGATGTCCTTCAGAACTCCAGAGAAATCCAGTTCTAAGTTATACCTTCCACGCTAAGCAGCCTGAGGGCATTCCTGCGTTAATGAGTACAGCCAGCTCTGAACTGGCAAAGTTCAGGCTGTTCTTTGTACAAACTCCATCGAATATTTTAATCTCCGTTTGCTTTTGAAAGAATAGTTGGCTCACAATATTCAGGCTTATTTTTACTCTTACAGTGATTTATAAATCCTCTGTCTCTTGCAAGTGTTATTTAACTTTGTCTCACAATGTCTCTGTGAAGTATTGCAAATGCTGAGCCAGGTGTTTTGGATGAATAGTTTGTTCACAGGAAATGCAATTTCCATCTGAAAACAAAATATTTGTGAATTCCTCTTGAATTTAGTTCATAGTTTTGGCCAAAAATAACTGTAAGAAAGAAGTTATTTGAACTTTTTAAAAACTGAAGTTACATCTGTCTATTTAAAAACATCAGATACTAATTTGTTGATACTTTTATCAGTTAAAATCTGCCCACTGTAGAATGAAATCTGTTATTTCAAGTAAAATGAAAGCAGAATGTTATTCTACTAGTAATGGTTCTTGTATTCATTATGCACCGTAGCCTGAAATACTGTGTATGTACTCATGTAAACCTATTTTTTACTTTCTTTTTTTTTAACCATGAAATTTCTTGTTTTAAATGAACACCCCCCCAAAAAAAAAAAAAACAACAAAACAACTTATACAGCCTGAATTAGTATTTCTATTTTATTAATAGGAAAACTGAGGAACAAGTTTTATATGTTGTGTCCAAAACCAGTCTGTGGTGGGCCCGGGTACAAAGTTTGGATTTTTCAGACTTTTTTTCCCCAAGACTCTTCTTGTGTTCTAATCAGTAAAGTGAAACTTTCCTTTCTCTTCTATCCATTTTCCTTAAACTTTGTACAATAATTATAACTTACTGAAAAATTCCTTTGATGTACTGTGAACTGATGCGTACTTAACGTGGAACATGGTGAATGTGGATGCGGGAGGGTGAGGTCTCACTGCATAGGATCAGGAGTCTTGCCAAAGGCGTAGCTGAGGTCAGGCTTTTGTGTTCCCTGCAGCGCCCATACTCTCTGTGGGAGGTTTTGAGTTAACCCTGGCGCTCTCTGGTTCTAACTTACCTTTTAAGTGTTCTCATTCACATGTGGAAATTGGCTTTCCTCTCACTACTCCCATAATGGGTATTTTGGTGTAATTAATAAACATCTGTACTAACAGCACTTGCTAGAATTGTCATGGTACTTTAACACGATTTTTGGAAGACAGCCAGAAAGTATTTCATAGGACTGCCAGATCCTTCTAATCTATTATTGATATTTGGCAGTGCCCAGTAGAAGATATTTGTAGAAAGACATCGGCTTAATGCGGGGTGATCTTTCTCACACCACTTTCTATTTTCCAGTGATAAGTCCTAGATTCACATCACAGAGAAGCCATTATCCATAATAGGCATAGTTACCACTATGAATTTATTTAATCCTGTTTTGAAGTTATTAATAGTTTTTGACCCACAACATCCTATAGCACCAGGTTCCACAAATAGGTGTTTCTTGAAAAAGTGTTTATTCTGTTAATTTTAAAGTTGGTTCCTTATCATTTTATTAAGAGTCAGTTTGTTCCTGTGTTATTGTTCCCTCCTCATCTGCTCCATACCATTCATGGAGACCTCTGTCATAACTTCCTTTATTTGTGTTTAGATGGTCTAACTACTGTTTCCTTGCAGAGAACTTTTCTTTGTCTTTTTGTTTTCTGAGTCTCCTCTATTCTACTCTTAAACCATGCTTTTTTGGAGGGAAGGGTTAGAGCTCTGTAGTAGTTTTTACTTACTCTGAACACTTAGCCTGCAGGCTGTTTAAAATAATGTATTATTTCTTTGAATGGATTTTACCCTTTCAGTTGCTTTTTAATTTCCTTTTAATAAGAGTATTTTACATGCAACTTTTGTTTCTTAAACATATCAGTGTGCTGACTGCATTTTATAACTATTTTTTATCATCTATATTCTCACATCCAATTACATAACAGCTCTGTGGCAAACATACTATTTATAAATAATTTAGAGCACTTTATTGGTTTTTGACTAGTATGTAGCCTCTGGGAATAATGAAGGAGCCAGCACTATGTGACTTTTCAGCCCTATGGGGATCTTCTGGTATTTCTGTCTAGACTGCTAATAATTTATGGACCCCACACTGAGAAATTCAAATCTAACATACATGGGATTTTATGCTCCACAGTCTTACTGTATTTCAAGAAGTATATTTTATCCTGTTGTCGTAGGTACGGCCCAGAATATTTTGTGCTGGTTAGTAAGACCGTCTAAGAACTGAAGCAGAGTGCAGGTTATTCATGGCTGGTCTGAAAATAATTTTAAAAAGATCTTAGTAGCTATGTGCTCATTTTTTCCCTACAGTTCCATGCAGTTTCCCAGAGTATTTCTGAGGCATTATTAGGGTTGTTTGCACTTCATCGTATGTACAATGCAAAATGAACTACACACATAGTTAGGCCGAGCTCTGTAATCCAAAACATCCATTCTGATGCTGAACACATAGTAGCTTTGGTAGTGGCATAAATTTCAATTACAAATACACATTTGAGATGCAATAAATGCCATGAATGGTGAAATTCTGTCTGCACAGAGGTCAGTGCCAAACCCTTGTTTGATTTCACTGGGATCAGAATTCCATCTCCAGTGTGTTTTTCCTGCTTCTGATTGAGACAATGCGTATTAAATTTAATTAAAACACAGAGATACTTTGAGACAATAGAATAATAATTTATTTCCACAATTGTCAGTTGTATGGATTATGCAGGAGGGAAAGCAGCCAAGACATGCTGACATATTTAAGACGTCTAGGAAGTGAGCGTGTAGTTAAAAAAGATAGACATCCAAAGTACAAGATTAGGTATAAACAAAGGGTTTCTGAATGGTAATAAAGTAACAACATGAATTGTTCATTTCCTGGTACTGATACCTAATCTCTATTACACAACAACCAGAAAACAAATCAGCTGCAGTTTCTTTGTTGAAACTGGGAGAGAGACCATATGGGTTTTTCATTACCCCATTCATGCGAACATACCTTATACCGGGCATAAGCAAGTAGCACATCATCAGAAATCAATGTCAGAGAGACTGTGGCCTGCTGGATTCAAGAACGAATTTCAGATCATCTACTGTATGTAGTACTTCTGAAATTACTTCAGTGCTGCCAGTGAAGGACTAACATATTAGGGTAATTTGGCCTATTAGCTTAGCTAAGTAAAGTGAAATATGAATATATATAATGAATATATAATTTTTGTGAGTCTGACCAAAGTATGTGAAATAGGAATGTCATAAGTGACACCAATAAGCATAGTTTCAAACCATAAATATATAGGGTTAAAATATGAACCCCTCCTGATGACTATTATTGCTGATATAAATTTATCCTCAACAGTGCAGACAGTATGGGCCATGAACCCTGGCTTTTCATGTCAAAAGAGGTTTAAGGTGCATATGTTTTTAAAAAAACTTTATATTCATGGAGCTACTCAGAAGTGTACATCTCATTTCTTTTTTACATACTGTAATCACAGAGTATTTTGTATAGATTGGGAAATAGCAGATCTATTTCTTCAATTCACCACATTTTTAATGAAAACATTTAAATGAATTTTGAAGTTCCCTTTATACTGCTACACTGGGTACCTTAACATAAATAAAAATGAGGCCAAAAAAACTTTGGGAACAAAGACTTCTAGGCATTTTAAACTATATACTTACTCCCACCACATTTCTGCCTTTTCATCATACCCTTCAGTCCCTTTCTCTTTTGGAAGCAAATATGAGTGTCTTGTGATAAAGTGTACGTGCTGTTATAAGCACATTACCTGTGTTTGTTTATGCTTGTGTAAAGCTGTTGCTCATGTGTTTTTCCATTTGTAGTGGGTCAACCTTGGCTGGATGCCAGGTGCCACTAAGCTGCTCTATCACTCCCCTCCTCAGCGGGACTGGGGAGGGGGGGAGAAAATAAGATGGAAGAAAACCCCAAACTCATGGGTCAAGATAAAGGCAGTTTAATAAAGCAAAAGCAAAGGACGCCTGTGGAAGCAAAGGAAAACAAAAGATTTATTCTCTACTTCCCATCAACAGGCGATGTCCAGCCACTTCTGGGAAGCAGGGCTTCAGTATGCATAGTGGTTGCTCTGGAAGACAAACGTCGTAAATAACGAATGCCCCCACTCCCTCCTCCTTTCTCTTAGCTTTTATTCCTGAGCAGACGTCGTATAGTATGGAATATCCCTTTTGGTCTGTTTGGGTCAGCTGTCCTGGCTATGTCCCCTCCCAAGATCTTGCCCACCCCCAGCCTACTGGTGAGGGGGAGAAATGTTGGAGAGACAGCCTTGATGCTGTGCAAGCACTGCTCAGCAGTAGCCAAAACACTCCAGTGTTATCAGCACTTTTCTAGCTACCAATACAAAGCACAGCACTATGAGGGCTGCTGTGGGGAAAATTAACTCCATCTCAGCCAGACCCAACCCACCATTTAATCTATCCTTTCAGCTGTATTCCTTACAGCTAAAAGAAGCTTTTAGAAGCACCACTGAAAATTTAAAAACATGTATTTGTTGATCTTTGCAGACCTATAACTAAAGAAACCTTTATTCTCTCACTTCAGAGCCATCTCTTTGTCTACAAAAATTAATACAAATCTTGGTCGCTGAAGTTCCTTTGTCATTAGTTACCCAAAGCTAGGCTTTCCTCTAGTTATAGGATACATTTCAAGTGCTGTATAAATGTTTCACAAAATAAATGCAGGTGCTAAAACCCATTGAAGTTAATTCCCAACCTTAATAAGAGATCTTCCTTTGTGGCAAAGGAATTGGGTTTTTTGGCAGAGAGATTTGTTTATTGCAGTGGGACTTACACAATAAGGCTACTTCTAGGCTGATGCAGCCAGGGAGCATTCCTGGACACTGCACTCAATCCTCTGTGCTGTTGAATACTTAGCACATTGCGCAGTCCTAGCTTCTGCCAATTAACGCTCTCCCAAACAGTTCCCAAGCATGGTTCAAGAGTTTAGCATGGTCAGGGGCCTGTTCCCAATAGGCAGTTTGGCAAAAGCCACCCAGTATGGGAAGATTAAGTAGTATGGCTGCAGACTCTGACAGCTGGCCTCAGTTTTAAGAAAAGCGATCTGGGCACATCTGATTTACTAGAGTACATGTAGCTCTATGGTAGTAGAGCTAGGAAGGCAGGAGGCACAGAGTTCTTATTCTGCTGCTGTAGTTGGTAACTGTAGCTGAGTGTTGCATTAGAGCTACCAGTTTTGCTGTGACAGCTCATTTCAGAGGTCTCAGACAGAAGTTGAGGACTTGAGGACTGTCAGTAATTTCCAGCCACATCTAATGCTGTTATTTGGACCATCAACTGAACACATGCGTAGCAGGGTCAGTACTTCTCAAACATCTTAAGCCCCCTGAGCCCATTCTGCACCAGTGGATCCATAGATGTATAGGAAACTAGTTACCATTATGTGTGTTGTGTAAGAAGCAAGGTGGCATGCTCTGCATGTATAGGTTATTCTTACAGAGTATACAATAAAAATGATGTATCCCTTCTTCACAGTCCTCACTGTGTATATGCTGTGCACCAATTTTCTCATATTTCTGTTCAAATAGGCTTATGAATGCTTATGCTGGCTCATAAAAAACAAATTGCTCCAGAACTTGTTTGTGTTGCTCCTCACTATAGTTTTTTTCTTTAGCCTTTGCATTTTTAGCCTTGAAGAATTCATATTTTTGTCATTGTCCATATACTTGTTGTACAATGTGCACAGTTAAGGTCCCCAAACTAATCCCTTGCTAGGAAAGCATTCTCGGTCAATGAGGTTGGTGGTTTGTTTTCTTTCATAAATTTGTTCAGGGCCTGTACGTTTGTGCAGTTTGTGTAACAAAGTAAATTAAAGAAAATAGATGACAGAATTTCCTTTGCCAACTACCTGCCTTGAAACCAGATTTGAAACTTGGAAACCATTTTTACAGACACAAATTTCAGCCACAAAAATCCACAAAAATTTAGGCAAAACTTTTTGTTGATGTTTCCAGTTTAAATCTCATTCTGCCATTCTTTTCTTCAGATGTTGAGATTCTTTCTGAAATATTCGCTTTTGTAGCTCAACACCACCAAAACCATTAATAAGGAAAATATCTGGAAAAACATTATTTTATTTGCTTACCATCATCATCTTCTGTGGGTTTCATTTTGAGACAAAATTTGATTAACATGTTACTATAGAGCTTGCAAAATTTTATGAATACTCAGATTTAAAGAAAAAATTAGTATCTGAGATACCCAGAAACCTCTTGGATGTTGCATGCACGCTTATAGACCATAATGCCCTGGAGAAGCATCTAGGAGATATGAGAGTGGCCTGTTGGTTGAAGCAAAGTTTCCTGTTTCAAAACACACACAAACTAAACTGTGTATTAGAATATCCAACCTGCAGATGTTGGATACTTCTCAAACACGAAAGCATTTAGAAACAAGCAATTATTAAACTGATGCTTGCCTCATACTAGAATGTAGTTGTAACCTGAAAAATGGCACTGAAAACCAGCACCCTCTTACTGATTGTTGCCTGCCCCCTGTGCAGTTATGGATGCTTAATCAGAGTCTGATACTTGTATTTCTAAAATGTCAGAGCTTGCCAGCATATCAAGAGCAAGAAAACTCGTATGCTTTTAAGTCCCAGTATATACCATGGCTGTAGGGGAAAAGGTGTATGGAATTTCTTTCTAGTAACAAAAGCATTTGTGGTAACATAGCTCAGTGATACTGATTTGGTATGCTTGACGTAACCAGTCATTGGTGAGTTTTTTAGTGGTGATTAACACAAACATTCTGGACTTATCCAGGAAATACCTCTGTACTTTTTCATACCACCATGTAATCTTTGTCATTGCCAAATTTACTGCATTTTCTGTAAACAAATCCAGGTGACGTGGGTATTGATGTCCATAATTAAAGCTAAGAGTCAGAAAGGAGGAAAATGGCCTAAACTTGCTGTCACTGAAGTAATGCCAAAATTTTTAACTTTGGCTGAAAGCAGGGTGGGGAAAAAAGGTTGATTTGTCAGAGCTTATCTTGAGCAGGCAGTACTCGGAGTGCACTGAGCGCACTGTTGTGGTATTGCTCGGTTGTTTTACCATAATCAGCATACCTATCAAATAAAATCCCTTGATAGTAGTGTCACTTTTTTTTTCTTAATACACTTGTTCTTAAATGACAAGCAAAGATTTTAGAAATATTGTAGTTTTCACTGAAGTAAAAGAAGAACACGTAAACACAAATAGAAAATATCTCAGTCACATTTGCCGAATTGCTTTATTTGTATGATGTCTACAGATGAAAGTAGGTGCCAGAAAAGAGACACTGCATCAGACATTATTACTTATACTCCAGCTGCCAAGGAAAAATTTTGTCAGTAGCCTATAGTAATATTTGGACCAAAAATACATGGATGTGCAGCTTTCAGCATTTTGTACGGTGTAGAGTGCAGCTTCTCTCACAGGTCCTCTGTTTCTGGAACGGTGTTGGAATCCGAAGGCTGAATGAACACTACAGGAATATTCTCGGACGTCCATCCTTTAGGAGTCCTATTGAAGGATCTTCTGGTAGCAAGAGGGTTTGCAAGGAGCATGAATCTGGGATCATTTAGCATCAGTAGATTAAAATCTGGTACCTTGAATTTAACCAGCTTTGATGCTCTCTCAAAACCACCAAAGGGAGTGGCAACTCTGTAGATATTAGAGAAATAAAAATAAAATGTGATTTTAATAATACCTGTTTTCTTTTCCTCCCAGGAGCTGAAAAGAACAGAATCTATTTTAATGATACAGATTTGGTACAATTTCTTGTTTACATTTTCAAGCTTTTGGGAAAAGTATTCTGATTGTTTTTCTGGCAAATTCTTTTTAAGATCCGATTTATTTTCCCTTGGATAAAGCCTTCAGCCTTCTTCAAAATTCAAATGGACGAAAAAGCCGAGGGAAGAAGATGTTGCAAGAAAACCTTGTCATTGGTGAGTCACAGTTTCTAAACTTATTTTGTTGGTGATAGGTTGATAAATCTGAAAACATAGTTTAACACATTCTTTCTAGCAGGTAATTAGTTTAGGAAGTTCTCACCCCATTTTCTCCTATCCCCAGTTGCTTGTTCCTCCCACTACAGTATATTTCAGCACCATGTTGTTGTACCAGTTAGAATGTATGTGGGTTGTGCTATAAACTTGGGTCACTTCTGGCTTAAACAAAGACCTTTCAAAACAAAGGAGCATTTAAAAATCCAAATTATTTCAGCAATCTGCTTTACATCATTACGCTCAAACAATTGTAGCAATACAAGTGAGGAGGCAGTAAAGCGTAATGTGAAGCAGAAAGGAACAGCCAAAGACAACAGGCTCTGGGAAGGAGGGGAATGGGTGAGGACGACTTACACCAGCTTTGTTTCTGAAGAAAATGTTTATGTAACTAAACCTTGAAACATTGGCTGAAATTGGCCCCTAGTCTTCGGCCAGTATTTTTCATGTTATTTAAATGTAAATGTTCCCTCAGGCGATAAGCCTGAGAAACTAAAAGATAAGAAATACTAAGCAGGAACTGACTGTTACATACATTTGCAAATATTTTAAAACAACAGTATTTCCAAATACCTCCCATGATTCTTCTATATTTGCAGGTTTCTAGGCTGAAAAAAAAAAACCCTGAGTTTTTCTGTCACTTTTTCCAGACTCCTTTGTATAAGCAAACGTGACCAAACAGACTATTATATGTGCTCTGCATTTTGATCAGCTGCATAACTCTGCTGGGATATATTCTGGCCAGTTAAGAGTGTCAGATTTTTAAGGTACACGTGAGCACCTGATTTCTGCAAAGCTAGATACATAGTGGCATGCAAAAATGAATTTTTGTTGAAATGGAATTTCAACAGCCTTGGTAGGTTTTACGTGTTTGATACAAAACAGCAGGTCTGCTTGTATATATTTCCAGTGGCTCCAGGTATTATAGCAGAAGCCCAGAGAAATTAATACCAACAGAAATGAAAAGAGATCGTTTGAAGATCTGACTAGGATTTTCAGCAAGATAACTGTAGATAAAAAAAAAGGTAGGGAGAATTAAGTACACAAAAAAAAAAAAAAAGAGATTAATTCAGAAAAGTGAATCCGTGACCTAAAAGAAATGGTACTGCTGTGTCATTACACAGGTAATTGACTGTATTTCGATACAAGCAGCATTTGTTGAAGGGGATGGTGTTAACTCCAAAGGGTCAGTCCTGTAAGGTATAAAAAATCATTAAAGTTCTGGGCATGTACACTTACTGAGAGAAGAGTGCTGCTTTAGATTAAGCTCTAAAACTGTTTCTCAAATGAAGATAAGACAAGATTTTGCAGCAGCAGCCAGCCCAGGCATTAAACTCTCCTGAGATCAGAGGAAATTCTTTATACAAAGTGCCTGTGGTATCAAGCTTTTCTTGTGAAACTGTCTTCTAGGTCACAGTGTCAAATTGGATACCGTATGATACTGATTAAAAATAATTGCTTGGTAATTGGCACAGAGTGAATGTCGTGATCTACATCTTACAGGATAATAAAGATTGTTTTAATTGCAGCTCTAATTAAGATACACATTCTCACATTATTGTTATATTTAATTCTCATCAATATGTAAATTAAAGGGATAATCAATATGAACAGAACAATAATAGCTGTATAAAATGCAAAACAATTCTATAGTGTAAAACTTCCTCTTTGTAGTATTTTTGCGTTTTAAATACATCATGTTTCTGTAGGTAACAGAAACAGGAGGGCGTTCTATGGAAATTCAAATATCTTTTGTGGGAAAAAACCCCACGTAGTTCCTATACAAAGTCTGGCCTCAGAGAATTATGCATTCCTGCATGCTAGGCAGAAGGACATGATGATCGACATAAAGGAGAGTACAGTAATTGGCTAATAGCTGTTAATTTTCCTTTACAGCAGCAGTATATTTTTGTGAGCAATAACTTGTCTAACAACATGGTGTTGTAATGACCTGTGTTGTGTGCACATCAACTGTATCACTTGAGCTCTGATTTATTGTATAGGAGCCTAAAACTCATGTGTAAAAAATTCCAGTCATCATTTGTCATAAGAAGGGTGGAAATGCTGGTTCAGAGCCATAGGAAGTGGCCCCAGGAAGTGTAAGAGATTGTTTAATATTCACTTTGCATATTCCTAAAAAGTAGGTGCATGATTTAACAATAGCAGGCACAACCATGTTTATTTTTAGCTGTTGTTTTAGCAGGGCTTCTTTTTTTTCTCCTGCAGTCTTTCTTGTTGAACATTATATTGTCTCAACATAGGAGACTACTTGTAGATGATTATTTGGGAAAGTCTGAAGAAATGTTTTAACTGTAATGGATTAGCACCTTCAATTACATAATTACAAAAAATGTGAGTTTCACATTTTAAAATGGGACTGTCATTCTTAGAACATTCTGCTTATTGTTAATTCTGTGCACAAAGGAGATATAGGAGCAAAGAACCTGACCCCGCAAAATGCTCAGAGCTTCATGGTAGCTTAGTGCAAGAGCTAAGGCCAATTTCACAGAGGTATTTAGGCGCTAAAGAACTGGCTAAGCACCCAGCTTCCACTAATCTCGCATCACTTCAAGTTAGCACCCAAAATTCCTTTGGTGCTCTGGATCTCAGCATTTTTACAATAGAGTTCAGAATCCATTAATCAATAAAAACAGAGCCCAGTCCAGACGGACTGGATTCCTGTAGTGTTTTTGAAACAGTAGTCTTTGGGAATTGAGAAAGCTGAGCAAGAATTTATCTGGTAGGAGAGGCAGAACTAGTCAGACTGGCTTGTCTTACGTGAGTAAGATGTAGTGCTTTGTATGTTACCCTACCTTTGACATTTTATCCAGCTCCACGAAAGCAGATGGAATAAAGGTACTAATTTAACTAATATTACAAACTCCTGAACAAATGTAGATTCATGCTGTCTTTCCCACAGATGATTGCTAGGTGCTTCCACACCAGTAAAAGAGGCAAGAAAATTTTTCACCAGTAAATAGTTCTTCAATCCTAATAGGAATTAATGTCCAAGAGAAATCAGATGGCGTGGCTCTGTTCTGCAGCATTTCTCTGCTAGCATGGATTCATTTTCATCCAGGGGGAGGAGGGGTAGCCTTGTCTGAACAGTCTATTCAGAGAGCCTCAGAAGCCAATTTCTCTGATCATGCACTGTGTCTAGTGCTATATGCTATTAAACCATTACTGGCTGTCTCACGGAAAGCCCTGCCTCAGAAGGCAAATGTGCTTGACGTTTTCTGCTACCGCTTCTTCCTTCATTGACCTGCCAGCATTGCAAGATCCCTGCAGCATGAAATGTGTACTAGACCCCAACTAATACCTCTATGAATTCCTTAGTTCTGATTCTGCTACTATTATAAAAATTGCACTGCTACAGGATCCAGAGTTGCCTCTTCATTGCTGGCAGTGGAAAAAAAAAATCTGAATGCTGTTTAGTGCTGAATATACTTTTAAACCATGCACGTGTGCATCTGTTCCAACACATCAGACGTCCCTAGCTGCTAAAGTTGTGTTGCTTTTACAGTTTGTTGTGTAACAAGGAAAGCTGAAAGGAACCTGAATATGGCCTGTGAAGTGAGTGCCATTTTAACAGATACCACTGAATGAACTGGGAAGAATCTCAGGCCCGTTTCCTTTGGGAGTCCTATGCATCACACTTACTGCTAACCACACCCCATCCTGACTAATGATGACTGTACCAGTGTTTTGCAGGAGAACAAACATAATGGCACTTTACTGAATGATGAAGCGTGGTAGAAAGCCTTGATTGATATCCTCACTGATAATAAAATGGTGCCATTATATTGCACTTTAATTGTGTAATACAGTATCATTTGCTTTCTCTCCAAGACTGCAATTAAAGAAGTCAAGGATGCTGTGACCTAGATGCACAGAATGACTTAGTAGGATCTAGACACAGAAGTCCAAAGAGATATCTCACCTTATGTGCAAAGCCCGTAGGCTGCTAAATTCCTGCGATGCCTAATGTTTTCCTTATACAAATGCTCAGATCTGCCTTTATCTTAGCTATACTGGCAGCTGCACCTATCTTACACCAAAACTCATCTGTGATTCTCTAATTAATAATCTTTTGCCTAAACTTCCATGCTTGAAAACACACATAATATGATACTGCAGCAAGCTTTGAGCAAAATGGCACATCGTGGCACTTTCACTCAAAATCTGTGGCTGTGAGTGTTGAACCTCTGTGTCAAATAATAGTATGTCTCCGACCAGAGCTGTTTTGCAAGAGATTTGGATTCTCTTCAGCCTGAGGACATCTCTTTGTAAGAGTGGATCTAACTGCTCACATACAGTATTCCAGCAAAAATGCTACCCAGAAATAAAAAATTACTTGGATTAGACAGAGTAAGACTCTTAGCCTAGACATCAGGCCACACAACTAATAGCGGAGAAGTATAGGTCCTGTTTTCTGGTCCTAAGTCTGTTTGTTTAATTTACTGTAAGCAGTAATTAAAGAAAGTGTATTGAAAGATCTGGGAACTCAGATGTAGGCCCAGGTTTCTCTTTCCCCAGGTGAGTTTCTTAATTGTTCAGCTAGAGAAAGATGTTTAGCCCAAAGAGGTTTGTTATTTTCTGTACTATGGCACAGGTCTTAATAAGGGAAGTGGAGAGTGTTCCCACCTATTCATGGAAGAGCCAGAAACCAGGTTGTTACACGTCGTCTCCTCAGGGTTTGACATTCCTGCAGCAATAAATCCAGGCTGGCCACATTCTAGGAAAATGCTCTTTCCAAAGAAATGAACCTTACTGTCTATATAAATTTTAAAAGAATACGTGACCCCTGCTCTGTTTTTGGAAAGGAAGACCTTAATCTAGCCCTGACCTGAAGACAGGCAGACAGAATTAGGTGCTGATGGCCTTAGCAAAGAGAAATTTAAGTCACATTTAGCCTTCTCTGTAACGTTTTCTGTTGGTTAGCTTGGCATGCAGTGTGCTGTCTGTTTTGAATCCCATGATCAGACACCTCACTCTCCTGTGCATTTTTAGGAGTGTAGACACCTAAGTCATGGCTGTAAAATCCTCTCCAAGAGCCTAGTATCTTGAATTTCAATTTTGCAAATTCTCAATTTCTTTTTGGATCTACTCCTTCTTGCTAGAAAACATAAATCTGAGTGTACTGTATGTAACAGCTTTTCTAGGTCCACCAGGCATCCTTTTATTTTCTTCTGGATGTGGATTTTTTCCATGAGAAGGAGAGTTGTGGTGGATTATATTTGTATGCCTTGTGTTTTGAATTTACCTATTTCACAGTCTGGATCTGGATTTATGTGCCAGGTTTTAGGTTTTTATGGCAGTTACAAGGGAGAATATTGACCTTTCCCTTATATGAATGCACATATGTTCAAGAAATTTGGACTGCGGTGAGCCACAGTTCTGCCATGTCATACATAGACAAAATCCTCATAGAAAGAAATCTGAACAGTTAGTGTTGTAAAGAGGACAACTAACAGAATATGGGACCACAAAGCAGCTAAAAATCCACAAAGAAGCCATCAGATACCATCTCAAGACACATATCCCAGTTAATGGGGCCTCTGTGCCCTGTCTGATCCCTTCTTTCACAACGACTTGCGTGCTGGACTCAAGAATCTCTCTTGTGAGAGGGAGAACTGATTCAGTCTCTATTCCACGTATATGTATCTTTGGCGTTTTTTTGTTGTTGTTTGTTTTTTTTTTTCCCCAGTTACAATAACCATAGTACATAAACTGTGCTGTTACTGTTCCAGTGTTGGCAGCTGTGGCACATCTCTCTGACTTGTATTTGCTATTTTGTCTGCTGAGAAGAGTGTGCCACACAGACTTAATTATTAACATGGCGATGTATATTGCTGTTAGGAAATCAGAATTGGTGTAGTGTCTGCAGTGCCAGTTTTGATGTTGACTTGTGTAATTTTTCAGTCCTTGCACTCACAGTTGAGGCCTACCTCAACAGCAGGAACACAAGTGATGTTTGTGGTATTTTTCTCTAAGTTTATATTGCCATGAGCCATTTTCTTTTTCAATAGATTGCTGTCTGGCTTTTTGAGGAAAGGTTTTGGTTTGGCTCAGCTGTCTAGAACTCAGCAGGGGTTATTTAGAATTGTCCATAACTTCAATAAATAAAGATACTGTGAATGGTATGAATGAAAGCAAAAGACATAAGTAAGAATGTGTTTTAAAACTTTCAGAGTAGTTCAAAACCCAATATTGTCCATATATCTAGAAGTTCTACTGAAAGCCTTAGTATACTAGTTACTATGTAAATAACTTCACTCTCAGATCCCATTCTGCTTTAAATGTTTTTTAAGTCTGCTTGTAATGTTTTATCTGTTAATTTGTTACCGAAGGTTGTTGAAGATATAAAAAATGTTAAATGCAATAAAATATGCAATCTGCTAACTATCTGGTCTGAGGGATTGGTTGAGGGATAAATTTCATTGTACTATCATTGCCTAAAAACAAGCCATGTGAGTTGTGTTAAAAAAAAAGAGTGGTTTGCATTATACAGCTTACAAACAAAGTTTTGACTGAGAGTTTCCCTGATAGATCTTATGATCCCATACCTACTGAAGTCAACAACAGAAGTACTGAAAGGAATTTGAAGCATTGCTATAGCCCATGTTTCCCATTTATTGAGTACACTGGATTCTGATATTTTCTTTCTTTCTTTCAATATTTTCAACAATTCTTCTTACATTCCTGGCTCTACAATTTAATTTTGGGTCCATACTTTAGAGAGAGACTAGTTTCCTCCTTAATGCTCGTTTGCCACTTGTAATCTATGTGCATGTTCATGTTTATGCATATACTTGCCAACACAGGTGGTAGGGTTTTTTACAGCTGGTGGAAACATTTCATTTCATAGTAATTTTTCTCTGCACTGTAAAATTCAGTGTCCATTCAGAATTACCTGTTAAAGCTCCTGTAGTCAGGCAGTTCTGGCTTTGCTTCAGGTTTAAAAAGTTTAGGATATAAAGCTTCCAGCAGCTCTGGATCATCCCTAATGGCTTCTATCCAGGGAGACTGATAATACTTTGGCACAGAAGTAGTGTTGAACTTTTCAGGAGGAATTTCTTTCAGTGGTCCAGAATATCCTGCAAGGCGATCAAGGCAAAACTATTATAATACTACTTTGCGTTTTCTGCTTCCTTACCACCATCCTGTGTAACCAGGGAGTAACATACCATCATTTCACAGTCAGGTAAAATGAACACTTGGATCAAGTCACCTGGCCAAAGCTACACAGAAACAGAAAGCTGGCAGGGAGAGTTTGTAGCCTTTTAGATAACTGCTCCAAAGTATTCCACCCTCTTTTGAAGCTAAGTTTATTTTATTTTTATATAAATTTGTTTCTATCATTATAAGCATTTGTTTGAAACCAGACTATAGCTACACAGCCCTTGGGCTGAATTAAGAAAAAGATTTTTAAAACAGCCTTTTGGTTAAAACTAAGATAATTCTATAGTCTTCGGGTGAAATTTTCCAAAAGTATTAAAAGGAGTTAGGAAAAAACCCAAAAAAAAAAAAAAAAAGGGGGTCCCCCCCCCAGCCGTTATAGTGGAGTTTTTGTCTTTGCCTCTGCCTTAGATGCTTTAAAATGGCCTACCTACTTGGTTCTCTGGTCCTTTTCATCATCTGAAAAAGTGAAGAATCAGTTGTTTTCTCTGCATAATCATCTGAGGATCAGGCTCTGATCAGAATTTTACTAAATAAATAAATTCCATATTCAGTGTGATTTCTTCAGGCTCGCAGCGGGGGTGGGGGGGTGGGGAGCCAGACCTTAATGTACAATTTGAAGAATTAAAACCAGCAAGGGATTATCCAATTATATGAGTTATACCATTTATTTGCAAAACAAGGGAAATTTATTCTACCCTTTTACCCTCCCACTACATCTGGCTCTTTAAATTAATGCTGTTTCCTTCTATAAGCTTAAAAAACCCCTGTGGTTTTCATATCTACTCCTTTTGCCAAATTTTTTTTGCCTAAAGAAAGGCCTGAAGATTTCTATCATGTCTTAGCAATGGAAATTACCTCTGTTCGCATTGTATTTGACCAATGGATGCACAGAGCCTTAGCAGTCACTAACAGAGTAGCATTGACCTAGTTTACATAGGCTGGAAAAGGTCTGCACAAAACATGCATTGAGTAATTCTGAACAAAGAATGAATCTGTAAAAACCACAATCTGCTCATGGATAATTCATAAACAGGAAGAAGGGCTATATCACTGAATAAATTAATTAAAACAAATTAGCCTTCTCTAGTCTTTAAAGAATACAAAATAAGGCCTTCTTGTAGCTCACTGCTTTAAATAAAGACAACAGTACCCTCACAGTTAGGGACCTAAAAAAGAACAGTTGATGCAGCCAGAGGCAAATTCGTTTTTAAGTTACTCCTCTGTGAAGGTTTCTAGCAAAACTTACAGTGACTTCAGATTTACATTTATGGGTAATTAAACTACAATGGATAACTTTCAGACTGTTAAGCAGTGTGTTGCATATTAGAAACAAAGGTTTGGCAAAGAAAAATCAGTATATTAATCTGGTTTTAAATCTGAGGATCTGTTTCTCAATGTTTGTAAGACCAGTAAATATAGGAGCAGTCCCTATTGATATTAATGTATGTATTCAGTTTAGGGAGAAGTAGTACAAAAGGCATATCAAATCTTTAAAAATGAGCAGAAGCAACTGAAGAGCACCACTTTACATTTCTGTGGGAGACTCTGATTAGTTATCAAACTCAAAATTTATCGATTTCTAATAGTAAGTCCATTAACAAATTGTTGTTGAAGATACTGTTTTATAAAGAGGTCCTTCCTCTGCTGTGAAATGAGAACTAAATATATTTAATGTCTATAAACTCATGTATTACCTGGGGCAATGTTGTCAGGATGTGGGGGGCTCCGGGGATCAGGTGTATTAGGAGGTGTCATTGGGGCATGCTGAGGAATTCCTTCCACACTGAGGCCGTCCATTTTAACACTCTGTATGGGCTCTCCACGCTGCATTCAAATAGAAATAAATATAATTGACAGCACAGGCAAAAAAAGCCTCTGTGATTCTCTGTTGAGGGTTGGAGTGATACTCTAATTTACAGCCCAGATCTGAGACCCAGGTTATACTATCCGAAGGCATACTGTCCTGCTGTTTGGTAGCCTGTTTGCTAGATAGCACTCCCCAGGATTTTCTGGCCGTTAGCCAGAAGGTGAAGCAGTTTCACAACTCTCTTACATTGGTTATGTAAGCAAAAACGAGTAGTTTTTCAGTGTTAAGAATGATATCCCAGCACAATTTTAAACGTCCGTATTACAAGTGTGTGAGTGCTTTATTGAAAGGATTGGAAGTGGTGTGAGCTAGGTCAACAAGACTCCTAAGGCCTTATAACCATCTGGCTGAGTTGTCTGACCTTTTCCTAAGTTTGGGATATTTAAATATTCATATGCAGTCTATGAAGAGAGTTCATCCCATCTGCTGCTTACAGCAATCACCACAAAATCTGCCTGTGCATGTGGGCTGTGTGGTTCACAGCAAAGAGTAGATCTAGTCACTTTGGCTGGGGGGGGCGGTGGGGAGCATAACATGTGTCCCATGGATCACTAGACGCTAGAAGTTGTTATGTGCCAGACAGAGCACCCTTGCTACACAAAGATTCAAGAAATCTGGCAAGTTTGAGCCATTTGAGTTTCAAAGCACTGATTCTTCAAAGCGTCTCTTCCCGTATCAGTTGAAAATTCACTGCATTTGTTGAATTGCTTTTGTTTGGCATTTTCTTTTCCTTTATTTGTAATAGAAATAACAACTTCAGTGCAGGTCACTTTCTGGAGATTCATGATATGCTGTTATTTTCCACCCTCCTATTGGGTCATCAGTTCTAAGGAAACATCCAAAGGCTTAATCATTGTTGCATAAATATAGAATTAGAGTCTCTTAAGAAGTCAGTATCTTATTTTAGCTATGACACATAGGCTAAAAGCAATTTAAATATAGACTGGTTTAGAGTAAGAGTTTCTTAAAGTAGGAAAGCAAACAAATAATACTTGTTTAAACTTGAAACAAAAAAAGATCAAGGCAATAAGTTTTCTAGCCATCCTGAAGTATGTTCGAAAGATTAATTTTGGTAGGCAGAATCATAAAGATGATGAAGACAACACCAGTGGTGGCTAAATAGGCATTTAAGGGAAGGGAACAGAAGCCAAAGAGGCATCATTTTTTCATGTGTCAGAATGTCATACTGACTGTACAGCATGGGTACTCTGTGTTTTTGTTGGAAGAAGTAGACTAGAGGGGAACTGGTCTGTCAGACTTTGTAGCGAAAGCATGGAACTGGATACAGAAATTCTGACGAGGCTGATGGTGGTGTGCTCAGAATTTATCTGTGTAGGTTCTAATACTCAACAGAGGGAGAAATTGAGGGGACAGTATTCATATATGGGCTTCTAAATAATAGTGTTCTAGTCATAGTTTTGGGTGTTCAATAGAGCTGTTCAGATTTTTTATATGGGATTTCTTTTGTGCAGATTTATTTTAAAAAGGCAGATTTATCAAAACTCAAACATGATCCCATTTGATCCCTGTGTAATTTAATTTCTGTTGAGTGAGTGACCAAAGATGTCTGAAATATCTGCACCATAAAAAAAGAAACATAAAAATTTTTCTTCTATGATACGGGATATTAAGACATACTTTTCTTCCCGAGTAAAGTTAATTTTTTGTGTGGGAAGTGCAAAGGCCACAGAATTACAAATGTATTTACCTTTACAGTCAACAAAGCATAGAGAATTTCTGCTTCAAGAAGGGAACAAAAATATTTTGGAGATTTCAGCTGTGATATTGGAACTATTGAACTCAGCTCCAATAATAGCCTCTCTGACTGTTGTGAGATCCCTCAACATTTTGGTCAGCATGGGCAACGGTAAATTGCAAATGTCTCTTTTATTGTCTGCTCCCAAAGCCTCCTTATGAGATGCAGCTAGACAAAACGTTTCCTTAGAGTCAACAAATTGCATTCATTTTATTGTTTCTGATTAATTTACAAGTATGTGTGTATTGTCTTTAGTAAGATTTAACATAATATGAGTAAGCCCTTTGGTGCTTTGCTGTTCTGATTAATAAACTATTTGTTTCCTATTTGTACCACTACAAACTTTAGATTATATCACAACAATACAGTACATACAGTTACTATTTTTCTTATCCCAAGTGAAGATTGAAGAAGAATTGAGTCAAAGTCTTTGTATGGATTCTGTAGGGGTTGGATGCTAACACAATCATAGCACCACCTATGCAATGATTAGTTGTAAAAGCTTCAGGGAGAGAGAATTGCTGTTCTACAAGAAATATTTCCTAGGTTAATTAGTAATAATTAACTTTTGTAGCACGTATTTCTTTTCATCTTCAAAGCAGCTTAAAAGTACTGGGACAAATTCTGCTTCATTAGTCACATACCTTTGTATCTGAAATCAGTGGGAGTGCATACATGTAACTGAGAAGCAGAATTTAATACAATACTGGAATTCGAGGGGCTGCTTACGTGCTGTATTAGACTGGGCATAGAGTATTCATGTTCAAATAATTAAACCTTGCAGCACATTGGAGAGTTAGGTAAAATTTATGAATGTTGTTGTCCCTATTTTCAGAGGTTAAGCAAAAGGTTTCAATATTTTGCAAAGGCCACAGATGAGACAAACGCCAGGTGCATTTAGTTCCTGCCGTGAGGATTTCCAGGGCATCACTAATGCTTTAACCCAATTCCTGAAGGACTAGCTCAAAGAATAATTGTCTTTCAGTGGCAAGCTCCATCCTTTTTCTCCCTGTTGAGACAGGCAGGCCAGAAGTGTATTAGTGCCAGTTGTGAGAGTCATTTTGCTGCCTGGGAACCACGTTGAGACCACCAGCGTATTTTAATAAAAGTACTTGCTGGTTGCATGAAACAGACTCTTATTTCTTCCAACCTTTTGAATGTCATTAACTAGTTAATTTTCAGTAGTCAACGGGCCAATTGTTACAGGATAAGAACTCTGGTCACTAGTAACCTGAATCAGATTTGAATGAGAATGATTTGAATCTAATGTCCTTAAGTATTAAGGCTTTCAGATTTTTTTTATCTATTGGAGCTCAATAAATACAAATGGCTCACTTCACGTTAGCCTCATTCTAGTACAGGATTTTGCTTTTATTCTTCCTGAAACTACAAATAAATCGTGCACACTGTGTATCATGAGCACCAAGGGAACCCCAAGCTAGTCTCACTGTGTTCCATTAATAAGTTATTACAAAATACTCACATTTCTTGGCTTGTTTGCTACATAATGATAATTTTCATATGTGTATTTGTCAGATCTTCGCTGACGTCTCTTGAAGAGTCTTGCACCTCTGTTGCTGAGTGTCGATAGTTCCTCTACCATGATATCTCTGGGGGTGCTGACCTTTTTTCCAAGGTTTAAGCTGGGTGAGACTGCAATACAATGGATAAATACATACCTCTGTTTTTCTTAAATGCCTGCTATCGCATACCCTACACCTGAAATCCAACAACACGTTAATGCATACTTATCTAACAGATAACATAGCTTCATACGGTGTTAGTGAAATTAATCATTCTTCCAAAATTTTGGTGCAGAGTATTGAACACCACAAACCTGTTCTTTCAAAGATGCTAAGCACTTCAAGCTCCAAATTTACTTCAGTTAAGTGGCATTCAGCTGTTATCAAAATCAGGTCTATAATGTCCTACAAAGCATCTTAATAGCAGACTGGTAAAAACTGGCTTCTGCTGAAACCAGGAACAAAATTCCATCTGACCCCAGTGTTCCCACATCAAACCTTCAGTTAGCTTTGTGTGTCCTGCATTGGATAGATGATCAGGTAACCCCTTTTAAACATACCTACCAGTTTCTTACTGCTTATAAACATTTTATTCTCAATTATTCTTTAATATTCTGCTTGCTTTTGAAATCCAGGGCATGTTTTGTACTTTAAGAAAAGTTTGCATTAGAAAGTCTGTATTAAGTAGTATTTTTTAACTGTTTTTAAAGACGCTTTCAAATTAAAGCTCAAGGTGTTGAAAATGAGAGCCCTAACACAGAATTACAACATGCTTCTAGGAATTGATATATTTAGAACATTTTCTTTTTAATTCTCTCTAAGAGGAAACTGAATTACTAGGTGCAATATTACTTTATTCACTGCTTGGGAAAAATTCCTTCTTTGTCTTTAGTGACCTCCTGGGTGATTTGAAAATGAAAATCCATAAGCAGGGGAAGGCGAGATAATTGGGACTGCAAATGGAGAACTCTGACTATCAGAAACTCTACTGGTCATCTTTGTGGTAACGTTCGGGAAACTGGGATGCTGGTGGCAAGGAGCAAGCTGTTGCTTAGTGACTGAACTCTTTCACTAGATGTCCTCAAGCTATAGATAAAGCTTAAACCTTAGAATACAGTAACTTCAACGCTGAACAAACTATTTTCTACTAATTTATTTCTGCTTAGAAGGTTGTAGAATTTAACAAATATAACAATAATTGGATCGCATAGTAAAACCAGAATTTTTAAGAAAATAATTCCTATTGCCACTTTAATATTTATCATTTTATTAATTGAAATTTTTCTCCTCAGTTGTTCATAAACTTCAGGAGGAAAAATGGGACGATGCAGTGTGCTTTGAGGATTATATGAATGGTCTAGTATGTTTCTTTGATCCACTTATTCAAAGTCACATTCTGTTATTTCTCTAATAATAGGACATTCTATTCTTCACATATTCTTATGGTCTACAGGATTTAAAATTTTGAACTTTGACATACATCTTAATGCATTAAAATGAAATGGAAGCAAATTATATGTAAGACACTGTATTTTGCTTCCAGAGTAAGCACACAGGAAGCCCAGTTTAAAATTAACATTACAAATTCATTAAGTGCAGAAGGTACCTAATGTCAAAGTTAATATTGCATATGCAGAGTTTCATTCTGAGTAAATGGCATGTTCTACAGGCCATATGTCTCTTAGTAACTTTATGTTGGAAAAACAGTGTGATTTGCTGACATTCAGGAAAACTTAATTGAGGCAGGTATATTAAATATTTAGCCGAAGCTGTATAGACAAGAGTTTTCCATGTAGTAAATCAAACATGTTTGTGGGTCCTGGAGTGCATCTCTGTTGATCCACTGCTGTTCATACTGATTTCAATTGAATGTTTGCAATAGATTTAACTGGAGTAAGAGCAAGCTAACCGTATTGTGAGCTGGAGCATGCACTTCTGCTTTAAAAATAGTATATGCAAAGAATCCTAACACCCTCCTGTTATTTAAGAGGTAACTACAAAACAGAGAGTTCTTAACATGGAAGAAAATGACTCAGCTTGCCCAATGTAGCCATATCAGTGACAGATAGTGGTAGGGTTTTTGGCTCTGTGGTTGAGATAAGTGCACAAGTTATTGGCCTGTGGCCTGAAATTTAGACCCACAGGTCATATTTTGATTTTGTCATTTCTCAAGATGACCCCAGGGGCATGGACTGTTGGATGGTTTTATATTAGTAAGGAGTAAGAAATTTACCCCTCAAATCAGCAACATTTTCACGTAGAAAAAGCTTTTCTTCATTGTACACAGAGTGGGTAGGATGTACAGCCTCAGAGACTGGGGTGCCAAGGTGATTGCAGATCTCTGTCCAAACCACTCAGTATTCTTCTGGGACATGCTGGGTGTTAACTATTTTGGGCCTTGCTGTTCCCTCACATACATACTGTTCTTGTTAACGTTAACTGAAGGCTCCAAGGTACTTTGTAACCCACAGTTGTGTACTATTGTGTATCCAGGCAGCATCCCAAAAACATAAGTGTAAAGTTCATTTGAATCCCTTGCCAATTAAAATCTAATCATATGTCTACTTTTATGATGTGTCTAGGGATTGTTTCAGTGTCAGTGCAGAAAAGGTGACGAAAAATGAGAAAAGGAGAACATTTAGAGGATGATAGAAAGAGAACATCAATGTCATAAATGGACATTGTAAATTAATACTGGAAATTTAATTCATAGTTTAATCCTAGTCTTAACCTTTTAGCTTCATTTCTTAATTTGTTCCTGCCAAGTCCTTCCTGTCTTGTGCTTAAAATCGTAACAGACTGTATTTAAATATGATTTATATAGTTCCTCCTGCATACACTGCCTAATCCCCCTTTAATCCTCCAGTTTACAATCTTCTAAATACCTTAAGCTGGATTATAAATTTTAATAATGAATATCAGGTAGTATGTTTGTTGTAGTATCAGAAATAAGGTCTTTTAACTATATCATGAAAGATAGTTAATCATGTAGCTACTGAAGAATACATTTAAGAAATAGCATAGAACTGGACATGAGATTTAACCTGATGAACTTCAAGGGTTTCTTTAAACATATATATTTACATACATGTTTACCTCTACCAAGTAGCCTTAGAAATGTTATGATTAGTCCAAGTCTGCCGGTGAAAAACCAAGGGGTTGGGGAGGTCACTACATCCACACGCTGATTCACTACTACAGTCTCTCTTCTGAAACCATAAGAGGGTTTACAGTTAGGGTCTATTCCTGCAGCATTTTGTGACGTGTCGAACTTCTCCAAAACACAAAGTCATGTCCCACAAGCCAACAGGAGATGTGGACTTTCAGTCATTACCAGTCTTGCCCAGAGATTGGTAAATCTTTGAGACACTGACAAAAATCTGGCTGATTTTGTATCTTATCAACAACTGTTTCTGCTATGAATATCTTTTAACAAGGAGATTCACTGTTTACCTGAAAGCATTATAATAAAAAGGGGCTGAAATAAAAATGCAGTAGGTATGCTTTTCTGTGTGTCATTCCAAGCTACTGGGGCTTGCCTTACAGAATCTTCTGTTACTGTTTACCTCTGTTAAGAGTGGGGAGTTTCGCTGGTCTGTGAGACTGGCTGAAACAGTACATTTAATGTTTACCTAATTACCAGGTGCAGGACCTTCATTACTAATAGCGATGCAAAACCCAGAAAGACAGCAGTTCACCCTCCAGATCTCAGGTTAAGCTTGTTGAATTAACAGTTAGGGGAAAAAGAAAATGTCAAAAATTAATAGAACTGAATTTAGTCATTTAAAAACCAAATTTCTCCTTGATTTCCACGAATTGCCAGTCTTGCCCAGAGATTGGTAAATCTTTGAGACACTGACAAAAATCTGGCTGATTTTGTATCTTATCAACAACTGTTTCTGCTATGAATATCTTTTAACAAGGAGATTCACTGTTTACCTGAAAGCATTATAATAAAAAGGGGCTGAAATAAAAATGCAGTAGGTATGCTTTTCTGTGTGTCATTCCAAGCTACTGGGGCTTGCCTTACAGAATCTTCTGTTACTGTTTACCTCTGTTAAGAGTGGGGAGTTTCGCTGGTCTGTGAGACTGGCTGAAACAGTACATTTAATGTTTACCTAATTACCAGGTGCAGGACCTTCATTACTAATAGCGATGCAAAACCCAGAAAGACAGCAGTTCACCCTCCAGATCTCAGGTTAAGCTTGTTGAATTAACAGTTAGGGGAAAAAGAAAATGTCAAAAATTAATAGAACTGAATTTAGTCATTTAAAAACCAAATTTCTCCTTGATTTTTCCACGAATTGTTCCAAATTTGGTCCCAAAGGACTAGCGTATACTTTGTGTGATTACAGCTTTGATTATCCTTCTGTTTCTTAACTGGTTTCACTGGGCTTGTACAGTTATAAATTTCAGGCCCTTATCACACCCATTTCATGAAATTTCATATTTTTTTTAACATTTAAATATCCCAGGCATCCAGAGACGATGCAAAAGTAGAATGTACACTTAAAGAGTTAGTATTGCCTTCAGTGGCCACATATCACAGCATATCTTGTAGGATAAGCTGTCGTATCTATGTGTATGAATCTAAACTTGACAGCAAATCTGATAATACATAAATAATAAAAAGGACAGATTATGTGAGGCAAATGCCAAGCATCAGCACAGATTATCCAGTAACTCCAATGGTTTCAGGGACTGTATGGTAGATTTATTAGTATTGCTATGAATAGTAGCAACATTTACCATGTGAAATGCCTGGTTCCAAACGAACATATGAAAGACCTTTTTTCTTGCCCTGAAGAGCTTATGGGCTATTTCAGGCACATATAGTACTTGGGTTTACAGTACCAAAGAAAAAAAAGGAGTTGTAATGAAATCTGTAAGGGCAGACTGGCTTTCAGACTTAAGTTTGTGTTCAGTGGAGAATGGAAAGAGGAAAGAGGTATTTGCTTAGGAATAGAAATTACAGAAAAAAACCTATGGAAATATCAGAAGGACTAGGACCAGGCACTGAAACTCTTAGCTTCTTTTTCTAAAAACCTTATGTCTCTTGTCCTACTCTTCCTGCAATCACAATGGTCAGTGAGTGAGTAGAAAAACCATCCCCAAATTCTTTGGAGAAAAGCCCACAAGAAAGATTTTCGGTACTGGAATTTAATGTTCAGTGTTTTATCCTCTGTGAGTGGTATAATTTTCATAAATTCTAAATATTAATGGGGCTCCCTGTTTTTTCAGTGAGGCTTGTGGGGTGCTTATCACTTTTAAAACACTGATCTTTTACATAGATGGTAAAAAAAGCTTCATGGGAAGGATTGGAAGGATCTCCAAAAGCATCCAGCACATACCTAATGAAAGCCAAGCAGATTTGTATTCCCAGCTGAGATAATTGCTTCTTAAGGTGTCACACTAGAAGCATAATTTTAAGAACCTGTTTTAGAAAAATAAAACTACCGTCTTATAAGTGTCTGCATTTTCATCGGTGCAACGACAGAAAAGTAAAATTTCTTCATATAAGATTAATTGGTGGCTGTGCGTTAGAGAGAATTGCCAAATGCTAGTAAAGTTTGTTAGTTACAAAGATAAAGTTTGAGAGGAAGGAACAGAGATGTGAATATTTGTTTCAAAATTTTTTATCATTCATATAAAAAAGCAGAGTGAAACAGAGCAAAAAGAGGATACAAATCAGCATGTTTCTTAGATGATAGCCTTTTAAAATGGAATGAAGTCATGTTATTAACCCCAAATAATATTCTGAAAGGCTATCCTAGCAGAATGTACATCAGCTGTTAGATTACTTCATTCCTCCACAGCAGTTGTTCATCTGAAAATAGCTTTCAAATGAAAAGAGGCAACTACAAAAGGATTAGTTACCATAGGCAGCATGATACTCCCACATGATTATTTATGGCAAAACACTCAGAGACAAAGCTGTAAGAGAGTTATACTCTATGATTAAAAAAATATATTAGGGAGGGCTAGAGGACATTGCATATACAGTAAGCTGGGTTCAGCGCTATACCATTTCTGTGTATTTCATCCATAATGGCTGATGCTTGTTGTTTCCTCTCTTTGACCATGGCAGAATGTGATATCATTGTGATTTTCTGATACGATTTTTCCGTGCTGAAAAAAAACAACACATTTTTACATTGTTGAGCCAGCTTGCACAATTCAGCCAACTTTAATTTCTAATAGCCTGTTTAGAATGGCTGAATAGTGAAGTTAGTTATTTCTGATTTAGAAATACTGCACTTTTACTTGTGCAAAATGCACTGGCAGTTCTTGCTGGCAGACAGATGCTAGGACATGTTCTGATGGACAGAAGATTCGAAGGAATGGACTTTGAGCTGGCTACATAAATTCTGTAGTCAGTGTCAGTGGTCTAGGCCTTCTCACATCTACACATTATATTAAAAGATGTAAAATCATAACTAATATTTAAAGTACATCTTGGTTTATGATTTCAGAAATGTTACATTTTGACATTTCTTAATCTAATAAAGAGTTTGAGGAACTAAATGAGATGCTCTGGCATCTTTAAAGAAAGTGCATTTCTGACTAAAAAAATAAACATTTTTAATTGCAGAGTCAAGAGGTTACATAAATGTCTTTTATATGACAGTTTGTAGGACAGACAATGTCAAAATATTTCAGGAAACAATACACTTACCCTACTGTTTTGTTGTGCAGAAATAAGCGATCTCAACCCTTTAGTTGAAGCTTCAGGAGTTAGTTATGCATGGGGATGACCTGCCTGGTCCAGGATGGTTTCTACCCTTGTGCTTGGATCTGCATGGTACCTAGTACCGAGACAAACTGGGGGCTGATCCTCTTCAAAGGGATTGGCATCCAGCTGACATCAACTAGTTATATATAGAATCAAACACTCCAGCCACTCATATCTTCCTGGCGAAAGAAGAGAGCAGAAAAGATTCAACTGCACCCACAACAAAGAGAGTTTATATCCCTTTTAGAGCTTATTGGACGATTTAATGGAATGCTCCCCTCATACTCATACAGATCATCTCCTCATCACCTCTGAGAATAATAATCTCCGTGTTATAACCAGGAAAGAGACATTTAAAAATAAGGTGTTAAATATATGGATGGGCAAGACTATATCAGATGAGAATGGCATGGCCTAATCCTTTAGTGAAAGATGAAACCATGCTTCAATAGTAGCTGATGGCTAAAGTCAGTGGCAGATGGCTGATACACAAAGTCTGTTCTGAAAAAGAAATGAGAAATTTTTCAGTATTGTATATGGTAGGGAGTAATTGCTCAACAAATACACACCCTGCAAACTGTTACTCAAAATATCTGTTTTCTTTGTGCATTAGGAACAGAAACCTGCAGTAATTTGAAACTTTCCAGGATACTGTTGTATCAGTTTATCAAAGAAATGTCTGATATGTAGAGCACAGATACTTCATGACGGCAACCAACTTCGGACAGAAAGAAACAGTGGCAGAAGGAAACATTCCCCCCTTACCCTCCTGTCTGAATGCAGCTAGATGAATTATGGGGCAGTAAAAGCAAGATGAAGTTTTTGTATTTTTGATTTGGATTTGGGTTTGTTTTAGGAGGTTTCTTTTTCTTATGGAAAATTACGGTCTGGTTTGGCTTGGAGGATCGATCAGAAAATTTCTTGTCCTGATATGACAGAAGAAAGGAATTCTGACTGTAGATGGAATCTGGAGAGTAATAAAATACACCAACACAACGTGCATAACTTTTCAAGCAAGAAGCACCCTGAGACAGATAAAATGTATGTGCCTGATACAATGTCCTAAAAGTCTGCCTGTCCAACCAAAAAATTGCATTATTTTGCTCAAGCTTTCAATTCCTAGGCTTAGCTTTGCAAAACATTTTGCTGAGATCCTAGACATCTCTGCCCCAGAGAGGTGTTTATTGTAATCCTCACTATCAGAATTTACCTGCTGCTGTTACTCATTGGTAATTCTTTTCTAGTTTTTGTGCTTGGATCACCCACTTTTGACAGTACCAGCAAGCATGGTCAAAATCTTGGTTGAATCTTACCTATTTAACTGAAGGCTAGAGATCCTAGACATCTCTGCCCCAGAGAGGTGTTTATTGTAATCCTCACTATCAGAATTTACCTGCTGCTGTTACTCATTGGTAATTCTTTTCTAGTTTTTGTGCTTGGATCACCCACTTTTGACAGTACCAGCAAGCATGGTCAAAATCTTGGTTGAATCTTACCTATTTAACTAAAGGCTAAGATTGTTCTCAGTGGTTCACCACCAAGCTGTCAAGTGGGATTGCAGGAGAGTCTGTCAAGGGTTCATGCTACTCAGTATTTTCATGAATAACTTCAGTAATGAAGTAGAGAATGTCAATTAAATGCCAACCTCAGAAAATTACAAGCAATCGGTAGGGAAGAATTTAAATGTTAAATTAGCTTGATGAACTGAAAAAAAAAAAGTCAAATGCAATTCAGTAAAACCACATCCAAATGAAAGCATAAAGTGGGCATTCAGCTGATTGACACGGAACTTCCCTTTAAACTTGAATTTTTGATCCAGGAGGAAATACCAAGAGGCATCCCAAATGGGATAGTCCCGTGTTTAGTCTATTCCAATTTCCATTAACTAATTATTTGATAGAATAAAAAATACACTAGTAAAATAAATTATGCTTTTACACTATTGGAACAGCATGGGCAATTCAGCCAACTGTTACTTCTGGATGACTGCAAGCTCTTGAGAATGGTAAGATTACTATTCAAAATTACACTGAAAAATTGTTTAAATAATTCAAAATCAGTAAAATTAAGAAATAAAATGCAAAGTAGTTGCACATAAGAAGGAAAAATCAATTGCAGGGAAAGAAACTAAGGAATAACTGCCAAAAACAATATGGCAGAAGAATTACATTGAATCACAAAATAAATATTAGTCACTAGTGCAGTTCAAAAAAAGGCAAATATTTTGAGCTTTGTGAACAGAATATCAAAAGGAAGATAATCTCATTTTACTGACACTGAGGAGCTGGAATATTTTGATCATCTTTAAGAAAGGTATGAAGATATCAAGAACTGAATAAAGTCCAGGCAACACATGCTAAGGAATATTACCTGTGAAGAAAGAGTGAAAGAATTTAGTTTGTTTGTCTTAGCAAAGACAAGAAGGAGGTGAGTTGTGATAGCAATCTCTTCACATGTAAAATGAGTCTGTAATCTAGACTCCAATCTTGTTCACAAAGTTTGGAATAAGAAGTAATGAGCTTATTTTATATCAGAAGTATGGACAACATAGTAAGAAGAACTTTCTTGGAGGATAGCTGGCCTTGGACCAGAACACTTAGCGATGTTGTGGAAGGAACGTCCTTGGCAATTTTTAAAAGCAGGGTGGTTTAGACATACTGGTCCTGCCTCAGAGCATGGATATGAACTTGATGACTTAGATTTCACTTTCAGCCTTAATTTTTGTATAATTCACATGAAAACAGATACCCTCTAGATAGGAGTAATCATTATTTAACAATCCTACCACTTAACCTATTAGATTAGTGTCTTGCTTTTTGTTGGAGTTGATACTGGAATCGGCTTCTATTTTTGCAGTTTTATTTCCAGCACTTAGCAAATCCAGGAGCTCCTGTTTGGCCTTCACAAAGGGACAGTACTCACAGATTTCAGTTACACGCATATGTTTTGTTTGTGTTTAAGATTTTCACAAGCTTTCACTTACACATCCAGGACCCGCTTCTGATTTTGTTTGCAATATTTTAATATCCGAACAATGGAAATACCGTAAGAGTTTCAGATGTCACATTTGGTGGCCCTAGGAAAAAATGTGAACACAAACATTGAGAGGTTTGGAAGTTTTGTGAATTCGACCTATTTATTTGTGATATTTGTGTACAGGTCCAAATGTTTATGGCAATATCTGCGGTTCAGCAAAGTGCTTCTGATTAGAGTTTTAAGAATGTTCATAGTACTTTTGTTTATTTTGAAACAATTTTCTATTTTATATGTTGTCACTTACTGCATTGTTGAACTTCAAAAGTATATTTTATTCCAAAGAAAAAGCAGTGATAGCAACGTACAGATGACACAACCTGAAACTTTAGTGACAGATATTTTTACCTGTAAATTTTATCATTTAGCAGTTGAACTTTAAAAAACTTTGTAGAATGACTATCCCAGAATTTAATTTCCTACTTCATAGTGTGTCAAGCTTTTGCCATTAACTGAAATAGAAATAAGCATATGTCATTGCAGTTGGAATAAAGAATGTTTAACTGTCATAGCTGCAAAACTAGAACTGATCCTGTTGAATGCTACTTTTATAATGCTCAAAGAAGTTCAGAGCCCCATAAAATGTGCCAAGATGCTAAAACATCATTCATATATATATGTGACTAATATAATGTCCATAATAATGAGTAAAGGTTAAGGAAGGTGAAAGAATTACAGTACCATGTGACATCACAACAAAATCAAACCTTGCATTTCAATGGGAAGTATTATTTAGCAAGTGGCAAACTAGGATGATTAAGTCAGCCTGCGAACAAGGACAACATTTACCTGTCCTCTTCCTTTAGGTCATTTTTGTTTAACCAAGAAAGATTTTTCCTTTTGGTATTGTCTTTTCCAGCACCTTGTGGGATCTTTCCCACCACACTGCTTCCTCAGAATTGCATAACTGACCAGAAAGGAGGTCCAGGCCAGCAAGTGGAAAAAGCCTGAACTACATACAGTCGTGCACTTCTGTAACTCATTTCTCCCTCATTTTCTCTACTGTTCTGTCCTTTTTTTTTTCTTTTTCTCTCTTCTCTTCAACATGGAAGAGAATGAGTTAGTGTAGTTTTCTCTCAAACAAGACTTAAACTAGAGGCAATTTAAGTGCTGAATAATGCCTCAGTTCTTAGCAGGTGCTTAAATTCATCCTGTGACTGTTACTGCTGTATGTGCTTAATTTTATGCCATGAATTCAAATCAATGAACTATTCAGGGTATTAAAGTTAATATATGTCTAGTGTCATTTACAATATGAGTGAAATCAAGAGGCTCAGGGCTTAGGTATGTCTGTCTGTAAAAAAGGGGGTTGTAGTTACTACACAATAACAAAGTCACTGCTCAATTAATGACTTAACTGACGTTTCTGTATTCTGTATCCATCTTAGCTTCAGACAGCTATTTACAGGTATAACTGTTACTGTGAAATACCTGACTGGAGCCAAAGAATAAATTAGGTAGAGGTAAACTGCCAACAGTTGCTTTTTTAAATGAAACTGGTCCTTGTAGATGTGGAGGTCAGTAAAGCATTGCGAAAATAAGGGATGCAGGAGTTTCCCTTCTGAAGAAAAGTTCCACTCTCTTCTTTTGCAGTGCTTAATTTCAGTAGTAGTCACAATAAAACTGTTATTTTTTTTAAACACAGACAAGCGGAAAATGTTGTAGCCAGATTTACCTCACAATAGATTTCCATGTATGTGTAGGACATGTTTGGTTTGTGCTAAAGTCAGATGATGTGTATGTAACAAAGAAATGAATGTAAGTAAAGGCTGGCATTAGGAAAAAGCTTGTTCCATTTGTCAAGCAACAAGTTGCTAAAGAAAACCTGTATTTTAATATATTGGCTAAAACAAAATCTTAAAGAGACTTGTCACATTTTCTGTCACAGGTCTTTCCAACTTGTATATTTGCCTCTAATGCATTGAATAATTTTCTTTGTCAGTTCTCTCACCTTCAGGAAAATCTGCAGACATGTTTTTCACAAATTTAGCATGATCTAACTGAATGAATGTTTTTCTTGACAATAGCAGGGAGGTTTGTTATGTCTTTGTAAAAGTTAAATCCTGAAGAAGATAGACCTATAATCCTGCTTTCACTTAAATTCTGAAGTTGAGCTAACCTAAACTTCCCACATGTGTTGCAATTGAAACTAAGTCCTATTATTGTTACAAATTTTCATGAAATACTTCTTGCATTCTGACAGAGGCAGTACAGGGTTCCCTATTTTCACTTCTAAATTCAAATTTGTTTGGATGAAAAAAAAAATTGTAAAGTTATCTGGAATATACTTCCCTGCCTTTGAAAAGTGTGGAAGAAAAACATTTTTGTGAATATGTCCAGTTTTAAGTTTTGCTTAGGGGAAAAAAAAACCCACATTATTTTTGCAGCTGAAAAAGGAAGTATTTTCATTTCAATTATGTGCTGGATTGGTAGTTTCTCTGTAGCTACCTTGGACAGACTGGCAAGAGATCACTATATTTGAGGTATTGATACAATGTATTCAATAATGTATAATGTATTTGATGGACTTTTCAAAATATCATTAGTGTTGGCTTTCTGTCAGGATGCAAAGACTATAATTGTTTTTCTGGGATCCATAGGAATACATTCTATGATTTAGTATTCTCATTAGCCTCAAGTTTTTTTAAAAAAAATGGGATGGTTTATTTTGTAGGATTTACATTTGCCACATCACATCTAGTAACAATTTACATAGAAAGCTTGCAAAAAACCCCCAACCTACCAAAAAAAAAAGGCCTCCTGTTTTAACTGCCTTGTCTGTAACATAAAATGACCTAAAGGAAGACGACAGGTAAATGTTGCCCTTGTTCACAGGCTCACAGGCTGGCTTAATCATCCTAGTTTGCCACTTGTTAAATAATACTTCCCCTCATTGAAATGCATGGTTTGATACTTACAACTCATGGGAGACTGTGGTCTGTATTTGGCTGAAGTTAAGTAATCCATGATAATAGGTACAAGAAGCAAGGAGCATTTCTTCAACAGCATTTTTTTCATGCTGTGGGACTCTTTGGCATTTAGGACAGGCATATTAGAAATACATTTTCTGTGCAGAGGTGGGGATGGAGCAGAGCTTCATTTTTTCCTGGAGGCACAACATTGCTCCTGCTTCTCACTGAGAATGGTACAATTGCCTCAACAGCCCCGGGGATGCTGTAGTACCACGGGGATGGTTGTAGTTTGGGCTACAAGAACAACAGATTAGGGGTGACTTCTCAAGATTTGTCACTTACAGTTGGCTCACACTTTCATGCTTTATTTCCAGCCTTTGAGAGTTGAAAGGCTGTCATTTTAAGAAAACACAAAGCTGAGAGTCCGATGTAATCCCAAGAGTTAAGGCCACAAGCACAGGCCTGTACTATCAAAGACTTAATCAGAGCCAGCAGCTGGCCAGGAAGCTTTAATTTAGTATGTGCATTTTCTGATGATCAGTAGTTGAAAACGCATTCATTTCTGTGGGTGGTCCACTGCACTGTGAGGCTGACATGTTGCTTGGTTTTTTCTTTCATCAAAAGGATACAAGTCTTCTCACTATTTATAAAACATTACATTTTGACTGGTGTCACAAGCATGTATTATGCCTGCATAAGGAGCTCCTAAAGAGAGAAGCCTCGCTTCTTAAATGTTGCATGGTATGTATATCTCTTTGGCAGGTCAATGTTTGTGTGGAAATAAGTCCTTTTGATACTGCATTTAATTCTAACTTCTTTCTCCATATCCAGTGAATCTATTTAGATGCCTTCACTAAAGGATTTGGATACCTGACAATTTTATTTCATTAGCTTTTGATGTTGGTACTGTGCTTTTAAAAGGAAGCATTCCAAAAGAAAAATGAGTTCAGCAAAAAGATTATAAACTTATCATTCTGCCAAAGTGTTGAACTTCCTCTGTTTGCTGATGAGTGCCAAACATCAAACTGGCAGACTATCTTGGGGGTTTTGTTTTTGAAGGTGAAGGGGGAAATTTTAGTCCAAAATATGTTTCATAATGGTAAAGTATATAGTATGTTTTTAAAGTATTTGAAGATGCAGATCCAACTCAAACCTCAATGTATATCTGATTTTTATGAGCTCCACTGATACTGTTAGATCAGCGGATTAATTCCATACTTATTTTCCTAGTTTAGTACTGACAAATCCAACCATTCAGAATTAAGATCCACAGTCTGGACAATGGTTTATAAATAATGTGTGTTTTTAACTGCATTGCGGGGAAGGTACATACTAATTTTTGTCTGACATGCACTTCAGGAATCTTTTCAGTTTCCTGAAAAGAAACTAATGGAAAGCTGAGATTTTTGTGAATGCAGGAGCTGGAAATTGGAAAAAAAAACCTTGGAAACTTGAGATTAAATCCTGAAATCTTAACAGCGTTGCTGTCCTGGCTCTGCTTTGCTGCTCTTTGTCAGTCCTGACTCAGAGAAAAAATACTTGCCTTCTGCATATCCATTTAATGCTTTTCTATCTGTTAAGGCAGCGACAAGCTTGGCAATTACGCCCAGTGATGCTGGTGGTACTCATTATGCAAGTATCTTTTCAGGAGGAGTTAGGAGACAGTCACTGAAATGCCATCAGATGACAAAAACTTTGCATGTGGCTTTTTTCTCCCTTAAACTACTGAGAATCAGAAGAGTCTCCAGAAAAGTTAGCTGAGTACAGCTGCTGTTTGTGAGAGTAGAAATAGGACCAACGTCTGGCATGCCTACCACACGCTTTATAGCCATGCCATCATGATCAGCAGCACTAGTGCAGACTCAGCCACAGAGGTGTTCAGGCCAAACGTTGTCTCCAGTTTCACAGTCTAACTCTGAAGTGGCTCCACCGATTAAGCTGTTCTGCAACTCCTAAGGGTTCCTCAACCTGTGCCTGATAAAATTTAGCTGAAAAGTGTTTTAAAAGCTTCTCTGAACAACCAACTCTGAACTCAGTCACCAGGCTTAAAATGTTGCTCTAACTTCTATAAATTTGGTGGTTTGAAATTAACTCAGAGAAGACAACAAGACTTTTGTTATGAGCAGGGCAAGTGTCTTTATATGTGGTTTATAGTTCATATGTTTGTTTTTAAGTCAGGACAGTATGAACTCTTAAAAATAAACAAAGAAGAGAGCAAAATTCCACCACTTAAAAATCAGCATTAAAATGGTAAACACTGGTAAACAAAGCTGAGAATAATCAGTAGGGAAAATAATTTGTGGTTTAAAGAAAAATAAACTTCTGATTCTACCAGTAAACACCTGTTCAGTTTTATGCGTGCCTGGTCTACTGATTGCTTGGGGGTTACAGTTCCAAAGCAAGACTGGCCTAGTTGAAGCACAAGTTCAAGAACACTTCAGCAGAAAGGTAGTCTGCAGGCCAAAATAAAAGCTTCTAGAGCCAGAAACAAATTTGAACAGAAAGAAGAGTATTTGAACTATTTTTCTTACATCCAAGCATGAGCAATATCAAGCCTGTGTTTATTAAGTGTGGCTTATATAGCTTTTCGTGCTGAAATAATTTTAAACTAAACATAAAAACTGCCAACCTGAGAATATCACCTGAGCGTAGAGGCAGAGAAGTTGAGATGGAGTTGCGGCTAAGTAGGAAGACTCTGGCATGCACTCACAGGAACTGTGTTGGCAGGAAATAGTCAATCAAAAAAAGGAATCAGGTGGCCAAGTGTTTTCTTAGGAAAACAGCCTTGTATAAAAAAAAAAAAAACAGTACAAATAAGGTGGAAAAGCTTACTTTAGTGCTTCCTTTTTTTTCCACCCTTGAGAAAGAGAACAGTTATCAACGTTTTGACTTGCTTCAAAAACAGGCAGCCTGGCTGGCGGCCATAGGTAGCCCTGCTGTGGAAACATTTCTGTGGCTGATACTAATACTTCATGGTAACTGTTACCATCCGGCAAGAAGCACTCTACAGAAGGTTAACACAGTAACTGTTTTATTGCTGACGTGTTTCAATTATTTTAAACACTTTTTCCCGAAACAAATACATAAAGCAAGCACGTTTTCTATAAGATCTAAAATAAACAGATGAATAGAGATGACACAAATAAAAGAAGCAAGCCATATTGCAAAGCCATCTCAATGCAGCCTGTCAATAAAGAAAAACAAATAGTGTAAAACTGTTGCAGGAAAAGTAGTTTATTATAAGAAAAATGTTGTCAGTAGTCTTGCATCTAGATGTCTCCATTTTTATTTACTATTTTGCTAGAACCAGGTGCTCAGTATTATTTCAGTTCGTTCCTCCATTGTTTAGTGCTCTGTACAGTTTATCATCTTGCCTGGGACCTCTGCGTAGTACTTCAGTGGACTTCTGGTTTGACAACCAATGTCAATATTCCTTTAGAATCTCAGGTTTCATTTATCACTTGCTCCAATTCTTTCCCCCAGCTGATAAACTTACTGGGGTGTAAACTTACTCAGGTATATTTTTTATTCATATAGTTCTTTCAAGCCAATTGAATTCCCCCAGAAAAGAGAACATGCCCTCTTCTATAATTATAAACTGTATCCAGAGGTTGTCATCTTCTGAAGTAGAATTTTGTTCTTTTGGTTTCTTCATGTTCCAGGCAGATTCTTTTGTCTACATGAAGAATATAATCTAAGATAACTTCTAATGACTACTTTCACAAGGCCCTAGAGTGTATCAGCATCCACTTTATTATAACCATTAACCGAAAAACATTTTGCTATTTTCCCTTGAGGAAAGTAACAAGTTCTTTTTTTGCTAATAAAAATGTCTCTTCCATCTGTTTTATGATTAATCCTTAACTGAATTCTTCCCAGCACTAGAAATACAGAAACCAGATCGTAGTACAGTCTTGCAGCTTCACAACCACCTGGTATGCCATATCACAGGTACATAGCTTAAATATGAATGTGATTTATATTGGCAAACATTCTACCAGAAGAATTGATGATAACTAATGTAGCAGCTACTGGAAGTTCTTGTTATTTTTTCATCAGATATTCCTTATTTTCCCTTAAAACATGTCCAAGCAGAGTAGGGCAAAGTGGGTAAAATTAATTTCATAAATTTAGTAAATACATTAAATTAATTTCATAGCTGACATATTTTCCAAATGTACTTTCTAAGAATATTTTCTAAATGTTTTCTACTATTGTACTTGTTAGGGGTCAGCTACATATCTTACCAAGGGGATGCACCGTGTTGTAAGCATAGCAGATCTGTAGAGTTTATGGGCTTTTTGAATTGTGGGAGTTGCTTGTTATGTTTTCTGTGATGAAAGTATCTGACATAAAAAATACTAACAGATTTACTCGCAGAATTTCAGGCTGTGCCACATAACTTAGATTTCCTTCTTGGCTAGTAAAACAAACATTTTTATACTGTTGATGGTTATTGCCAATGATGCAGGGGTTAGACTTGTGAGATGCAGAAGGTTAAGCTGTAGGTTCAAGTTCTGCCTCCTCTGGCCTGGGAGGTAACTTGTGTGTTGTGAGGAAATAGGGCATCCAGTACATCTACCGCGGTCCAATTTCCTTGGAGATACGCAACTTCTCTCCAAGCACATAATACTGCCTGCATCCCCTAAATGGGATTTAGACTGTAACTTTGCTACAGGCTTCAGGGACAAAAAAGAGCTATGTTACCCCCAAGCACAGTGTCTCCAATTCCCTCCTTCACGCAGCAGTGAAACAATCTGCAACTGCTGTGTCACTGAGAGAGACGGCTTTCTCTGTATCAGCCTGCCTGTGCTCCCACAGCCCCTCCCTGGAGTCACAGCGTTGAAGCCTCTCTTTCCACGCTGCCATGACAGAGGAAGGATGAAGAACATCACCCCTCTAGAGGCTGTTCTCCTTGCCGAGTTGCAGCCTGCAGTAGAAAGGACTCGGATAATTTGGCATCCCTTTCTTAAGTCACTGTGTAGGCTGTAATACAGGTTTGAAAGGTGACCCCAGTGACTAGTAGACCTGAGCTAAAAATCCTGTTTCTTGATGCAGACATGTGCATGAGTGCCTATGACCAGGCACCTAATCCTGTTTTACAAGAAAAATGGAGAAATGAAGTGATCCTCCTGCTGCCCTGAGGAAAAATGTTATGAACATGTGTTATAATGCCTTGAATTAAGGTGAGTCTATCCTGGAAACTTTAGCACATTTCCAAGAGAAGTGTCATCCTAGGTAACAGTGGTTTCTTTCCAAGACACTTGTTTGTCTGGGTACAGCTGCTATTTGTAAGTGATTCAGACTAATGTCTCAAAGTCTGGAGGAACCTTCAGTCCTGAAACAGAACAACTGTGTTAATCTTGCTTTATCCTGGGTCGTTTTGGGCAAGGCAGCTCTTGAACTCATTGGTATCACTGAGTTTTAGGCCTAAATGTCACAGGGATGATACTGTTCTTTTTGAGGTGGGAATATGTCATGCAGTGGATATTCTGGTATTGGGTGTAGTAGTTTTTATTACTTCTTCCTTAACATATCCCTGACGCTATACTCACAAGAATATTTTACTGTAAATTAGAATAAATTAGGGGAAATCGATTTGTGATTTAAAGCAGCTGAGGTCTCCCTCAGTGGCAAAGCTCCTGTTCACTTCAGAGAGAGTAGGATCATGTCTCCCTTCAGAGACATGCAGCATATTTTAGTAAGTACACATTACATAACTTGTCCCACATTTCTTTCTCTTTTTAGTATCCCAGTGTTATGAAAATTATGTTCCCATTAATCATTATAGCTGCTCATCTTTTTCTGTGAAAATAAATTACCCTCTGCTGCCCTTCCTGCACAGGAACATATTTAAATCAAAACAAGTATATATACATGATTGGTTCAGGGAAGGGGGTGTCAGCTAATGGGGGCTTTGCTACTGCAGAAGTATGAAACCAGGATTTGCCTCTGTACTCAGTGGATTGCAATGCTGTGTGGTAGTGTCACTTGCCAAATAAGATTTCCCCTTTAGCACATGCATAGCTTCTCTGAATGTCAATGGAAACTGCGTGCATTCATTGCAGGGAGACCTGCAGTCGAGTCTTAAATGTAATATTGAATCCTACAGCCTATTGTGTCATATCTACATCTGAAAACACTTTGGCTGGAAAAGCAGTACTTTCTAGAAAGCACCTATACAACTGGGAAAAACCAGCAGGCCTCTAAATTCCTGTTTAAGGTTGTCACTGACTTTATTGAGACTGTTTTTAGAAAGCACTTAAAATCTAGATGTCTAAAATTACATATGCAGCACCATATTCAGGCTACAAAACAGTGGGCTGATTTTAAGACATGATGGGCATTTATGCATTTTACTGTTTTCGGATCTCAGCGCTGCTGAAAAGCAAGTCATTTTTATTTACATGCTTTGAACATGGATTTAGTGACTTAACGTATCCAACACTGTAAATATAGAGGCTAGGTTATTTTTAGACTTCACAATGTGATACTGGGCAAAAGGACTTTTGAAACAGAGATTACTGGTTACAAAACTACAAACTTGGACCAACATTTTTCAGTAACTGTGTATTTCTTTTTATTCAGGACATTATTTGGGAAGACTGAGATAGCAAGTTAAAGGCTGGTTGCAGATGATCCTCAGGGAGCAGATCCTATACCTAGAGGTCAGTTTTCTCCAGTGAAGAGTTCTGAGGAAAATTCACCCTCAGAACAGATTGAATTTTATTTTAAAGTATATGTAAGAACGGAATTCAGGATTAGTTGTACATGGAAAATGAGTTTCTTATTTGGCCTCTGAAGAGAGATGAATTTACATCGGTCTTGTAGAAGCACATTATATTTTGGAAAATAAATATACAATACAAAAAAGACCAGAAGTTTTAAGGCAAAAGAGGTTAATTTCATTCAGACAATGAAGTACTTAAGAATCAAGCTTTTCTGCTGGCCTCTTCAATTTTGTGGTGAGAAATGAAATCCTTACGTAGTGGAGGTAGCAGAAATTAAGAAATCATCTAAATAAACTTTCTGGTCACCTTCAGCTGACAATCATATGACCAAAGCAAGTGACGTTCCTGTTGCAACCATGCAATAGTTGCTGACATTATTGGTATTGTCAGTTAACATCCAGGCTTGTGAAGCAGGGACACCTGGATGTGTCTTAAAAGCTTTCAGAGACTATTTGTTTAATAAAGTAGCAGTATGACTATTTACTAGTAAGGTGACACTTCTAAAACTCTACCTCTGGCATTTGTGAAGGTTCTTCCCAAGGTGTTTTTGCATAGGCAGACTCAGTATTAGCAGAGAAGAAGTAGGGTCTCTTGGTTTTGTGTTTTCTCCAGAATCAGAAATGAGATGTAGACCCTATTTTTGAAGTTATAGTCTGGCTGAACTTGTTTTCCATTTGGTGTTTTCAGTATCAAAGCAGCTGAAGAGTTTCTGTCTTGTCACAGTTAATTTTGCTGAGGAAAAAGATATGCCTTTGCCCACCACCACAGCAGTCTCCATGTGAAAATGGAGATTCTTCTTTCAGAAACTAAAGCCCAACTTGAGAAAGATTCAACACTATTGTTGTCACCATAAAAAAGAAAAAAATCAATCAAATTTCATAGTTGGGCTTTTTTTTTCCTCTCTCACATGTAGGGAACCAATTTCTGCACTCAGTTAGTGGTGCAAATCATTAGCAACCATCTTTAGTTAATTTTCACTAAATGGTACTGATGATGTTGCTGTTCTACTTTGTGACATTTCCAGTGTTTGCATATTTCCTGGTGATCCCATTAACTTCTAAGTTAATTGGAATACTTCATGGCTGAAATGTAGAAAGCCTGTAGTTGAGCAGGTGTTCCTTTTGTAAAGTTAGCATAGAAGTACTGAATTAGAAGTGTAATTTCTTTGTTGCTGTGTCATCAAGATGTGTCACGACCTTATCTTTCAAAAGTTTTAACATTGTTCCCAAACAACTTTAAAAGGCTCTGCTTGTCAGTACCTAACCTCATTACATGAAATTGAATACTGTATCATTAGCTTAAGCAAGTATAAACTTTAGAACTGTAACACACCCAACTGAAGAAGTGTTACTATATTATACCCCCCAAATACATGTTTCAATTTGACCCCTGTGGAGTGCAAAATATTGCAGTAGTTTTCCTTGTGTAGAGCACATCTACTATACTACTGTGCAGTTGTTTTGGGGGATAATTTCTAAGTTTGTGATTCATTCTTGGCATTTCTTCCATTTTTTCCTTTAGCTGTTATTAGAGTCATGCACAAAAGATCTGCCAGGGAGCAGATTGCCATAGTAAGTACGTGTTTTACCGTATTTTTGGCAGGTGTACAATAGGTTGGATACTATTCTTTACCAAGTATGAGCAACAGCATTGGAAGTAATACTTGCTGGATCACTATATCCAGATTACACCATGATGAGTCTGCCCCTTTAATTTTTTTTATAAAAACTAATTTACTGCGTCCAAATAATAGTGAATTCAAGTACGTAACTCTTAAACATGGAGAATCAAAGACCAAATTTTGATGCATAGTTCCATCTTTGCATAAATGGCTGCAAGAAAAAATATTTTAAAATAGAAGGAACATTTCACTCTTGAAACATACTTTAGTCCCTCTTAATGCTGTTGCTCTTATTTCTTTCTTCACAGATTCACTTAGTTTAGAAACAGTCCACGACTAATGGGCTTGTTAGATGATTAACAGAAAACAAAACTCCTACCATCTCATATTTTCCACTTTACAAGAGTCCAACCATGCCATAGATATTTTCCATTCTCAGTCTTGATATCCTACAGATGTGGAATTAAAACTCCTTACACTATATGGGAATGCATCATGGAATTGTACATGTGTTTTTTACTTTACTGAGTAATTTCTCCATTACTTTAGCTACACTGAATGTGGGCATTGCGCCCAGTGGAATAACACTTGCTGTACCAACACTTATACGCCTTAATTCAGATAAAGCTTATCTGTCAAATCAAATAGAAACTGCCAGCATTTGCAGATTATTTACTTTTCCGAATTCCTCTTTTGCTTAGGATAGTGAACAGAACTAAAAGGAACAAGAAACTATTGAATGCAAAGGTCTGGAACTTCAAGTTGTCTTTATAGTTCCATCCCCCTCAAAAAATATACTGCAAGAATAAAAGTAATTGGTGCAGGACTTCGGGCTTTTTGAATGGAGAACTAGGAGTATAAAGTTTATTTCCTCAGAAGTGTGGACTCCCTTTCATCTGAACTCTGACAGATGCTATTCTTCAATGTCATTTCACTAGGAAAAAAAAATATGTATAATAGAGAGAGTACACACATAAATACAAAGGCTGAAAGTTTTTTTCCTAAGGAAATATTTATCTTGATGTTATGATATTTGGTTTGGAACAAATAGCCATGATCTGTAGCCATAGGAAAGAAGAGGCATGGATGAGCAATATCTGAGGGAGGACAGATACAATCTTTTTGCTTTTTTCCCTGTATTGTATTTACTGTTAGAAGTGAAATTAAAATAAACAGCTATATAATAACGTCATTATCCTACTTGAAAGTGGAAGATAACTTGGGCATGCATGGCAAGGAAGCTGGAAACACCAAAGTCTGCATGATTTTTGACAGTCCATATAATGCATTTTAATTATGCCAACTTCCTTCTCTTTCTCCAGTCTATGTTGTGCCACTTACTCTTAGTATCTTGAACGGAAATGGCTGACATCTTATATTGTGTCTGCAGTGGCTGGAGTTTGTGGACATGTATTCGCATAAACTTACTATACATTTGTTAGTTATCCTAAGGCTGTTCCTTGCTACTTTGCTTCTAAGGAAGATTCATTAGCAATGGGTGTATTGTTTTCCATTCATGTACTTTCTGTCTCTTTTTTCCAGAAGATTTCTGTTTCCAGGATTTAGCATTGCTAATTCATTAGAACAGATTTTTTCTTTAAGCTTTCTGTTTATAAAAATACTCTGCCAGCAAACTGATTTTATCTACGTTTATTATTATGCCAGCTGTTCAGAAGCAGAGGTTAACTGTTAACTCCGCTTTGTTGAGAAAAAAGTGGCAAGTTTGACAAGTTTTACTCACTCATTTTTAAATTAATCATGCAACTTCTTATTAAAGCAGTTTTCAAGGAGTCACGAAAGAAACTCTTACACCATCTACAGTGACATACTTTTTCATGTATGTCACGTTCTCCCCAGGTTAATGGAAGAGACTCCTGACATAAACATGCCTTCATTTGGTGCCTTTGAATATGGCTGTGCTATTCTTTTTCCTTTAGTGGCACAGTTGAGCACCTTGGTAGCAGCTGAGTGTATATTTTGCATTACTGTTAGGACAGATACAAAAAAACATGGGCTCCTTAGTAACAGACATCATCAAGACCATCTGAGTCTTAATTATTTAAGACTGAAGACATTGCCAGTGGTGATTTGGCAGTGGCTCATGGGGAAACTCAAAGATTCTGTTAATTTGGATGGGTTTTGTTTGCTTTATTATAGACTTTAAGTGAGACTAGAATGGTGACGTGGGAGAGGACAGGTGCTTCCATTATGATAAGACAAATGCAGACTCCCCTTTTATTTCTTCTGATTTTTTTAACTAATCCTTCTACTGCCCTTTGAGGTTAATCCCTATTCACTCTGCTATGGTTACTATCAGTAAACAACTCCAAAGCCTTACATTCTCTGTGATAGGATTGGTGAATTTTGTCTGGCAGACTGGGCCATAACTTGATCAGTCTCTTGAATTACTAGATTGTTTCTTCAAAGGATTTGGGGCTTCCTTGCTATTTCTTTTCTGAGCTGTAAGAATGTAATTGTGCTGGTTGTTAAGTACGTACTACTATTATAAATAGTTAGTGGATTATAGGTGAAAATAAGAGCCAGGAATGCCTGCGTTGTAGGCCATTGTTACCATTGTCTCAGCAGCCTTGGGCAGTTCACGTGTTCTTTCATTGTCATATTTTCTTCCATTTGTAAAATGAGATAATGACATCTATCCACCCCATGGTGTTGAGGTCAGGAATAATTAGCTAGTATCTATATGGTAGTCATTAAATAGTGCTGTATGAATACCTCCTATATTGTCTTATTTAGCTCAAACTGTAATGTTTTATGGCATTTGAGTTCCGCTTCTGCTGCAATATATATGTGGGCTAGCTGATAATTACATTGTTTGGTGTCTGGTGTCCAGACTGATCTCCTTTAACTGTACCATATCTCCTCTATTGAAATAGAGGCCTTGTCAGGGAGAGCATATAGTATATTAGCTTATATGGTTTGTGTACCATTGCCCTCTATTGGACAACACTAGACTTAGTTAAAGTGCTTATCTTGTTTTGGGCTTGAAAGTTGGACGCTGAAAGAATACACCAAACATTTCTTCAGGAATCTGAGTTTTGAAAAAGGCAATTGCTTTGTCAGCAGTTATGCACTTCAGGATCTTCCCCTTCCTCAGCCATTAACAAAAAGATAACTTTAGATATCGCTGTTCATGGATACTGATTTAGCAATTCAGCCAGCTAAATTTTGTGTCAGACTCATCTGTGTCTTCATCAACTAAGGAAACAGAAGCATCTAACAGCTACAGCCTAGCCCAACCGAACAACACAGCTCAAGTTTTGGAAAAACTTGAGAGAGAAGAAACATGATAATATTCTATAAGTAAGTTTGAAGTGTTTAGTGACAAATTGACCATCTTTTAGCAGAAAATAAATGAAATTCACTAGCCAGTTTAGTTATTGCCACTAAGTACAGGATTGCATGGGGTCTTCACATTGCTGAGTGTCCGTAACATGCTAGTCTGCTTAACTCTTTTATAAAAGAGGATAAAAATAAATATAGTCTCTTTGATTTTATTTTTTTACTGGCGTGATGTGCCGGTATGACTTGGTCAGGGCATGAAGTCTCCAGTGGCAGAAAGACATAATGGAATAGCAAGTTGGTTTAGAATACTGCTTAGCACTGTTGCCTACTAACTTGTCTTAGCTCTGTTGTCTTGAAGTCCGCCAGCTGTCTTTCTGTCTGTGCTAGACATTGGATGACAGGGACCAGGGTCAGGTGTTCCAGAGATTGCACCAGGCCCTAAAATGCAGAGGGGAAATAGAAGCATGGAAACCTACCACGTCTGCTTCTCTGTTAATGCATGATTTCTTGGGGTTTTTTTTCCCTTTTTCTCTTTGCCTATCTCACATCTTCTGTGGTCTGTGAGCATTCTGTGTATATGTAGGTGAGTGTTCATTATAGTGCACTGCTTGTTTGGCTTAACTATGCTTTTTCAGGAGGTATATATGCTTTGCCAAAAAATACAATGCATCTCATACACACTATAGTGTCTGAAAGGGATATCATGAATAATGGCAAAAATTTAAAACAGGAGAAAGTAATAAATATCAAAGTAAGACACAATCAGTCAAATTAATATCTGGGAAAAAAGTTACAATGTGCCTTGGAAATGCCCTTAATCCTCACTGTAGTTGTGAACAGTCCTAAAGCACTTTCATGTTCTCTGCCCTCTGGTACACAGTTGATGGCAGAGCATTCAAAGGAGTAGAAACTATTATAAAGGTCACCAGGAAAAATAAAGCTACTGTTGCTACCGTCTGAATGTTATCCATCCAAACACCTACCAGCTGCCATCCAAACCTGTAGTTATACTGCTGTTCATTTGAGGTTAAATACAGAGGAGTCACATCTAACTCCAGTAATACACAACCAAAACACAGTGATTTGTATCTAATTCTGCCAGGGTAAATAGCAGCTTATTAAAACACAGGAAGAGATGACTAATGATCTGTTCCTTTGAGAAACCTTCATGTCGATTTTGAAAAAGTATCTACCTAAAGTTCAAGATCTTTATGGATACCAAAATAACAACAATCGTCTCTTCACTATCCTTGAATGGATTATCTGATTTCTTGACAGTCCCTGTCACAAGTACACAACTACCCAATCTGACTTCTGCAAATCTAGGTGAGTTTGGAGTGGTGCAAGTATGTGTCTGGGGTCTTGGGACTTCATTTCTCATACCAGATCAAGTCTGGCTAGATGAGGAGCAAATTCAGGTGCAGCACTGCATTAGCGTGATTATTTAGCTTCTGAGACTGAGCTGACATTGCACGCCCAGGCAGCATGGTTTCAGAGCTATTAAGTTCTCTCAGAATTCATTGTACCAGGATATACTATAACACAAAAACCACCTCAGGTCCAGAAACAGAGGCGTGTATTCTGTTTCTTTGTTTGCTAAGTTGCCTTTTTATTTTACTATCTAGCTTAATGAAGAGTTGCTTTTAACTTAACCATGTACTTATCCTAATGTGACCAAAATTGAAATTTCACTTCCCATAATAGCTTCAGCCTTTTTAAAAAATAATTTACATGCCAGAGATTTTGCAATACTTGTACTGAAGAGATGATACCTGTATATGTAGAAAGAGAGAGAGAGAGAGAGGGAGATGTATAATCACCCATCTTCCAGCACCGTCCACACTGTCAAAAACTCTTTGGTCCTAATCTGCCCAAATATCCTGTAGACTTAGCATCCAGTCCACCTATTTTAGGCATTTATTTGGGGATGGAGTTAATTTCTTTTCAAGAATGCCTCTCCACATTGATTACACAGGGGGCCAAGACAGTAACTTGAGCCTCAACAGAGTCCCAACTGAGATAACTATCCATATTTCTGCACATGGAAAACAGCGAGTTCCTAACAGAAGATGGCGTTAGAAAATCTGATTAATGCTTCTTATTGTTTTGTCAATCACGTTTTTTAAAACGGCAGGCTTCAAAATACTACAGAACTGCTGACACCAGTTCAGTGCTTGTGAATTCATGACCGGTTGTGTGTTGTGTCCTGCACATTTCTATGTGAGGTGAAATCCTTGCCCTGCTGACATAAGTGGTAAATTAGTAAAGCTTCCATTGACTTAGCTGGGATCAGGATTTTGCTCCATGTGGTCAAAGGATTTTTGTTGCCTTGTTGTTCTGTTCTTGGTGTTTCTTTGAACTGCATTTTTTTCTCAGGGCATTCTTATTCAGGAGGTAAATTTATCCATTTCTACGCTGATCTTTTTATTTTACTTTACTACCACATGGAAAAACTCTTGGAGTTTTAAACTGCCAGAGGACGTAAAGAATGGTGGAGAACTCCCCAGAAATAGTGGAGAAAATAATTTTGAACTTTCACATAAGACATGAAATTATGTAGATCCATAGTGGGGAATTTCTTGAAAACTAGAAAAGTTACCTATTTGTTTCTCGTCTTTTAAAAAAATGGCACCTGAGACTATTCTTTTGTGCATGGAAGTAATTCACCAGAAAGCTTCAATTTAAGCTCTGTGTTCCAATATACAAACTATTTAATATGCAAGAGATTTGCATTTAACTGTAAATATTAACTGTCTTGAACAGACCTGAATGTCAGAGCAGCTGATGAGCACCTGATGAAAAATGCTGTGTGCTGTTTATGCTTATAAGCTTTTCTGTTAGAGAAAATTATTAGAAATACCATAGAGTTGAGCATATGCTGACTTTATGTTGATTCTTGTTTTCCAAAAATTACTGATTTTCTGAGATTAAACTCAAGTGCATCCATTAATATCAGGAAGTGATTGATTAAAACTGAGATGGGTTAGCAAATTGTTAATAATGTTGAAAAGTGGCAATTGTTTTATAACTGTCATAGTCCCGTGAGGTTGTCCATGCTGGAAAAAGATACCAATGCATCCATTATTCTGATTCTGAATGCCATAAAGCTTCTTATTTTCCATTTTTGCCTTGGGCAAATTCTGCTTGTCTACAGCCTGCTTAAAATTATTGTTTACAACATACAAAATTATTTTTCCAGTAATTAGCATATCTTTCCTTAGGTTTCTTTATTTATAGGGAAAAAATAAGTCATGAACCTCTGCACTATTTAGACAAAATAGTCCTCAGGTTTTGGTTTATTTTAAAGATGAAAATAGTTCTAGGTATTATTAATAGCTAGGGTTTTATCAACACCTTCTTTTCTGTATGTGTCACTTATATTGTAACCTTCCAGCTGTATTTGGACTGTACCACAGCACAATATGTTCTCCTAGTTCTCCATTAACGTTTATTAATTAACCATTACCTTTCTTTCTCCAGGAAAAAAAAAAAAAACACCTTAGGCGTGCATGCACACAAACGCTCCTGAGGTCATTTTGTTCTGAATATAAAATACTTGAGTCCTTTTTTTAGGATTGAAAATGTGTGAACAAACATCAAACACTTTACAGCATATTGAGTGCTGTTTCTGACTCAGCAGCAACACAAGACTTTTTTTTAAAATCTGATAATATATCCAGTGAACAATGTTCAGTTTGAGGAAAACCAGATACTGGCCTGGAAACATCCGCCTTTCTTTCTGGACTTAAAATTACTCATTACACTAAATATTCGTTCCACCAGACTCACATTCAGTAATTGAGCTGTCTGCCACACATTTTAAACGCTCTTAAATGTTGATGAATGCACCAGAAAATCTAGGGCATTTCAAGAAACCCAAAGTACATTCTCTGGAGGGTAAAACATCATACAGAACCAATAACTGTTCGCCTGTGTAGTGAGATTTTTAATCTGTTGCAAATTACTGAAGTCAAGGGAGTTACGTTAAACTGTGCATCTGGTTTACGCTTTCTTTCTTTACGATATATTTAAAAAGTTACCAAAGAAGAATGAAAATGTAACCATGAAAAGGAATAATACTGAGTCTCTTACAACCTTGTAAACCCTTTGTAGAGCAAAGCTATTAAAATGCTATTGTCAAGCTTTATCAGTTCCCCAAGTTTTACATGCATCAATCATTTTTCTTGTATTGGGGGCAAAATCCTGCTTGCTTTACAAACACAAAAACTACTTTGTGATTCATTTCACATAAACAGTGAAAATTTGATCTGGCTTTTCACAGAGAGATTGTACGTACTGTCCTTATTTCCTTAAGAGCTATTCACCCAAATAGCCTGAGTAGTGTAAAGACTGGGTTCACAATTTATTCTCAGTAGTTATTTCTTCTTTAAATAGTATGTTTCAATTAAGAATAAACAACAAGAGAATACAGCAGTGCAGCCCTTATGATCAAACCTACAGGAACTAAACAGAGGTTTAGATGCATGTAAGGTAGACAAGTAATTGTAGTAAGTAGATGTTAGGTGCAGGTTTTTACAGTGGGGATGAAAATGTTCAAATAAAAACTGCTCTGACCATATTACTTTACCTGGATAGATTGTGCTTCGCTGCGTTTCCTTCCTCTGCTTAGTCAGTATGAAAATGAAATTCTACTAAATTTGACAAGTTGCCATTTGACCTGATGTTGATTTAAGCTTCTAGAACCTCTTATCAGCACGAGGTCACCAACAGGCAAAGTCAATGAATCTAAAAATGGTGCAGAAAAAAGAGATTAGGCTTTACTTGGGTTCAGATTATTTAAACAGACAAACAAGAATTTAGGGAAAACAAAATTGTTTCTCATCCGATTGGTCAAATCACTTTATTAAATGATACAATTTACATCTCTGGCATGCACTCTCAAATAAAGTGTCCTTTGCAGTGAACAAAAAGTCTTTGGAAGTGAAAAGCCTTTTATAAAGATAATACAGTCGTTTGCTACTAGGCAGAAATGCAATGTGAATAGATATTTGGTTGTGTTAAAGCAAACCAAAATGAAAACAAGAGTTGTGAACATCATCATCTAACATAACTAAAGAAACTAAATTTTCAGTTATATTGTGTTTTAAAATACTCTGCATATTAACAGAGACACCTCTGAGGGTGAACACAAAAACAACGTATTTAAAATATCAAGAGAATTTTTTCCTCACATTTACTGAGCAGATCTGTGCATTCAAAAACAAATGTAAGAAATACTTGCATTAATATATTCAGAACTCACACACAAAAGTCACAACTATTTGATAGAAAGATCCTTTGCTAGTGGAGGAATGGGGTGAAGAACAGAAAGTGAAAAATGCCATGTGGTTCTTCATAAAGCTCTGTATGCATTAATATTTCATTTCGGAGTCTGGACCTGCAGCTTCCATTGAAATCAGTACATTGTCTCAATCTGGTTTTAGCCTGATTTCCTTTGTAAACAAGGCTATGTGATCTGTCTGCATGCCTGTGTGTATGTCTGTCCTCCCATTAATAACTTTGAAAATGTTTATTTGTTTCATTTCTATGTGGCAGTGGAATAGATCTCAAAGACAATCCATTGCCCACAGACTTTGTAAAAATAGACAGCTGGGCGGAGGACGGATACGCTTACCAGTGTTGCTATTGAGGGAAATGCTGCAGTGTGAACTCATTCCTTATTAGATATGAGAGAATCCATATGGGAGAGAGAGCTAGTAAATCCTCAGCAGGAGGAGATAAAAATCTGTAGTAGATTATGTTAAACACCCAAGTTAATCTACGATAAGATACGAAGCCACATGAAACTCAATGTCAGTAATTCTCATGTTCACAGAAGTACTTAATGATTAATTCCTTCTTGTGTATAGAAGAAAATTATAAGGCTACACTTTGTTTTTGTTAGGACATTGACAGAAAGTCAGTGATTCTGTCTGAAACTGTCTGATTCTGCCATTCTTACATGTTTGTTGCATATTTGGGGGGGGCAGTGTTAGAGCTTGATCCTTGAGTATGTTTTTCTGTATTGCTATGTGATCACAGCATTAAATCCTTTTTAATATCACTTTGTATTAGAGCTTTTTTGTAATATCAAAATTTAAAAATACTTTTGGCAATTTTTAATTGCATGTACCTTAAAATTAAGCACACATTTCCTTCTGGTAGATGTATGACCTTAGAATTCACAACATTAGTTTTGATGAGAATTCTAAAGTTAGGCATCTGATTCTGAGAATTAAAATAATTGTATTGGGTGAAAATATGCCTTACTGCAAACTCATTAATCTGGTTTCCAGTTTAACAATATAAAGGATACAGTTCAAAACAGAAACCTGAACATGACTTGGATACTGGGAATCATTTTATTATGGTAACATGGAGCACAGTTCAGCAAAATATGTAACCATTATATAATTTTCAGAATGTAGGCCTTCTGTGAAATACACATGCGCTAGTATTTATTGAATAGTTAAGGCCTTGATGACTTTGAATTATAAATTTCACTGAATTTCACTTTGAATTATAATTTCACTGAAACTAAGTGAAAACTTGACATGTACTTCCAAGGAGATAGGCCTGGATCCGAAGACAAGCCCTTAAGGCTAATGGGACTACCACAGCCCCATTGGTTTCAGTGGGAATATTCCCAGTCATGAGAAAAGGGGACATTATGGGACTCTGCAGAGCAAAATGTGGTTTTGCCTGTGTGGCAGGAAAACTTACTCTGATTATGTGTGTGTATGACTCTGAGGCGCAAAGCTCATTTTCAGGCATATCATGGCAGCCTTGTTCATGTAAATTTTCTAAATCATCTTTTCTTTGCAAATTCATAATTTGTGAAATAAATTTGTAAGGTGATCTAGCAATATGATCCTAGTTTAAAGGTTTACAACTCCCATGTCTTCATTTCCTGCTTGCTCAAAAGGATCAGTTGATTTCAGGGAGACTTCTGTTTGACTAGAGAATTACTGACAACTTAAGCTCATTAAGGGTATATTTTTCATGTAATTATTTGCTCTTGTGGGAAGTTCCAGCTCAACTGAGCCTGGGTTTAATTTTCCTCTTTCCTTTATACCAATTATATTTTATAATTGCTATAATGGCAAATTCTTTGCAGAAGGGCGTATTTTGTAACATATTCTTTCTTACTGCGTATATGTTTTAGTCCTTTCTAATCTAACCACTTTACTCACAGCTGACAACCTTATTGAAACTAAGGATAGTTAACAGTGCTTCTGCAGTAATTTTAGTTGGCTGTGCTTGACAGATCCTTGAAGAAAGCCCCACAAAAGGACGAGGATGCAGAGCACTTTGTAAAACTTTGGGTATTCATTTAATGCTTTAACAACATCTAAACTACCCAGTAAGCTTGGAATACATATATTTTTAGCCACAAATTTCTATTGTTTAAATAAGCTGTAAATGCAGGATGTGTATCACCAGCAAAAATTATTTACCATCTCTTCAGATCCATCAAGATGATAGTTTAATTGTAACCAACCGTCCAAATATTTGCTACTCGTACTAGACTCATACCGTGTAACACATGTCATAAACCCTCTTTCACATACCAATTTCTATGTAGAACAGGTATTGTTCTTGATAAACAACTTGTCTATGTCTTCCAAACTGCGAATACAAATCAAAAGCTTTCTAAACATTGAGCTACCTAGATACTAAGAATAACTGCCCAGCCAGTCAGATTACCAGACACTGCAGCAGTAAACGTTCAGCAAGTAGTACATTTCGCAGAGAAATAAAGGCTGTTCAGCCTCTGAATTGTTTGATAGTTTATTACAAAATTAACTTGCAATCCAGTTTAAATACACTCTAAATACTTTCCTCATCCTTTTTGTTGTTCAATTATCATGGTACCGATTTCTATTAATAACACCTTTCTTCCTGTTGTGTTCAGATTATTTGATTAATTACAATATGTAAAACTTCATTGAAACTGTCTTGAAAACCATCTGAAATGGATGACTGCATAAGATTGCATATATCTACATGTTGCAGGGATTCAGGTACCATGACCACAGATGTATTTTTAACTGTTGCCACAGTAAAAACATTCATTGATTTACTTTCTTGCTTATTTAAAAAATGCAGTAAAGAAAACATACGGCAAATAAGCCAGTGCTTCCAAGTACTCCACTTCCATTGGAACTTTCCCAAGTCTGGTTATATCTAGTACCTTGGAACTCAGATGTCAAACATACCCAGAAAACCTGCAAGATCCTGTAAAAAACTTCTTGCCTTTAAAATGCCCTTATTTTACTTTTTTTTTTTCACATTAACGTAACTGCAAGCACTTGTACTGTCTCCATCTACACCCTTTCTAGATTTTTGTATCGAGTGCATTGGTTGCCCCACTTTCATCCCACCTCTCACCCCAAGAAACGTGTATTTTTGCCTTTTGACCAACAGAACAATCTGAGGTTAGGTGTAAAACTGAGTCTATTCTAGAGGCTGCTAGCCCTGCAGTCATGTGAAAACTGTGCTCCATTCAATTTTGCCTCCTCATTTCTTTAGTTCAGAGATTGTCAGGCCAGCAAGAAACTTTCCTTCTCCAACTCAAATCTAAGGCTTGTAAAGCTGGAAGAAAGGAAAATATGCCAGGCCCTTCAGCTGCTCATGTCGGACGCCTCCATCCCCTTGGCTGTGGATTGTAGTTTGACTCAGCTGTTGACAAGCAACAGTCAGACCTGGAATCCATGGACATTGTATCAGGATCTGTTCTGGACCGTTGACTGCAGTAAGCATACTGCAGCTGAGAGCCAGCCTGCGAGGTGGCACTTGGGGCAGACAGGGAGCTTTTGGGCGGTGATATAATACCCGATTGCTTCCCTCCCAATAAGGCTACACTACCACTTGGGGCTGGAGGCTCATAAGAAACTTTTTGTTTCCATTCATCTGGTGGCTCGGGAAGTGTTTTCCTGCGAGCAGCTGATACTACGTTAGCAGCAATGGATTCCTGCATATTTTGGGGCCCAAAAGCTTCATCCACTAGGCCAAGAGGGGATCTTGCTGCTGCTTCCCAGGGAGTCAGTCTCTTGCCAGGCCTGTCGGCTGCTGTGTCGGGCTTGCTGAAGTAATCAGGGGCAGGCTGAAATAGAAGAGGAGAAGTAGGAGACATGGCTCGAGAAATGAATGAAGGTCTCCCAGGAAGTGATAATGAGCGTCCACTCCTTCTTTCCTAGGAAAACAAAATACCAAATACAGTTACAGTTATAAAACAACAAAAAAGGAAGCCCCTTCTCTTCACGTCCAAACTGGAACGACAGACCCTGAAAGCACATGACATCCTGGCAATCCCTTTTTATGTCTATGGGTACTTTTTAATACTTTGCTTTAGTGGAAAGAGGGGAGGTATTAAAAAGGGGGCAGAAAAAGAAACAGGAACAAAGACAGAGCAAATTGAATTTTTGAGGAAAGTAAATAGACCAAAGACAGGCTTTTACTGAAAAGGTGCAATTACGTTAGCAACTGTGCAGCTTTTCCACTACTTAGCTAGTGTGCCTTGTTCGGAAAAGACCATTCTTAATAACAAAAAAGGAAGTCATGTTGCGACAGTTCTGTGTGTGTTTACAAGATTCTTTCTAACATGCAGGCACAGCCTAATTTATTTGATAATAGGCTCTGTCTAGGACATCCGTCCGAGAACATATCTTTCGCAATCTCCTTTTAAGAAAGGCATTTCTTACTCTAAAATTATTAGACTTATCCTAGTTTTCAGTTTTCAGGGCACATAAATGAATACAAAAAATTAAAGACGTTAATGCAGTCATTCACTTAATATCCTTACATGATGCTACTTAACCTGGCTTCTTTAAAAGCCAATGCCCTCAAAATTTCAGTACATTCCGACCCATTTATAGGAGCAATCCATTCATATTTGACAAATCCTAATCTTCTTAGTAATGCAGCACTTTGAAACAGAAACTGTGGTCATGAGAAGGTTCTGCTGCAACAGTCATTTGGCAGCGTATGAAACAGGTACAGCCTTTTCCCCAAGCCAGACATGTTCTTTGTGTTACACAGACAAATTACATTGTTCTTACTGATTAGTCTCTATACATGTGGTTCCTAAACTCATTGACTTACACCCATTGATTCATATCCTGAGGTTTAAATGCCTTTAATTCTGAAATCCGGTGTGAAATTCCAGGCTCTTTTGCCAGAGGCTTTGCTAGAATTTCATTCAAACAACATTGGCCTGTGTTACTTTTCCTAATTAGCTTCCAAAACTTAAAATACTGTGAGCATGATCTAGATACCAGCCAATAGGTATCTGATCATACAAGGTATAGCTTATCTAGCAAAGATTCACATAGAAATGTCATGTTTCACAGGCTTTTCTGTCACGAGATCTTCACACATTTAAGGAACTTAAAAGACCTCTGCTTCACACAGGCTTTTAAGTTATGTTTTAATATCAGCCCTGTATATGAGAGATGGAAACTGAGAAAGAGACTACTGATTTCATTATTTTCAGTCAGTTTGGTGGTACTCAGTCTGAATCTCTTAAAAAAAGTGGAGTGACACACAGAGGTTATGTGATGAGAGTTTTGACAAGTTTCACAGCTAATGCTTTATAACAGGACTGTCCTTTCACCTCTTAGCTATGACCAGCTATTCCCAGTTTGCAGTTCCAGTGGGGAGACTCCCCAACATTATTATTCCTACCCCCACATACTTATGGCAAATGTTCATGAGGTTCTACTTCTATCCAGAAAAAAATACTTCATTTTGGGCAACTTAGCTCAGTTAATTTTTAAGAATCCTCACTCAAACATTAAAATGTGGCTGATCAGATCATCACATATAGACAGATCCCAACTGACTACTCTAAGATGGTAGCATATACAAAGCAAGAATTATCCATTTGGAAGGTAAGTGAATAAAAGAAAATATAGAACTTTTTTCCCCACAGATGAAGTTATATAATGTCAAGAATGGATTAAAGTTTCTCCATGTCTTCACCTAATGGGAGGGATTTCTTTTTCTTACCTGGAAAACAAGGGTCCAGGTAATAGATTGTGCTTGGGGCCGATGGGTGGCAGACCAAGATAGGCCAGTCAGAATACTTCTCCTTTCTCTAATGTATTGCAGTTTCTTTCTTCACTGAATCCACAGAAAAGAGCTTATTCAGCAAGCCTGGTTAGTGCATTTTGTTTAAATTATCGGCAAAACTAAAATTTTTTAAAGTGCAAAATCAAAATAGGTATGCAAAATGAGATACAGTTGCTATTGGAAATTAATCTGATAACCTGAACCATGAAACTAAGAAGATAAGATTGTACAGAGGGATGAAAAAGTTGATCAGACAGGTTCACCTAGTTAGTCTACCTGTGTTAACTGCTCTCAGGAGGGTTCTAGAACTTTGTCTGTGCTGAGTAGACAGAAAATTTCACCTTTATTTAATGGAGAATCCAGTTCCAAGCCCCGTGAGTACTTTGTAGGATTCCAGAGATGCAGAGGGAAATGATACTGCTGAAGGAAGTGTTGCATAAAATATCTGACATTTCAGGACAGTTAGATAAAGGTAGTGTTTAGTCTGTCATGTCTAGAGAAAAACTCCAGAGTTCATCAAGTTGCAGAAGTATCTTTTTGGCCTAACCATTAGTGATAAAGCAGGAGCTAATTTTCTTTGACAGAGTTTAATCAGAGAATGATGAGTTATCAAGTGTATTTCAGTATTTGTTTAACAAAACGGGCCATTCTACTATGTTATGAAGGTAGCAGTTTAACTTGTAAGAGCAGAAATAGTGTAGACAAAATTAAACATTCACATTATGGTGAGTTCTAAATTTTTTTAGTATAGGTGTTAGATCAGATTCAACAAAATCAAGATCATTAATGGAAAATAAGATATTATTCTATGATGATGGAAACTATTCTACGGATAGCTTTGCTATCATATAAGGCAAAGAAAGGGAACTGGCAGAGGAGAGCTAAAATGACCTCAGAGAAAAAGCCTCTGTATGAATCAAACGATACAGTATACAGGAACTAGCACAGAGTTTTGACAACCAGATTCGGCGATGAGTGTTTACTGGCTTGAGAATCTCCTTAATTGGAAGACCTCAATGAACAAGTGTTTGTACTTCAAATCATAACTATCCACAGCACCTCTAGTGTCACACCTCTAGTGTCATATAAATCATAAATTCAGCATGCAAGGGTGATGGTAGAAAAAGCAGAATCTCAAATACTGATAATCTGGAGAATATTATTATATCTTTTGAATTGATCCTTATGAAAAAAAATCAAATAATGCAAAATACTTTGGATATGGAAGATTTTAGTCTCATAGGCAAATAAAAATCTTTTCTCCATTTTGGTATGAGATTCTGCTTGGTTTATTAGCTTTTGTGCAGCATGGGTCTGTATTTGGCTAGAATGTTAGGCCTTGCAGGAAGATACGCAGTCAGCAAACTGGAACATCAGTAGTGCCTTGGGAATGAGCTTGGTTATACTAAAATTCTTTGTGTTAATTTTTTGTTTTGTTTTTAACTTTGGTCAGGCTCTCAGGGATAAAATGACTAGGTAAGAGTCCAAATAGTTGATAATGTCTCCTAAGGTGAAGAATGTTTCATTATGTAAGGATGGCTTTCCTTGGCTCTGAATAGGATTACCCAGTGATCACTCTATTAGATGAAAACATCTGTGATGATAGATTTTTTCAATGGAATTCAATTTACAGACTGCCAGGTAACCTGCAGCGACTGTAACAATTTACCTGGCCAGTGAGAGATTGTGCCAACTTATCTGGAAAAAAATATTTCCTTAAAAGTTGATAAATATTCTCCTTTTCTACCTCAGAACCCCAAGATAAGAATAGTTATTTCAAGTCTTGTCCATTTTATGTGATGATAGATTTTTTCAATGGAATTCAATTTACAGACTGCCAGGTAACCTGCAGCGACTGTAACAATTTACCTGGCCAGTGAGAGATTGTGCCAACTTATCTGGAAAAAAATATTTCCTTAAAAGTTGATAAATATTCTCCTTTTCTACCTCAGAACCCCAAGATAAGAATAGTTATTTCAAGCCTTGTCCATTTTGCCAAAGTACTATTTGAAAGTACTGGCTTTCAATTTGCCAGAGTAGCTTATGCCTTTTTTTTCATTGGTCTCCTCGATCTTGCATATTTATGTACATTTCTAGACTTCATCTTAATAACCATCATCTGAGAGACTTCATTCTGACAGAAAAACAGACGAGGTTATCCAAAGAATGCCCCAGTGGACTGCTTTGTTAGGTGCTAAGTGTCTCGCTTGGAGACTAGATACATTGGGTACAGCGAACACATTCAGTAAGATCTGTATCACTGAAGAAAATCAATGATTACTTCCTTCTGGATGATTGTTCAACCCACATTCAAATCACAGCAACAAAGTTCCTGCTGCAAGATCAAACTGTCAAACTATGGTGCTGTCAGCTGGATGATTCTCATCTGTAAGCAGTTCTTTAGCATACTTGGTCCTGTTTTGACATTCCCAGATCATTCAAATTCTTCTCCTTTCCCACTTGGTAGCTTGTATTTAGATACAGTTCTGATGATAGGCTGTTTTTTAACTTTAAAATTCTAAAATGTGAAATTGCATATCTATTTCCTCTAGATTTGGTAAAGTAAGGATTGATCTCTCCTTCCATGAAGGAAGGGCTGAACAGTGTGTGTTTTTAACTAAGAGTTAGCTTTTTGGATTGTGAGAGGGCAAAATCTGCAAGGGCAAATAGTGTTCCAGATGATTTACCTGGAAAAAGGCTGAAGTACTTTGTCCATTCTATAAGGGTCTGAACGAATTTGAGGAAAAAGTTAAGAGAGAGGCCCACTTACTTACTAATTTCCAGTTATAATGTTGTGTCTGGCTGTCTGACTTTTGATGGGGAGGAAGAGTGGACCAATAATTGTTGAAAGAAGAGGCTATTGATAGAAGGAGCTGGCTGAATTCTCTGTATTTCCCAAAGAGAAGAAGTCATAACTATGCTGAAGGTGGGTAGAAGAGGGTTTGAAGACTCAGAAGATCCAAGAAGTTGAAAATGTATTTGGCTGAAGTGAGCCTTAGTTATTTTGAATTACAGTCTTCCTAAAATAAATAGCAGTTGTCATCATCATCTACATTCCCATAAGCTCAGAGAGAATGAAACAAAATTTTATATTAATTTTATTTTTAATAAATCTAGGAAAATTAAATATCAGTTTTGGCCTGAAACAATTCTACTAAGTTTTGTAAAGTGGCTGCAACTTGAAGCAGTTATAACCCGTTGGATTCAGGGGAATATTTTTCTAATTTTCATGTCTGTTTTACAGAAAAATACTGAATTTCTTTCATCACCCATGGAAGAAATATAGCAAATGCATCAGTATGCCATAATGCCTCCGTGTTTACCTTGAGGAGGAGGAATTTGGTCTCTAAGCCTACTGACTGCTAAGATTGTTATGGTAGTATCTGTTGTAATAAAAGCAATCCAACAGCACCCTGCACAGCAGATTTTTGTACATTGCATAGTGACATACTCTTGCAATAATTTATTGAGTTAAAAAATACAGTATTTCTACCTACCCCAACCTTATTCTGAAATTGAATAATCTTTGGCTTCAGAAAATGTAACATTGCACATTTTTTCACACTCTGTGGTAAATAGGTTGTAAGCACTTGTAGAAAAGCATGATTTTGCTAAAAAATACAGATTTTTGTACATTGCATAGTGACATACTCTTGCAATAATTTATTGAGTTAAAAAATACAGTATTTCTACCTACCCCAACCTTATTCTGAAATTGAATAATCTTTGGCTTCAGAAAATGTAACATTGCACATTTTTTCACACTCTGTGGTAAATAGGTTGTAAGCACTTGTAGAAAAGCATGATTTTGCTAAAATATAAGTGTATCTCAAATGCAGGAACTGGGAGATGATCAATATTGCCTTGTTTTCATTGCAGTTAGTTTTTATTATTAGTAGTGGCGTTCCTAGACTGAAAGTCTTAGGTCTGAACATTTCTAAATTCAAAGCAGATCTGTATTTGATAGTCATATACTGATTTCTGTCACTACTTTGGTGTTCAGCCTCTTCAAACTAACAAACACAAAGTGTGGAATTAAGGCAACATTTAGTCACTAGAATTCATCATTCATTTACTGGACAGCAGCAGCCAGACGTAGTGATACTTTCTATTATTTTCCCTTCGTGTTTAATTCTTGGAGATGATACATCTTTTGACGAGCATGTACTAAAAAGAATGCACAAACCCCAGATCATAAGTGAGACAGTGGGAAACATGAAGTGCACATAGAGAATAATTATTCTACCCTCTGTCTCCCTGAAGCTACAAGAAGATCCTAAAAAGAGGGGCAGAGATTTTCTATTCTTCTTCCCACAAATCGAGTGAGAAGGGAAAGAAGAGTGATATGCTACCAGAATTATTATATTATCACATACATTATATTATACATCCTATACAGTGATTAATTTGTTCTTTTCCATTGCCTCGTGTGAATGTTTTCAGAGGGAAAGATCTTTTACACAATAGTTCTGGAAGGGAAAGTGATTCTTAGATGTCAAGAAGAGGAAAGGCAGTTCAGAGCTGTCCATCACCATCATAGAATCCTAACAGCAGCTGCTGACTGGCTCAGGTGTCTATGCAAAAAGAATAAACTTTAGGTTTAGGTTAACATTGATCTTAAAAATGCAAACTATTTATAAACTGGTCAATGAGCAGTTTATAAATGATGCACAAGATTCTTTGATATTTATAAGCTGTGTATTAATATAAACTAAAATGAATGTAATATTACTTCCTAAAGAAACTATTTCAGTATATAAGTAAATGAATGTAAACACAGTACTTACAAAAGGTGTATGCACATATAGATCTATTTAATGTAAGTAGAAGGAGTGCGAATGTGTACCTTTGATTCAATAATATCTAAATCAATAGGCCAGAAAAGTTGGTTATTTGGAACTTAACTGCTATTTCAAATTTCTTGGTAATTATGAAAAGCTGAAAGACAAAAAGAACAATACTTTGTTTCATAAAATAGTGCAAATTTTAAAGGCAAGAGTCAGAAAGATATTTTTCATTTTACAGACCAAATGGGAATGCAAAATACTACGTAGTGAAATGATTTCACAATAACTCTTTTTCCTTTCTCAGGTGGCACATCTCCTTAATAAGTGAAAACTGTTCATATGTTTACATGCTGAAAGTGCCTTTTCACTGGTTAAGGAGACGTATATTACGTTTTCGAAAAAAGTCAAGAGTTCTCTTTTCAAAAGTAGGTTGGACTCTTAATAGTCCAGTGAAACACTCTGCAACATAGACTCCCACCTGATTAAGTCACACGAAAAACATTGACCTAGGTGTCTAAGTCATTAAGGCAGTTTTATTTTTATCTTTTCATTATAGTCCTGGTCCTTAATCCCATATCAAAGCATGTTCAATTCTGGGTTAACATTAGCGCCTGGCTAATGTTTACACAAAAAGGGGACAAAGGAGGAGGAAGTAGATAAAACAATTGTACTATCTCAAAAAATGACTCTGTCTTTATAAAAAGCCCAGAGTGATGCATTTTTCATTTTGCTTTCTATGGGCTTGTAATGGCTACTGCAGTTAGAGACCAAACCGCTGAGAAAATGGTAGGACAAAATCAGTAATACTTGATTTTTATGCCTTTTAATTCTTTCCTTCTTTCCATTTTTTTAAACGTAAAACAAGCACTTCAGATTTGTAAACTGAACTGTGTATAGAAGGGAGACATATTGTTAATCTTATTACAGCTTTTTTCATCCCAAACCATTTACAATTTAAACTTTATGTAATGAAAAAATTATTTCTCTCTGAAATGCTGCCAGCTCTGGAGTAAATGCTGCAGCTATTTTACAATATGAATACCAAAAATTTTGAAATAAAATGGAAAAATCATATTTATTTGAAACTCTGGAAATAATTTATAGCAGGCTAAAATAGGAATGCAACATTTTCGTTAATGGGGATACTAATGGCTGGAGAGGCAGGGAATCTTACCTGTCTAACAATTAAAGCCTTGTCAGTGGCTGTACTGAGACCAGTAATAGATTAGAATCACATAGTTCATGTCTGATCCTAACTTCCTCAAAGCTGTCTTGTCAGGGCTTGCTTTCAAAAATTTATAGGGAATTTTAGAACTGGAATCTAATTTATTCTAAGTTTAGATTGTTTCTAACTGTGGTATTATTTCAGGTGAGAATAATCTTGTTTTCATCATTAGTATACAAACTAATGAAACAGTTACTGTCAACCATCTTACGTAAGCTTTGTGACAAATTCTGCTTTTGACAATAAAGTCCTTTTTAGTTGTCAAGTAATGGTAGAAGAGAAAAGTAAGATATTAGAATTAGGCCTTCACTACTGCAAAGTGCCTACATGGAAAAGAAACCTAAGAGTGCTGCTAACAACCTGTCACAAATTAGCTATTCAGTTAGCTCAGTTTGCACCTGTGTAAATGAAAAAATCAGTGCTTTCCATTATCATTTAATCTTTATCCATATACGATTATGAAAATACAATACAATTATGCCTATAAAAAGCAAATGGCTGAAGCTTTTTGGCCATAGGCATCTTAGCTTTCCTTGGAATAGTTTATTTCTTGTCAGGAAGAATATTTGCTGCCACCTTCTGGACTTTTATATTACACAGCTTAGAGAAAGGTCTTAGAAGATAAAGCTTTGTGAATGAACATTTGAAAAACAAGTGCAAAGTTGGTCCTAGCTTCTGACCTCCTATTTTGTATGAACAATGAAAGGGTTTTAAGTTGATGTGAAGTAAAGGCTAATGATATTTTTTTCTAAAATCAAAGAAAATAAATACTAATTATATTGTAATACTTGAAGGTGGTGGCACTATTGTTGCTGAGCATATCCAAACTAAAAGATAAATTATCCAGTTCCTTATAATTTTCTTATCATTTTACAATATGAATACCAAAAATTTTGAAATAAAATGGAAAAATCATATTTATTTGAAACTCTGGAAATAATTTATAGCAGGCTAAAATAGGAATGCAACATTTTCGTTAATGGGGATACTAATGGCTGGAGAGGCAGGGAATCTTACCTGTCTAACAATTAAAGCCTTGTCAGTGGCTGTACTGAGACCAGTAATAGATTAGAATCACATAGTTCATGTCTGATCCTAACTTCCTCAAAGCTGTCTTGTCAGGGCTTGCTTTCAAAAATTTATAGGGAATTTTAGAACTGGAATCTAATTTATTCTAAGTTTAGATTGTTTCTAACTGTGGTATTATTTCAGGTGAGAATAATCTTGTTTTCATCATTAGTATACAAACTAATGAAACAGTTACTGTCAACCATCTTACGTAAGCTTTGTGACAAATTCTGCTTTTGACAATAAAGTCCTTTTTAGTTGTCAAGTAATGGTAGAAGAGAAAAGTAAGATATTAGAATTAGGCCTTCACTACTGCAAAGTGCCTACATGGAAAAGAAACCTAAGAGTGCTGCTAACAACCTGTCACAAATTAGCTATTCAGTTAGCTCAGTTTGCACCTGTGTAAATGAAAAAATCAGTGCTTTCCATTATCATTTAATCTTTATCCATATACGATTATGAAAATACAATACAATTATGCCTATAAAAAGCAAATGGCTGAAGCTTTTTGGCCATAGGCATCTTAGCTTTCCTTGGAATAGTTTATTTCTTGTCAGGAAGAATATTTGCTGCCACCTTCTGGACTTTTATATTACACAGCTTAGAGAAAGGTCTTAGAAGATAAAGCTTTGTGAATGAACATTTGAAAAACAAGTGCAAAGTTGGTCCTAGCTTCTGACCTCCTATTTTGTATGAACAATGAAAGGGTTTTAAGTTGATGTGAAGTAAAGGCTAATGATATTTTTTTCTAAAATCAAAGAAAATAAATACTAATTATATTGTAATACTTGAAGGTGGTGGCACTATTGTTGCTGAGCATATCCAAACTAAAAGATAAATTATCCAGTTCCTTATAATTTTCTTATCAAATCTTTCAAAGTGAAATTTTCAGTCTTGTTTGTTTTTTTCTTATTTACCTCATCCCAAATGATCCAACCATTTCAGATGCATTTCAGCAAAATGAACCTATATAGTTCAACCATTTCAAAGAGTGAGAGTAGGGAAAAATGCATGTCAATGACAAAAAATTCTAGCGTCCTTTTCCTTGAAAAATGGTACCACTACATGCTTTAGAACTGGTTTGAGACTAATCTTTGTATCTGAAGTGTCTCGTATTTCCAAGCAAACTTGCCTATGTGTGTTCAAGCTGAGAGCCTTATATAGGCTCAATAGGAGCACCTTGCTTTTTACAGCTAGTTCCTGAGAATTCTGTTAGCAGCAATAATACTTTGCTAGGCAGGAGGATTTTATTCATAATTACAGGTCTAAGCTGCTGTAGGCTGTGATGTCTTTGGACACCACAGAGGAGAACAAGGAGACTGTCCTTGTGCTTTCTCTGCCTGTCTAAACTGCAGGCTATGCGTACCCCCGCAGGCAGGAGAAGTCACTGGGGTGTTCCACAGCTCCTGCGCTGGCTGCACAGCTGGGTTTTCATTCACAAAAAAGTAGTGCATGCAGGCGTATGGTGCATACCCATGTCTCTTCCCACCATCGGGTCCGGACCTGAGGCTGCACACTCACTGATCAGGACTGACATGCACTGCAGAGCACAGCTGCCCCTTGGCAGAGCCCAAGACCTCCTGTCTGGGCCCAAGCAGCCTCAAAGAGGAGAACGTCTGATTTGGGTACGGGGGACAAGAAGCAGACTTTCAACAAGGTAGAAGAAACAGACAAGGGAAGGTTAGAGAAGAGAGTGGACAAAGCAAACCCAGGAGCTGGTAATACTTGATACAGAAGGAAAATCTGTATTCAGCACGGGGCTGGAGAGTGATGAGACTAGGACCTGATGGCCAAGGTTCCTGAGCTTGGGTGAGAAGCTTGAGGAATGGAAAATTGACCTGCGTAGCTCGCAATGAGGCCACAATGAGGAGACCAGGAAAAGAAAAAGATGAAGAAATGGGGCAAGGAATGTACATTTGGGGAAAAGAACCTGTGCCCGCTACTGTATATTTTCCTCCAGAGTTCCAGGGAAATTTCTTCCCCAGAGGGATGGAGTTTGTCCTTCCACAGTCCCTCTGCTGTCAGAAGACTGTGAAGCCCTGTTGGAAACGTGTGTCATCCTCCCAGTGCTGATTCACAGGCAGAATGTCAACATGTGTTTGCTGCCAGTTACTGTAGCAGCATGATGGCAGTTGTCTATGGTGGTTTGAGCCATGCTGGAGGACCCTGTTGGTTACAGTACGCTACACAATAGTATTCCGGGGTTTGGTTTGTTGTTCTTAGAAAACCCTTGGGTCTTAAACGCACAAAGCTACCTTGAAGCAATGCTCGTGAAGTTGGAAGGTCAAGTGTTCAAAAGCTATGAAATGCAAGCATCATTGCCCAGTGCATGTGCATTTTGATAAAATTTTAGGATTTCTGCCCCATCCAGTGCTGTTTCACGGCTTCATTTAGGAAATACTAGGATTATATAGCAAAGGAGTATATTGTGCAAAAGGTGCTTTTACTTGTTGGATTTCATAGCTGGTCACTGAGGATTCCCTTTCTGAGCTTCCACCTGGAGACCTGTGATCTGTTAACACTCACAGACTGATGTTAAGGATCACATACTTTGATACAGTAACTAGTTCATATGCTACTGGACTCTGAAGATGCTAAGTGCCTTGAACTTGACACCCAAGGCTACTGACTGTCCTAGTATCAGTGCCGCAGCTTCATGCGTTATTTACTCATTTGTAGAATGCAGTAGCGTAAAAATGAACTGTGGCTTCTGAATGACGTAGATACTAACAAAAAAAATCTATGAGGAAATAATTCTGCATGAAGAGCACGCTTTGAAGAGTGTACATTAAGTAAGGAATGGTGCTAAGCACGGAACAATATCAAAACAAAACAGTAAAGAGCTATTCGTCAGATGAGCAGTACCATTCTGTGCCCTGAATTGAGTCTGGAGTCCTACAGAAAAAAAAAGCAGATGATGACATGATTACAGGTGTTTTGGCCACACAAACACCCAAGGGGGTTGGATTAAGCTGATAGAGGCAACATTAATTCCAAGTGCCTCATTTTGCAATCCAAACAGTAGTGTTTAACATTGTTTTTTCATAATTATATATATATAGTGTCAGGTGCTTGCTTCAGTACTGTTCCTGTAGCAGTACCAAGTCTGTCAAGTTTCTCTACCAAAACACCTCTCTGAAAGTAATCTTAGGATGAGAAGAGTTTATAATTTTGTACACCTGAAATGCTCATCAGCCAAACAAGCAGCAAGGAAGTATGCGGAAACCTTTTCTGAAGAAACTTACAGCCCAGTTTGGTTTGTAAAAGATATTCAGGTAGCATGGCTAGGACTGGCAGAAATATCTGTACATATCTAAAACTGTTTACTTAACCAAAGAAAATTAAACTGCAGGCACAGTTTGAGGTTTTCTTGTCACCTGCTTAGGTTCCACTTTTAAGTTATAGGCCTGATGTGAGAAAATTGCCAAGACTCTAGGAAGAAAATTAAGTGTACCCAGATGCCCGTGCTTTGCTTTTGTCACAGTATAAAGCCACGTACCAACAACAACCTGCACAGTGAGACTATAAGAAGTACCGTTCTCACAGATCAAAGAAATAATCACTAGCAGTTATTGACGTTTTTGGGGAAAAAAAAGGGGGGTGTGTGTCACAGAAACTTTCTTTGAAAAGTTGAAAATATTTGTCCATAGGTCGTTACTGTATGGAAACTTTTGCTTCTAATATAAACGTACTGAATTCTTTGCTTTGCAATCAGTTAAAACTCATACTGAAATCAACGAGTGTTGTGCTCCATGTCACCCTTTGTAGTCCAACATGTGTTACAGTGATTTGGAGTGTATTTCATTTCTGTAATGTTCCTCCTTTTTTTCTGTTTGTTGTGCATTCTATGATTTCTTAAATCAGTTAAAATCTATTGTTTCAGAGATAGATGGAAACATCAAGAAAAACACTCCATCTGTTCAGCAGTTTAGTCTTTACACCTATTTAGAAATGACCTGGTTACTTTCATAGCAGCTTATCTTTCAGTTGCCTGGAATTATGAGGGGACTCTCTGTTTTAAGGTGTCTGTCTTAAAGACATACAAAAGAATCAAGGATTCTTGTTTGGAAACAATATTGTTATATTGATTACCCCACACAGGAAGCCTTCATCCAAATGGTCAATCTGTAAGCATGGTTCAGCAAGTTATTTTTCTCATAGCTGAGTTTCCTCAGCCTAAGAGAATGTGCAGTTATTATAGCATACTATCACATAAGATTGTACAGGTTTCACATGCACTGAAATTAAAAACAGTTTGTCAAGATCATTACAAACAGGAATAGATTTTTTCCTTTGAAAACTGCAGAGGATAACAGGAGACTTGATTAGCGTGCTATATAAAGAAAAAGTCTTTGCCTGCCTTACTCAAGGAAGCAAATGTTAAAACCATGGGAATATCATCATATGGTTAGTGTTTGCTTGTAAAGGAAGAGTTCAAGTCTGCTTCTGTAGAGATCCTTCCAACGTAGTATTTCACTGAGCTTCAGGATTTTTCCTACTTTTTAAATCATTTGATAAAAAACCTGAAGTGCTTCCTGTCATAAGCAACCAGCCTGAAGAGCACTTGTCAAACATAGCTTGGAGTGACTCCAACTCCTCCCTTATGGAATCACATGCAAAGGTAATGTTTACTGTAAAGTAAGAACGGTCATTGTCATGGGTACTATGAAGTTGTGACGGTGGCACCAAGCGTGCTATGAAATTATCAGGCTCACATATTTTCCAAGAAATCCACCGGCAGTGAGTAATTCAGAGCTGCTGAATCCACAGGTTTTTGAAGATCTTGTCAAGTTTCTTCTTTGTATAACCTTTCTATTTCAAGCTCAGGAGAGTAATTATAAAATAACATTATGCCAAGCTGTGTAATTAAGATTTGCACTTGCCATGCCGAACTGCCAAAGCGATCAGTGGAATCCTGGGTGTTAGACTTCAGGCAAAGAAAGTTGTATCATGTTTTGTTAAAAAGGCAAGACTGGAAGAGTGGATCTTTTTAGAACCAATCCTTTTTTATTCTTAAAGCTACAAAGTCTAGAAAAGGATCCTGGAAAAAGAGAGGAGAAAGATCTTGCAAATTGTTAGTTGCAAAGAGTGCTGTCATTTCACTGGTATCTCCCTACCTCATAGCGTACAGAGGATTCCCCGCAGAGATGCTGGAGCAGCAGAGCATGATGGTAAGGCTGGTCCTTTGCTGAGGTGTCATCCTGGATACTTGATAAACAGTGCTCCTCCCACATCACATCATCTGGTGTCAAGTTCTCTTTATAGTTGCTTATAATCTTTTATCAGAGTTCACCTTAGCACTTTTGAAAGCTCTCGTGTATAGGAGCTATCTGAGATAACATGTTTGTAGATCTGTTGTCTCTCAGAGCAATAGTCTATTGATAGGGCCTGCTTTTTTTTAAAGCTCACTTTTTTCTTTTTGCTGGGTATTAGCATTTTGGTTCTTTCATAATATCTTTTTGTAAATGGTGGAGGAAAAAAATCATGCCCAGTGACGTGAGCACTCTGTCATGCAAGAATAGTCTAGAAAATTTCAACAAAAGGCTGGAAATAGTCAGCCATCTCTGTGCAGAATAATTAAACCCTTCTTGCTGATTGTTTTCTTCTCTTGTACCTTCAGTATTTCACGATCCTCCGATAGGTATGTTATCCTGTGCAGTCTCTGCTTTTTTCCTGGAGTTTTCTCCCCACTGCTTGGCTCCCTCTAATTCTAGTAGTTTTTTCTCTCAAAATTGCTGCTCTGCCACTTAGCACTCATTTTCCTATCTGAACCACACACCAGCCCCTCACTTCCTAATTTTTGGAGCCTACTGATACCTCAACCTCTTAGTATTTCTTTACTTCAAATACAAATTTGTGTGAATTCTGAACATTCGTTTTAGTGTGGATAATAACAGCACTCTGCCAAAAAGAAAATAAACTCATTGCCACATGATTGCTGTGGTGACAGCAAAATGGGTCACTGCAGTTTTAGGGCTGATTTTGTGTCTCGACTCTTGAATGTCTCCTATAAAATAAAATTAGATATACAAAATAAATAAAATAAAACTAGGTATATAAAATTAGGGTCAGTGCAAGAAGACTTCAGACAAAATTTAACTGAAACCTCCTTTTGATGGCTGATCTCAAAATGGCATTGGCTTGATCTCAAAGTGAATTGTCAGTGTGTCTAGGAGAGAATTGGGCATTCCCTGCTGCAAGTCTTGACATGAGTGTATTGCAAAGTCCCACGCCATCGGCCAGGCGCTTTTGGAACCAAGCAGCTTATTGTCACTGGATATTGTCACATGTCGTAGGACACTGGCAAAATTATTTCTTCCATAAGAAAGCAGAAAGCAAAAGAATGAGGCTTACTTGTAAGAGATGGTTATGTTTACTCTGTAAGTGTTCCTACAGAAAAAAATCTTTGAAATATCTGTTTGTTTCATAATATGTTATCTTTTGCTGAGCAGGACCATGGTAAGAGTGGTTTCCCTAGGGAAGGGGGAAGAAGTTAAGCAGTTCTTTGTTCAAGAACTAAATTTTGTCTTTTATTTTTGCAACAGAAATTTTAAATTTTTCTCTAAAAGCTACTCATCTCCAAAGCAAAACTTTTCAATTCAGGTTTTATAACAACAGGTTTATAACTGAATCAGAAATTGAAAGTATAGAAACCCTTGATTGAGGTAGCTGTTTTCATGAAAAGGCTGTCTAGAATGTGAGATCCAAACTGGTTCAGTAGAATACCTCCAGTACGTGCTATAATTAAATGTGCTAAAACCAACATAAAACACTTAAATTCCTCTTTTAATGTGAACATACTGGAAGTATTGTTATTAGGGGTGGCCTAAAAGTCACTGTTAAATATGCTTACATACTAAACATAACAACTGCATCTTGGTAGCCTTGTCATATTATATTAAAATAACACTAATTGCTTTTTCAGAAAAACATTTAGAAAAGCTCACTGCCCTTTCAAAGTGAAATTTCAGATGGCTCCTCTCTACACAAACCGTTCATTTTCTTGACATTTCAGCTATGTTTGACATCATCATTAGCTTTTAATTTGGACCCATGACAATGAACAGCTCAACTTCCCTCTAAATATCTGCTTCACAAGAGATTACATTTTGGATAAAACTGTTACTTTAAGTAGGCTAGTTCTCTGAAATATTAATAAGAATTACAGACTTACCTGATTAGTAAAGAGTCTTGAAGCCAAATTGGATCCAAGCACTATGCATGTAGAATGATGTGTGTATATGAAATGGAATTCAGAGTTGGACTTTGAATGGGATTTTCAAAAGATCTTAGCTGAGTTAAGAGGACTAGTGTCACTGGGGCTTTTGCTTTTGAATCTTATTGGTGCTTTAAAAAATCCTTCTGTCATTGCTATAGGCCATATGAAATACTTGTATTTGAATAACAGCAAAAGATCCAAATGTGATCAAAATCCAAATTTTCAGCATAGGTGCGCTTCCTTTTCTTTTGGACAAAGTAAAGAGAAGATAGGCTGATAGCTATATTTTATATTGCTATCACAGAAGCTGACTTTTTGCTTGTTGCTGTAAACTTGCATATGATTTAGTTGACTTCCTAAGTGAACTTTTGGGTTGTGCTGAAAATGGAAGAAATAGCAAAATGATTTTAAAGATGGCAATTATGCATTTCTGTCTTTCAGGTGAACTTAGTTCTAGACAGATGACTTGGGAAACTGAAATGTGCTGTTTCAGTCCACAGCTCTCCTCTAGCTCCTATTAACTTGACTTCTGTCTTTCTGGAGAGCTGATTTCCTTTGGATGAGAATATATCCTAGCTTTACCTCTTGTTTCTTCTGCTGATAATTAGAATAATAATGCTTATTATTTCTTACTTGGAAAGTGGTATGCCATGTAGGCATATATAAACCTAGAAGTTAGATTTCAGTAATCCACATATTTCACACAGGATGCTCAGTAGCTGGTGATGCATTCCAAAACTTACTGACCTGAGCCTGATATGAACTGGTGGCCGTGCTGTGTAAGCCAGTAGCCACATGCATCAACATCCACACTTGTGGTGGAAGTACAAAACTGCTAAAAATCTCCTCATGAAGGAAATATTCTTGGGATGGTAGGGTGAACAAGTACAGAAGTGTGATTATAACTTACAGATGTATTTTACAGGAGGTGACTGTAAGGAAAAACATGTAAGGCAGTATGAGGCTGATGATTGGATTTCTGTGTATCTCTCTAGCAGCACTACTTGTCTTTGGTAGGGTATCTTTATTCAAGCAGATACTAGTATCTTAAACTTCTACCTAAAATAGTATATGTAACTTCAGATAAAACTTTTAGTAGAGGGGAAGGAAGGAGGAAGGAAAGAGAAGGGGAAGGGGAAAGGGAAGGGGAGGGAAGTGGAGGGGAGGAAGGAGATTTCATATTAACAGGATAGCATAGAAAATAGATTTCCCCTACTGTCAGTCTCTACATGTAAGTGAAAGAAAAAAATAGCAACCAAACCAAAGAAAAAAACCCCAAACAGGCAGAGAGGAAAGGGACAAGTTTAATGATAGAAGAAAAATACAGATATTGACAGTGGAAAACAGATAGAAGGGACATCTCCAAAGGATTAAAATATTGCTACTTTCTATTTCCAGGTAAATGCGGTGTAATTCTTTCTTGAGTTTTCCAAACTTTTTTTTTTTTTTTTTCCAAAATTTCCCACCATTCTCCTGAATTTTAAGAGGGAGAGGGATCACTTGGCTATTTTCTTCTAATGCAGTCAGTATCCCAATCCAAAATTTAAAGGGGAGAGTAAGATTTTGGAGGTCCAAAATTCAAAGGATAGATTTTTATTGGCTTGATTAGACTTTGATTCCAGTCTGCTTTCTGCATGTACAACCAAATGCATTCTTCTCAATTTTGCAGTTTGAGTTACCATCATGGGACCAAAATAAGGAGATTTTGTTCATACTGGGGAATGTTTTCTTCATCAAGATAGATGGTTCTACTAAACCCCCTATGATATAAAAGAGCCATAACCTGGTCTGTAGCTAGCTGGATGGTAGTTTAAACAAATATATCAACAGATTCTGCCACCTTTATTCACAGACTGATGCTTTAATCTTTAGCTTCACACTTGGGGTGGATTTTGATACCCTTAGTTGTGTGAAACAACACCTTGTTTCAGACCTAGCACCACTGATGTTAACAGGACTGCTTACTGAGAAACATGCTAAACTATTCAAAGATAGCTCCTTAATTTCAGCAAGACTGTGTATTCTCTGCAGTATTATACAGTAGGTTTCAAGACCACAGACTCCTAAGAGTTTTCTACAGTAGCAGTATTTCAATACTTAGTCCCCAATACGACAAGTAAAAGGTGAAAGTATAAGACCAGAGTAAAAAGATTTAAAGTGGGAAGAAGCACTGTAAAGCCCCAAGTGAAAATAATAAAATGTGTATGAGAGACCAATAGGAAGACATGGTCATATTTATGATTTACTGTTAAGTGCTAATTTCTGTGACATAAACTACTCTGGTTGCAAGAATCAGTACTCCTGAATATATGTATCCCTTCAGTTCTGAATCACTGTGCTTTCACAAGAAACTATTGCATTACATTGCAGCTGGAAAACCCAGCTCATCTCTCTGACTGTTCAATAATTTGGATTTACTGGCTTCTATCTTACTTGCTGGATTCAAGGCAAACTTTGGCTAAAAATATGTCTGCACTTGGGATGTCAAATTTCCCCAAAATGGGAAATCTTTAACAATTTTTCCAGCTGTCTTTCCACCTCTTTCAGTCTTCAGAACACTCCAGCATCTCTTACAGGACATTCTCTGTGAAATCACAGAGGCAATTCATGATTTTGGATCACAGCTGATCCACATAGCTTACAAACTAAGCCCCTGGCCGATCAACCAGATTCCTGTGGAAGGACCTTTGAGCCGGGACAGATTCTGTCTGAATTCAGCGGGGCTCTGTGCAGGCCAAAGGTCTATCCAGTTGTATTCTGCTAGTGATCAGTCAGAGTCTAATACTGTATCTATTTTATGCTATGTTAGTAATACATATTACTATTAATATCATTTAATAAGGCATGTCTTTTAAAAAACAAAAAGTCCTCAAATCCCTAGGTCATTAGGACATAGTTGGCGCGGGGGGCAGAAAGAAAGCTCTTCTCTATTCATTTGACATACCAGGAATATTGCTTACTGTGTTTCTGTTGTAGTAGTCCTAAAGCAAAAACTTAGTGTCCTGCTTACTTAATACAATGGTATCTATTCATTTCAGGATGTTATGTGTATAAAGCATCTGATAATGTGCATAAACGTGCTAAAATTTGTATCTATTTTGATTCCTTAAAAAAGCTCAAATATTTTGGACCCAGATTTGAGGTGATACATCTGACGTTATTAAGTAAGCTAAGGAATACTATTGGCACTGTTTGTGTGCCAGGTTACCACTGCAAACAATTGATTGCAAGCAAAATGGACACTAAGTTTCAGCTACAAGGTTTACTCTTCAATAATTGATGGCTTCCACACCTGTGCAGTGACGCCAGCTTTCTTTGCTGAAAATTTTGGCCTCGGAGCAGTAAACAAAGAGGATGTGGTAGTTTCTGGCTTAGAAAATGCAGAGTAACCTGTAGGTGAATATGATTCATTTACTGGGATAGAGGCATTTGACTGGAACGAAGGTTGTGAACTGTAGGCTGGCACAGAGTACACTGAAGATGCCCGGACGTTAGTAGGAGAGCCAGCGCTAGGTGGTCTTAAAGGTAGAGCTTGCTTTGAAGTGGACAGCTTCGATGTCTGCTTAATAGCAAGGCTTTCCTTAGTGCTAGGAGGTTGAAAAGTAAATAAAGATGCATCGAGTTGATAAGGTTGATGTTTCATAATATCCAAAGCATTGAGACTTTTCTTAGGTTTTCTTTTTGTAGTTTTGGTAGCAGCAGTGGACTTAGAGGAGGACTTGGTAGCAGCAGGAGGATAAGATGGGCAGTGGATGGGATTATAAGCAACAGGTGGAGGTGCTCGGACATTAGATGAATATTTCCAAGAAGCTGGTAAAGATGGAGTTGGAGATGAGGCTCGTGCCATGTTTGCCTGCACAGTCTCTGAATCTACCACATACTTCTCCATTCGAGAGTGCCTTCTGGCAAATAACTGTGCTCCTTTTCCACTCATAGCTGGTGGCATCTCAAAGGGTGGCTTTGTTCCTCCAGCACTTGGTGTGACTGGTGTTGTCTTGGGTGTATGGTTTGGACTCGCTAGGGTTGCCTGAGGCCCTTTGAAAGGACCAGCTAGGTTGAGAGTACTTGGGGGATGGGCAGGAGAATGAGGATACTGTGGAGATTTGAGTGGTGCAGGATATGCTGCCTGAGGTGAGGCTGGTGCTGGGAAAGAAGGAGCCTTGTTAGAAGCCACAGCTGGAGGTGACCAAACTGGTGAAACTGGAGTACCAGCAGTAGGAGAGACCTTGAGTGAAGGCTTTGGAGCAACAGGAGGAGGGGCCTTTTGTTTAGATGCTTGAGTCTGCATGAAATTGCAAGCTTCTGCTCCCAAACTGAGGTAGTCTTCTTCAGGTCCTGACTCAAAACCAGCTCCAGTACCTTTTTTGCCCTCTGCATTGTGTACAAGGGACAACAGGGCAGGATTAGGACTTACTTTGGGTGTTTCTTTGAAAGTGAACATAGGTTTTGAAGTGCTTCTTCTCTTTGCCTCTTGCAGTATCCCAGTTCTTTTGGCTGGCACCGCAATCCTTTCATCTCTGGATGCTATGTGTTCTGTTGGCTCAGTGGGTGACCACACAGTTGGGGCAGCTCTGCTGGCTACAGGAGCTGAAACAGGTCTGTATAAAGCCTCAGGTGGTGGGCTAACAGAGCAGTAAGGAGGTGGTGCTGGTATATCTGAAAGAGGACTAGTGACATTTCTTGTGGGTGAAAATGGTGCAGCTGCTCGGTTTTGAACCCCAGAAGGGAAGGGTTTAGCTGTTTTATTCAAAGATGCTGCTTTTTGAGCTTCAGAGGACTGAAAAGAGAGGTTTGTGTCTGGTGCTAAGCCAAAGCCATTTTGTTGTACCATTTTGCTATGATTCTGGCTCATGTCTATGTAGCTTTTGCTCACACAGGTCTGCTGTCTTGACATTTCTTCCTCTTTTGTTTGATAGACTGAAGAGCTTACTTTCTGGAAGTTCTCTGACATGGTGGCTTCCCTTCGTTGCTCTGTATGCACTGTGCGTGCCTTCATCTCCTCTTGCTCAGCTGTAATCTGGTCCATCCTCTGCCGTCTCTTGGCAAACATGAGGGCCCCTTTACCTGTGCTCTCTGGAAGTGTCTGCATCTCGTCTCCACTTTTTGTCTTCTTTTCAACCTCAAGTAGACCACTGTCCCAGTCAAATGTCACGATCTTACCGTCGTTGTCAATGTCAGAGAAGAAATCTTCATCTATTTCTGACTCGCTTGTTGCAAGCAAACTCACTTCAAAAGTGTTTTCTTTGTCCCCCTCTTCACCTTCACCTTCTTCACCCTCGTCTTCGTCACGTTCTAACTCCCCAGTACCGTAGCTAACTAAAGTATATTTCCTCGCCCTTTGACGACGCTTCTTGAACATCAACACCCCCTTGGAATTGGGATTGGGAGCTGCTGTCAGCAGCAATGCAATACTTTTACATTTAGATTTGGCTTCTTTGACTTGCTTCTCTGACAGACTCTCACTTCGCCGGAGCCCTGTGGAAAGAATTGAAGTGCGCATTTAATTGCATGCAGCCCAGAAAAATCAGAGGAGACTAATAACAAATAGTTCTGCATTTATCTATACTGAAATTTACCCACTGTTCCCTTCCCCCATATTAAAACATTTATTTTCTTTTGCATGGAGAGGTCATTATACTTAGGCTTTTCCCACAGTATCAACTGTGTTGTAAATTCCATACCCAGCATTCCTTAGAGTCACACCCATGCAAGTTCAAAGGCTGCATCACTTTCTTTAGGACTTTCTTAGTTCAACAGGAACATTACATGTGTCTTTATTTCTAGCGTCCTCGATTTTTATTCCCATAAGTAATCTCAGCAGCAACAGGCAGACGAGATTTTCTCATTTATTCAATTTCTGTGGTCTGGTATTTACGAAGTGTTTGACCACAGTTCCTAGGCTTACAGCAGACATTCCCAGCCAGCCAGGCCCATGGCTGCTTAACATCTGAGACCAAATGAAACTGAGTGTATTCTGTCTGATGGTGGCAGCAGCTTCTGCCATTTATGTGTTTATTTTACTCATATGCATCACAAAATGTGTATAGTTGATAAAAGTCATTAGGCTTCTATGTATTAGCTATTTAAAAGCAAATATACATCCAAAAAGGCATACACAGAAACCATTAGTGTTAACTTTCAGCCCTGTGGAAGACATGGGAGTTTGGCCATGGTACTCAATGAAAGCAGGTTTCAGTCTTTTAACAAGCATTACTTGCCTGAATCATAATCGAAAATTATATAGGATATCACAGCTCCAGAATATTTATTTTGAAAATGTGGCAGGAATAAGTACACATTTAAAAACTGAGTGGAGAAGGCTCAACTAACTTCTCAAGAGTATTTGCTAGCATATATCAATGATACATATTTCTTAAAGCATAAATTACTGGTTTTCATCAAGTCATGTGGAACAGGAATAGATGCAGCTGTAAAACTGATAGATGCACTGTACATCAGCATGACTGCTGCCTTGTTATGTGACATGGAGCATGTCCCTCATGGGGCAACGCTAGTCAGGTGGTGTTCCTGTTTCTTTCCCTTCCTTATATTCTACCACCGCATCTCACGAATGACAGCCTCAATAGCTTCTCCCTTTAAAAAAGCTAGAATTTAAAGCTGTTACTGCCTACATCAATGGTCCCCTTCCACTTAATTTCAAAAGGAAAAAGCGTGCTTCTGATATATGAAAATAGAACAGTAAATTATTTAGTATCTTTTGCTAGTATAAATAAGCAAACTCATTAAAGAAAGCCATGTGACGTATTTTCTATTAATGATCCTTTTAGCCATGTCAGTAGATGGAGTCTGATACCTCTCCTATTAAAGACAATTGCAGTTTTGCCATTATGCCAGATGACAGCATGACTGGACCAATGGTTCTCACAAGAACCCATAAAAGAGAAAAGAGCATGGCACACAAACCAGCAATTTGTAATGTTTTATTATAAGAGGGCCAAATCACAAAATCCTCGGCTCAGTCCTTTGACAATCCAAATGCTTACAATAGTCACTGAACACATTTTCCACAAGTGTGGGCTTTAGTGTTAGTAGAGTGCCTCTGCAAACAGAAATGGTCGCCCTTCAGCATGTAAGTTCTACACTTTCAAATAAGCTACTTGCATCAGCAGTGAGTGTTTTTCTAGGAAGGGGATTCAGCAGGTACCCATACAGTTCTGTGGAAAGAAAAAATTGAAACTTTTCATTTTGCTAGCGAATTTTTTCTTAATTCATCTGAATAGTTACTTAATCAATAGTTTCAAAAGATGGCAGAAGAAATGTTACCTGCTGAGGTGAATATAATCTCGTTACTATTTACAGAGAAAATTTCTGCTAAAGAGATCGAACACCTATAATAAATGTTCTTCTCTAGTTTAGACTTAAATGCTGCATTATAACTTCTAATTTTACAAAAAACATGCATAGTATTTGCTGCACACAGATTATTCCCCTGTGCTTGGCAATTTGTTTGTTCTAATATGTAGATAGGATTTTACAAATAATAATAATAATAAAAGCAAACATTTTTGTAGTTTATATCAGTGGTTCCTAAGAATAATGACCTGCCACTAGATTAGAAGGAATTGAGATTGTCATAGTTGAGATGGGAAAAGGACAGAATCTGTGTCCTACTTGAACGCAGAATTTATCATGTAAGATGTAGTTCATTGTTTGTACTTTTGCCTTATAAGAGAGGCACTGCAAGTAATTGTCTAAGAAAGACAGTCACAGTCCCACAGTTGGTTCTAACTTCACAGCCAAAATGTAAAGCATGTGCACTTTTCTTTTATGCTTCATTTAATATGCCAAAAATATGTGGATTGCATACAGACACTTAGGCATAAGTAACTGCTTAATCCACTTGCCAATAAGATACAAATGGTTATCATGCTAAAAATATGCTTACAGAGGAATTAGCAGTGGGTTAGCAGACTAATTCCAACACTGCATGTGAAATAGCTTGTTGCTACAGTATATCACTGCACACATTCAAGCACCTTTGACATACTGGTACTAAATCCCCAGACAGGATTCTTAACATTGTTGGGAAAGAGCAAGCAACCAACAGAAAGGTCCCAAATGAATAAAATAATAAATAAACAAACAAACAAACAAATAAACAAAACTTATCTACACTCAGTTAATTGATATTGGATCCAGTTGCAAGTTTGCTTTCATGTAAACTTCTTGGGCACATTTTGAAGCTGACTTCTGGGTATGGGAGTCAGAAGAAATAGCATGTTCACTTCACAGTCCAGAGAAGACTGACAAAACTGAAAGGATCATGTAACAGTTATACACATGCTAGTGTCTGTCAAAATCTCTTCTGCAGGCAATCTCAAGCTTTTCTGCTAGCCTTTTTTATTAACTTTTAAGAGCAGTGGTATGGCTTTGATTTTAGATGATGCAAATGACAACACAAAGTTTTTGCTATAAAAGGAGAAATCCACAGGATTCACTTAGACATGTGCAAGCAACTTGCTTTTTTGTTAATATTCTACAGATTGCCTCTGAATATACATTAGAAGACCAGCCAAATTCAGCCCTTTTTGGAGATGGAAGTATTTTTAGTTGGACAAAGTCATGAGTTAATTTCAAAGTGGAAGTCTACTAAGCAAAGTTATTCAGCACAGTTAAGGCATGGGTATACCCTTGGCTCATCACCAGGAGCATTGTATTACCCTGAAAAAATATATAAAGCAAGAACAGAAACATCGTTTAAAGAAAAAGACAGTGGTAAAGTTCGAAAACTACAGAAAAAAACTCTAAACTTTTTTTTCTAATGCAGTCTAAATTCTGTTTAAATGTTTATGTTTAAAGTTACAAAAGATACCCTCAGGCAGTGCAAATGATTAGATGGGACATACTTACTTGCGTGCCTCGCCCTGTGCTTGAGAGGTCTGTGATCCCTTTCCGAGTGCTGGTCGTCTTCTCCGTGCTCTGTGCCTTCTGATGAGATTGCAAAGGAGAGGAGGGAAGGAGGTGCTTCTGACTGCCCTCCTTCCACTTGAGAATCAACACACCCCCTTTCGGTTAAAGACCTGGGTGCTTCCTTCTCCCTGTCTGAACAGTCTAGGATCACCTCCACCCTGGGGAGAGATGGAGCTGCACCTTGGATCCTCTTGACCTCTTTGCCACTAGAAAACTGGACTACTTTGCTTGACCACTGGATGTTGCCCTCTTTCATGCCCAGGGGAATTGCGATTACAGGGCTAGTCCCATCTTGTTGTATACTGGGTCCTCTTCCTGACGGGGTACATTTTTCTGCCCCTAAGAGAGTCACAGTAGGAGCATTGGTGCCCTTGTGCGCGTCATTTGAGAGGGACAACTGCAGCTCAACCATAGTACCTGGCCTTCTTTCTTCAATCTTCCCTCTGAAAGCAGCCTCATCTGTCACGAGCACTTTGGAGGTGCCTATCACTTTAGGAGTAATTCTGTGGCTTTGTGTGGTCTCTTGTTTTGTTTCAGAAAAGTGTGTGTTGCTTTCTCCTGCTCCCTGGTGAGTCTCAGTGTGTATCTCTGTGATGCATAAATCTCCATGGGGTATCTCTTTCGCTGTGTTAATTTGCAGTGTAGTACTCTCCCTATAGTCCTCATTTTTTATGTTATCGTGCTTTCCATTTTCTCTTTCAGCACTCAAGGTTTCATTTATTCCATTGGAGGATCTGCACATACATAAACAAGTAATTCAAGAAATTAAGCTGCTGTAAGCACAGCAATTGTAAGTACAGTTACAAAAGCAGTTTCTGTGTAGTATTTTTCCCCTATATTAATTGTGGTACCTGATAGCAGGTCCATTTAAGTAGAAGAATTTTCCCAGAATGTAGAGGTCTTAAATTGAAGCATCTTTGCATCTTTCAAAATTCTTCAACTTAACGGTTCACTAAGAGGGAAATTACACTACTGTGGTAGAACTATGATCCTATTACCATCCTTCTGCAATGTGGAATTATATCATTCCTAACATCAGTATGCTTTCACAGACACATTTCTGTTAGAGTGTTTCCAGACAAATGCTGCTGAGACTTCTGGGACAATACTTCTTCATATTTCACATGTGCATGAGAAAATTAACTTTGCATGACACCAGAAGAGTGGTTAATTTTTGGCTCTGTGGCTACTGCTGCAACTGTTTTAGGCACCATCCTCACACGTAGTTCCTGTCCCAAATAGTTTAGTCTCTAAGGAATAGATAAGTACAGGATGAGGATCAGAGGGAGGTGAATGAATACTTAAAATACACATTCAAAGAATTCCTGTGAGGATCATCATCCTTATATGTCATGGAATAATTAAAACATTCTGGGCCTATTCCAGTGATCCAGTGAAAAAGGGTAGTGAACCCATACAATATTTCCTAATTATTAAAAAAATGTATATTTCTGACTGGCAAATGTTACTTTGACTTCCTGAAGCCTACTGTATACCTCAGTGTACCTCCCTTTTTTAAACTATTCATTCTCCTAGCCCAGTTAGGCTGTTTTACCGGTGTTAGAATTCCTAGTGTACTCTCTAGCTTCTTCTTTCAGTACTCTGGGCCATACTGACTACTATTAATTCAACAAGAAACCTTTTCTGTACAGCAAGACTGCAGCATGTTATTAAGGCTTTCTGTTGACTAGAAAGTAGCAAAGCACTTTTTCAAATGAGGGAAGCGGTAGGTACCCTCAGTAAAGTATTAATATCAAGTATTATGGAGGTTTCTGAAATCAAAAGCGGGTCCCGGGTATTCTGAAACTTTGGAACCCCCTACAAAGAAAGGCTGGAAGAAGCAACAGAAGAATAAATCTGTCAGTGCACTGAAGAAACTTCAATATCACTTGCTTTCCTAGCTGTGCAGCATACTGTTTGTAGCAGTCTGGGTCTGCCTCAAATAGCACGAAATGTGTAACATCCATTAAACCACATATGGAGCTACATAAAGGTCAGACAGATTTTAATTTAGGGAGCTCCTTGTGAGTGCTGCTGGATTCCATCATATTATGCTATTTGGATGATCAATTGTACTGCTCTTAAGTACAGATAAATTGCAGAAATCTGTAAACATTTCCTTGTAAGATATGAGACCGGGGGCTGGGCCAGCTAAATGTTAGCCTTTATTGGTAGCTGAGTGATTGTGTGCATGTGTGAGAGAGAAAGATTTCCACCTTAAAAGGCCCTTGCTACTTATGGATATGCTTCTACTCTATATAGACATAAATGTGTATCCATGTGTCAAGAGGCAGAATACTGGGTCTGATCTCTTTTTTGTCATTTAAGATTCTGTTTTGTCAAATTGTTATTTTTGTTTCAGGTCTTTCCAGCTCACTGCAGGAACAACACCCCTGGTGTAATTCCGGGAAGGAAGCAGAACTCATGGAGGCGGCATGGCAGGGTTTGTCTCAGAGTCATGTTTTACTCCCTACATGGTGCATTTCATTTCGGTATGCACTGAACACACTCCCTACTTCCCCCTAGAAATTTTCTTTCTAGACTCAGCAGTAGCCCAAGAGTTGCTAATGCTGATGTGAAAAGGGCAGGCTAGCATTTCTGTTTCTGTCCCCACTCTCGATGTTTCCCGGATACATCTGTTCAGCATTTGTCGGGAAGGTCAGTAAGATGCTCCCCAACATGGCATCTGGAGAGTGCCTGCCCTGCAGGGTGTCTCTTTCCTCTGATCCTGTAAACCGAAGATTTTGTGGGCACTGCTGGTCAGTAACTGACTGTGGTTTACAGGGGATTGGGAAAACTTTTTGTAGACATCAAAGGCCAAGTAGCATTTTAAAAACTACTTTAAAAGCCTCATTTTCCTCCCAGTAAGGTTAGTAAGAGCAGAATTAGGCCAACAATGAATGCCTATGAAAATCTCATCCTTCACAGAAATAGCTCAGGAACAGTCAGAAGCTTCCCAAGGAGAAATATTCTTCCTTGCCAGCAAAAGATGCTTGGATGTAAAGATCACCACTGGAACACCACTTTAATTAGGCGTTATTCTTTCCTCATGATTTCCAGTGTTTTCTTGAGAGGGCTGCTAACAAGTGGCTACTCAGGAAAGGAAGGGTTTGCTTCTCATTGCTCTTAGAGGACGCTAAGACACTTCCTGGAAAATCCTCTTGGTGGTAGTGCTGAGGGGACTACTACCCACAAAGGAGGTGGCAGGGGAAGAGAAGTATTTCAGTTTATTCTCCCATACCCTGGAAGATACTGACAACTCCAGGGGCTGCGAGTTGGGGGAGATGAACTGGTGAGAAGAAATTCAAAGATTCTCACAGTGAATTCCTTTAGAACGTTTTAGTCACTTTCAGAGTGTTGAGCAACTGCAATTTGCTTAAAATTTCTAACAGACACACAGTTTCATTCCATGAAACACTGAATTATGTGGTCTAAGCACTCTGTTTTGGTTCTGATTTTCATGACATGTCTTGCCATTCACCGTACATTCAAGCAGGGGCAATGGAGTGAATGGAAGATGTGCTGTCACTTTCAGCTAGAGTGTACTGTGGCCTTCAGACCAACTGAAATATCAGTTATAGAGCAGCAACAGGCAGGAGTCAAAGCATATGGAGCTATTTCTATGGCTGCAAAGAAGACAGCTGGTCAGCCACAAATATCATTTTTACAAGTGTAGTTCCAGTAGTCATGTTATGAATTAAAAACATAAGAATGCAGATATCACATGATGAGCATTCAAATGGTACTGCTGAACCAGAAGCAAGAGCTATGCACTATGGAGAAGGTAACCTGTAATCCTCAGCTATCACTGTTGCCCTGATCTCATCACATTGATCCATTACTCAGCCCAAGACAACATGCACAGACAGGCCATGCAAAATGTCTGTTATTAATAAAATGAATACTCCTTGAGAGCATCTTGTTTTGAAGGCAGATTGTAACTTTGAACTACTAGACACTTCAGGAGAGTTCCTTTGTGCAGGTTGCAGAAACCACAGAGGAATTTCACATGCTGTTTAGACATCCCTGGTAACCAGAGACAAGTGCCTTTGTTGCACCAGAGTCCTTTCGGCCTTTCCAGTGACACTGCTCTGTTAGCTGTTGTGATGAATCCTGACCCCCTTCTGTCCTCCTGGTCCTGCCTGTGGGAGAGCAGACACAGGGAACTGCAGTAGCTCAGGGGGGAGCCATAATTCCTTACAAGGAGTGTGGAAGTCTCCGGTCTTTTCTTCCTCTTCTTACCCACACTGAAGGCAATTCAGAGTTCATCTTGTCTGAATTTGTGAAGTCTGGGGAGAATGTGCTTACTGTAGGTGGTTCTGAACTCAAGATTGCATGCATTACAGTGATGACAATTACAGAACAGTCATTAGAATAGAACGGACTGATGTGCAGTGAGCAGTAATGCTGGCTTGCTTGCAAATTTACATGAAGGTTCTCTACTCTAAGAAGCTCAAAGCATTTTCAAAGAAAACTGAAATTCACTATCACTATTCTATAAATGGGGAAGCTGAGACCCAGAGAGCTGTAAGTGACTTGCCCCACCTTCATCTAGTGAAGTGTTAACAGTTACAGAAATAGAATTCATGATTTCCAGACCCTCTCCCTCTCCTGTAACACATTTTGCCACCCAAGAAGACCATTTGCCATGTCATCATCAAGGCATATCTGCGTAACACACTTTCTCCATCTATACAGCCTTTGCTTTTTGTAAGCCTCACTTCCCTATCTGTGGGGGATAACAACACTTCACTACTTCAAAGGGGTGGAAAGAACTTAAGACTCTGCAGTACACAGATATGGTAGTGGACACCTTGCAAGTATTAAGAATACTTAATAAGAAATAAAATTGTTACATTTGGAGACTGTACTCTTAATTCTGTGTCTGAACTGTACTGTTCAAATTATATACATGAATTCCTTCAGATCAAATACTCTGTCTTCCCTCCCTTTTCCATACAGACAAGCAGAGTTACAGACATAAATAAGAGGACTATCAGAAGCTCACAGTATACATCTGCAAAATGAGTACATTCAAAACCAGCATTTTCCACGTGGTTCACTGAACAGAATTGCACCAAAGCATTCTGAGTATTCCTGTACCTCTTGATAAGCATCTGCAGAACGTCAGTCAGGCTTTCCATCAGAACGATAACTTCAGCGTAGGTTAAGTCTCCACAAGGCTTGCCATTGATAGACACCACCTCATCTCCCTCACACAGTCCAGCCTTAGCTGCTTTGCTCTTGCTGCGAACCTACAATGAGTCAAAAACAAATTCCAAATTGCACAATTAACGTTCATTTGAAAACAGCAGCAACCATGTCCTCAACTTACTATTGTCTGTACAAAAGAAAAAGGATCAGTATTATTGATCATAAATTTCTAGTAACACAAATTAATAACTTGTCCCAGTTGAGGTTAATACCGTTCTGGCCAGTATTAACAAATACAAAAACTTCGGCTGTACTGAGCTTGTGAGCTAGATGTCAAACAGGCTGGAATTTGTTTTAAAAAAAGGGAGACACAGAAGTTTGGGACAACAATCAATTGATCAGAGTTTAGCAGAAATGCAAAAAAATCTTACTTGTTTCTCCCAAAATGAAAGACTACTAGAGCTGAAATCTATGCCAAGATTTTAAAAGAAGAGCGTGTAACTTCAGGCTCCTCTGGGCAGAATGACAGTATCTACATGCTGTTAGAGCTGTAGGTACACAGACCTCTGGTATAGTGGACACTTTTCCTTAGATGCCCAACTGTAGGTTTAGTTGCCAAACTATAAACATTTGAATCACTGGAGATCCAAAATCCATGTTTAGTCATCTGAGTAAGTGCCCTGATTTATTAAAGTTAAGACACGCCTGTTATGGTTTAACCTTCCCCATTAAGAATTCATTCAAGAATCTTGTGCAGCTTGGTTTTTGGTGTTTCAATTCTTTTTCCCCTGGCAGCATGTTATAACTTACCATAGTCTTTGTATAACAAAAAGTAGACAGCTTTAACACCGCTCAAGGTATGCCATACAGTTGACTGCTATTTTTAAAGTACATATTTGGCAAACAGTGTGTTATACTAACCAGGATGCTTGCAGGAGTCTATTTTAGAATGACACATATACATAAAAGGGCTGTCCTTGGGTTCTTTGCTATCAATCTTCTACCTATTGGTGTGAGTACTTTGGCCTTATACAATATTCAGTTGGCGGGTCAATATGTTATCCTTATTATTTCTCATAGCATTTTCTTGAAAATTTTTAAAGAAGTAGTATAGTTGTACCACACTCAGAGCAGCAGAGTCAGTCCCCACTGACTCTAGGAAAGTTACTTCCGATATACACCAGATTTGAGGGTGCAACTGTCCCACAGACCCATGGAGTTATCCCCAATATACTGTTAGGCCACTGGTCTGGTACCTAAGACGCATTTCTGGAGACGATTTTGAAAAGTTTGTTGGAGTCAGGATGATATGTGGAATAAAGAGTGAGACTGCATGTTTTTCTGTGGCGGGGCCATATATCTTTGTTGTTTCAATTTATACATACCCATATGTCATATTATGGCTTTTAGAGCAGTGAAGAAACAGAAGCCTGGTGCATACAGAAGCCAGTTTCTACCTTGCAGAGTTAACATTGACAAATATGGAGTGGTATGCTGCTCTGTTTATCTCGCCTTAGGCAAGAGCATAAACATCCTTGTACTTTGGGAAGAAACGACAGTTTAAACAGTGTTTAGAACATTTTGCTTCATATATGCACTAGGATTTGGGTTGAGGTTTTGTTACCGTTTTTTTAAATAGGAGGGTATGCTATTAAAATTTTACAATACATCTTGGGCCTGAATGTAAACATTTAGTGTGGATGCTAGGAAGAATTTAGAGTGAGTCTTTTTCAAAAAACACGTAAACAGCAATTACAGCAACATGTGAACTCTGAAATAGCATAATGTGATACCTAGATTGTGAGAAGAAAACTTGTTTCTGTTTCTTTATTAAGTGTCTGAGAATTTGGGGTCAGTTCTGTCATAGATTACCATTGCAGCTGCCTCAGGAGAGAAACTGTTACCCATTCCATAACTTCAGTGATTTCTGTCAAAAAGCAGAAGTACAAATGTACCATGTTAATAGGTCTACATCAGTTGCTAGACAGCTCAACCAGTTTCATAATTTTTTAAACAGACTCCTTGGTAGCATCAAAGAAAATAGACAAGGGCATTGAATTTCGTTTTAAAGTTCTTGAAAGGAACCTCTCAGTCCATTTTGCTACCTTGTGAATTGTTGAAAGATGACAGTTGTGAGATACTTGGACCTTCATACAAAAACTCAGCCCCTTCTTTGACTGGTCACGCAGGAAAGAAATTACTGTGAGTCGCGATACCTCACTCTCTGGTAGCATTGCAGTTTATATGCACATTAGAGCAAATTTCCTGTCAGTATTATATTTCAAGGTTTATCTACATCAATCACACCTTTAACATGATTTTGCCATTGCAGATTCACACTGCACATGCTTTACGTATTAATGGTTCTCCTGACTCTATGTAGGCCTTTTTCCCAGCCTCCCCCAGAGGCACCTGTCCCTGCCAAATTTGAACAATGTCTATATAAAATCACCTCAGTATTATCCTTTTTTTTTTGGTGTTTCTGTTGGGGGAATAAAAGGGAGGAGAGAGCACTGACAAAAAATGAGCAAGGGCAGGTTGTATAGTAAATTATAGCAGAATGCTGCTAGGGTAGAAATATACCATCATCATTTGTGTTATTTTGGCCTCAGGATATCACCAGGTTACTCAGCAATATGTAGACTGCCTTGCCAGGCAAGCTGTAATTGTTTCTGGTTTTGTTTATTTGTCTTCACTGGAAACCCACAAAAATGAACAAATGATTTACTCATGTAAACCGAAACTTTTCAGATTTCTGGGGGGAAAAAAAGAACAAAAAAGAAAAAAAGAAAAGAAAAAAAAAGAAACCAACAAAAAAATCCCAAGAAGATTTGTGGAAAGCAGAATCTTCCTGGTAAAATATGAGTTTAGTGGACAGTTTTCTCTCAAAGGAAGTTTTGGCAGAAAGCCTTTGACGAGCCCACTAAGAAACAAAAGCTGCCTTTGTTAGCAGAAATACAACTTAGTCACACAGGGGACAGTAAGAAATCTTCATCCAGCCCTTGGGAACTTAAAGCAAGGCATATTTGGTTGTAAAGCAGAAGAGATTCTTCCACAACTAGTGATTGCTCTTGCCTTATGGCGCAGCCCAGGCTTCCTCAGTTACTCGTTTCTCCTATCTGCTTTGGGCTGGAGTTTTCTTTAGGAAGGAAAAGTGTTTTTTCCCATAAAATTTGTGAATGGGATCTCACTACTAGAAAAACATGTTTGTAAAGATTTTCTTAGTTTTTCAATGCTTGCAATACCGGTATAACACAGCGAAGCTGAGCCTGTACCACTAGTGCTGAACCCATCAGGACACCAGTTGCTCCTGGGGTATGTTGAAGAGCTTTAGCCCACTTTCCCCTGGTGCTGCCTGTATTGCTTTTCTGCTCCCCCTCAGTCAGGACTCTTCCTTTTTATTAATCAAGTTATATATCATGTGCTCCTTAGAATTCTTTGGTTTACTTCCAATCGCAAAATTTCCAGTGAAATGGCAATGGAAATATTTACTCTGAATTCCAAAAGTTTTAAGGAAATCATTGTACAAGGTGTATTGGTATTGCAACAGTACTGACCGTAGTCAATGCTGTGCGTGCTCTGCCCATAAGGAGTTTTAGAATTCTAAATTTTTAACAGTATTAAACTGTTGTATATAAATAGTTGTACATAAAGACTTCAGGTTATTGAGCCATTTGTTATAATAGTCTGTAATTTCAGGTGTTTAGATCGCCCTTGCTAGAGGGTGTGAAGAACAGTGCTGGATTACTTGGACGATTTATCCGAAGTACGTAATTTCTTTTTATTCCCAGATTACTCCTATATCCAGAATTTCCCGCTATCAGGAGTGCCCCTTGCTGCTTAAAATGTCAAGTGCTGAGCAATTCCTCATATCCACAGAGATGTTAATCTTAGGGGAAACTTCCTTTGTGAAGAACTTAGCTTGGATGCTCGCTGTTATCTGAGCACCGCGGAGGAGCCAGGACTCCCCTGTGAGCAGTGCAGCACGAGCCCGCACAAGCAGCAGCAGCACTGCTCCCCGGGACGGAAGGCCACGGGGGCTGGTGGAGGGCTCCTCAGCCCCTCACCTGGCACCTATTCACAAGCAGCTGCTGCAACGAGGGACTGAGGACTGTCCAGAGGCTCTTCAGGAGGGTCTGTGAAGACATGGGCTGGAAACTGTGAGTGAGTAAGGTCTGGGTGCCGTGATGCACTGGTGAGAGATCACATCCCAAAGGCACAGGTGTGGGGGGGGAAAAGCGTGGGATAGTAACTTACTGTGGGTTGGTGGTAGCTGTGGGATGCTGCTGGGGCTGGAGTAGTCACGGGTGCCTGTAGCACATGGCAATTTCAGTTGGTTTCTTAACCAGTGAAAAGATGAATAAACTGAGGGAGACACAGTGGCTGTGTTCCTGCTAGTGTGGGGCAAAGGAGGGGTTTTGTAGAGAAAGCTAACGCTGAGTGCCCAGCCTTCGTGCTGTGTATACCATACTGTTTTTACTTTAAACTAGCTCTAGTCTCATCCTGTCGCCTGGAGACTCCTTGCCAGGTAGCAGGTATTAGATCTGCTCCTTTGATTTAATCTGAAAGCCGTTTAGTTTGTACAACCCAAAACTGTTCCGTGCTGTGAAACAGCATATGGTAAATCAGGATAATAGGAAAACTTGTTTCAAAAAATGTAATCCTGATGAAGCTAAAAAGCTGAAGTAGATGCACCTGTTACTTGTGTCTGCAAGTGGACGCACAGACAGCAACTGGGGCTCAGCTTACCAGCTGATGATCTTGGTTGTGTGTCTGAGCCCTATAATAAGCAGATCAGAGGGTTGAGGTATGTTGAACCTGGTAACAAGGTCAATGAGTTGTAGTTCGAAGCGAGGCAAATGGACTTGAGGACACTCTGCAGTCCTGGTTCTCCAATTGCGCAACTAAGAGATTATTAGGATATTTCATAGTCTTGCTTTTACCAGTGACTTTTGGGAAGGATGACGTGTATCTTAATCTTATTCTGGCATGCTGCTAGGAGTACACACCTGTATCTGGGATGTGTGTCTGAGTGATGTGCTTCAGATGTAGCCTGACTGAGCAATCAGGTTCAATGATTGCTCAGCCTGACTGAGCAACCAATCTGAGAAAATGAGCAATCTGAGCATAAGCACAATCCATTTAGCCTAAGCCTTTATCTATTAAAGTAAGACTTCTGTGGCTTTAAAATATACATATATTTGCACAGCGATATTCTCAATTCAAAGCAAGCTTTCCAAACCATGAGTTATTCTCAGAACTATTTACTGATCCTTTTTCAGTTTGCCAGCAGCTTTTAGACAACAGAACAGAAAATATTGCCACTGGATGTAGTGGAAATAGACTTCCCTGCTATTTAAGGACCCTTGCTCATACAGACAGAGTAGTTTCTTTCATTGAGGGGTCACCTCTGGAAAAGCCTATTCAGTTGAATATCCTATCTGATTCCTGAAGCCTCTTCTGAACTGTTGTATGGCCCTCAAGGCTTGAAGCAGGTTTCAGTGAACGTTATTTACACATGTAAGTCCTCAGTGTTAGTCTTGAGTCTTTGGTGGCTGGCCTTGTGTTTTGTTATGATGAAACATGTTGCCCAAAATAGCATGGCTTACCAGGCAAAGGGGACTTTGTAGATCAGTTGTCTGTCTTAACTAAAGTAGTAAACAATAATAATGTCAGCTGCAAACTTTACCAGCAGTGACTTTGTGTTTTCTTTTAGACTGATGATTAAACATCAGTAACAAAGGGTGAAGAGTGCTTAACAAGGATATGTCCTTTGACTACTGTTTTGTCCCTGTTGAATGATTTCCAACTTAAGGTTACCTTCTCAGACCCAACAATTAGCCAGCTTTTAAAGCAGTATTTTTTGCTGCAGTAGCAAACTGTGCCCCTAGATGGCTTGCCATCGTCAATAATGCAGAACTGTGTTTAAGAAATATCTATGAAATAGTCTTTTTTAAATAAAATAATCATTAACCTTAATCTTGGGATTACAACCCTTATTCTGTATAGTCACTTCAGTCTCACCATTAACTAATAGAGTAGCTTTGTTTAAATGTGCCTGGTGTTGAGGTCTTTTAAATTTTTCCCCACCAAAGTGGTGACCTGTTTTCTGTTTAGAAAAAAATAATTAGCCTAGGCCTTCCCATTATACAGAAATGGTGTAATATTTTTTATTCTATAAGCAGGTGCTATCTACCTGCTGCTTTACATGACTTTCTGCATGTAACATTAAGATTTTAGTATCTCTCTTCAGGGGTTGTCCAGGGGTTGTCTGGCAGGTAACTTTGTAACCATTAGTGTTTTTTTAGTATGAGGAGGTTTCTAAAGGTGTTTTTTTTTCTTTCCCCAGGTTATGGCATGTGATCCTTACACTAGTTTGAGGTGGGAATATGCAACTAGGTGGTAGGCACAGTTAAAACTTCTCACTTGGTGTCAGTACATTGTTTCACACTTGTAAGCACAAGTATCAGTTTTGTCTATTTGTGTTGAGAACTGTTTCTGGATAGAGAAGTATCTTGTGAATGAAATGACTGGTACAAGGAGGGTTTTAGTTTTCCAGAAGTACTGATTCCTTTACTGCTGGAAAAAATGCAGGTCTGAGCATAGAACAGGATGGCTGGTTTCTTAGATACAACTATTCTATTGTATTGTCAGAGAGATAAAAAGGGGGAAGAAGCAGAGATAATAGGTATCAGTATGCAGGAAAGGGGGAGTGGGGCTAGGAGAGTAGAGACACTGCCTTTTCTTTCTTTGTTCATACTAGTATTAGAGCAGCAAGTGGTTGATGCACTCTTTTCATAAGTAATAGTTTCCCTAAAAGAAACAACTTCCAATTCTAACTTTTGACACCCTGAATACAGATCTGATGTTTCTTAATCTAAATCTTTTTGGATACAGTCAGATATCTTAACTTTAACAGAAGGTAAAATTAAGTTAAAAATCCAAGTTAAATGTACTATGTACTAGAAATAACAAGGAATTCAACTGACTTGAATATGACCTAGTCTTGGCCGTCAAAGAGGTGGTGATTCAAAGTGATTCAGAAGACAAGGGGCAGTGATGAAGTGATCCAAAATCTAAGCAATTAAACAAAGTTGTATTCTGCTTGCTGACAAAGTGGCAAATAGTACTACATGTGGAAGTACACAAAGTGTATGTGGAACTCAGCTTTGCCACTTACTTAACTAAGTACAACATAGTATTGCCGCAATTAAAGGCCTGCCTGCTAGTTGCTGCAATAAATTTAGCTAGCTAATGTGTTTCTCTTAAATGTGTTTAAGGCCAGCATAAATAAGTTAATGTAATCAATACTTAGTTTAATTTTATCAGGCATTAGCTCATACTTTCCAGAAGTTACTTTTCTCATTAATTGATTAGCTAGGTGTTAGTCATGAAGTTCAGGATCAAGGATCAAAGATCAGTGTTTCCTGTAGACAGTATTTAAAAAAAAAAAACAAAAAAAGGCACTTCATCTCTTTTATTATAAACCCTACAGCAAAGGGTTTATAAACCCTAAAGCAAAGGCAGTGGCTAGTAAAAGTATTTAAATATATTTAAAAGTTATCTGTCAATCTAATAACATTAACAATGTACAATGCTTTATTATGAGCAGGAAGCAGAAGCACTGAGTGGCACAACTGTTAGTGTATTAGTGGGTTCAGTTATATGAAATTAGGGAATTAAAATGGAGTTAGAAATTAAGTGAATTCAGGCACGGTTTATAAATTGGGGCTCTAGGGCCCTGTTTTACAATGTTTATGCATGCAGGAGTCCTTTAGACAAAAAAGTAACCTTCAGTTAGTAAGCTTTTTGTTTTTTAGATACAAACGTCTGTACAGTAAGTTAAGCCTACCTCATAATGTGTTTGGGTGTTTTAGGAATCTCTGTAGATCCTTTAAATAGCTCAGAGACTTCAGGCTGGTAAACACTGGTCTTGCTAAGTCAAAATCCGGGGTCTCAGCTCACAACTTAGTGCAAACCAGCATTTGCCAGAGCTCCTCAGTCCAGAGCACCAGCCCTTCCACTGACAATGTTCTGAACCTTCCCAGGCAGGTGGTGGGACATGTGTGAGGTACTGCAGAGTCACATAATCAATAGAGGTGACGCAGTGACAAACTCACATCCCTTCTTTTTGTTTTTTTTTAAACTCATTACAATGAGAACATCCAAATGTATTTCCATCTTAACACTTTCTTCCCCATCCCCAAGCTTTGCCATGACAAGTTATAGCATCATGGGCTGTATAAACGCAAGTCTTAAGAAAAAGGTGACCTGTTTCTCCTTTGCATGGACTTCATATAGATATTAGTATCCATCCAGAAATTCAGATATGAATTCTCTGTTCTCTGGCTATGTAGCCATCTATTAAAATATACAGTCAGTGACACAAGCCTTTTTGTGACCTTTCCAATCCATGAGGATCCAGTCTTTGACTTCCATCTCTAAACCTGCCACTATTTAAAATTGTATTTATAGTTTTAAATGTCTATGTTTTGTCTGCTTTATCTGAAAACAAACTGTCAGTTTCCAGCTTTAAATCAATACCTCTGGAAACAGATATGGCCTGTCAATTAGCCTGTAGATCCTGTTTCATACAAAGAATCAAGGCCTTTGCTGGAATAACTCTATTTAAGATGCTTTGAGCTACATCATGATTTGGAAGCTAAGTCATGACTGCAAGTGGTAGGCTGCATGCTTAAAATAGTGAGGCAATCTGAAGAAAAAAGGCAACACCACCCCCACCCCACCCCAAAACCTGATAAAACCATAATAAAGTTAGACCACTTGTTTTACTGGTTGATAAATCTAGGCTTGTTGAAATTAGCATGTACTTGTGTGTTATTAATATCTATATGAACGTGCCATTCAGCTCTTGAGCTCGCTCTGGGTTTTCAAGCACATGGAATTAGTACCCATACAACAGTTTATCTGTTGTATAGACAGATTTAATGCGTAATAGCTTTAAGTTACATGGTTAACATGCAACTCCTATTCTAACTCCAGAATAACAATGCTATCCAGCAAGAAAGCAAAAGTCTCCACAGCTATTACCTTGCCAGATCTTCCACATACTTTGAGAGCAATGTTTTGAACACTACAATTAAATTTGTCTAAAATTCATCTCTTTAATACTGTGTTTGTGAAGGTCATCGGTGACACCCGGCTATTGGAGATCAGGACGTGCTTCAGATAGACAGCTGGGAAAATCTAAGGTCAGAAAGTATTTCGTTTTCCTGGTCCACGTGTCAGGGTAACAAAACAGGGCAAGCTGCAGTTGGTTATCAGACCTTGTGCCCATACATGAGGAAAACTGAATGACCTTTGTGTTCTTAGTTTCCTCTTTGAATATGTATATAAAGAGAAAGTAGTTGTCAGAGATGAGCAGAAAGGAAAGAGTCATCAGATCTTCAGAAAGGGAATTTGAGCCACTCGCAGATTTAACTGAGTAATGGTAGCATAGTTTAGGAGTTCTTGAGAGGTTTTCAAAATGATATAATTAGGAAATGTTCTTACCTAGAACTCCAGTCTAGGGTTTGTGTCCACATAAATTCACTGGAAATACCAGGTTCTGGTCTAAACTGAAGGCCCGGCATTTTTGGCAGGCCACAGCTCAAGCTTAGGGATTAAATTTTAAGCAAGCTGGGTTATATACTATTGAGATAACACAGTGTCATAGACTGGAGTTTGAGTGGGATGACTTACCTGTGTAGGAGTATTCTGTATACAGACTCTCAAAATCCATGATGGCTATATACATTTTTCTCTTATAAAGGGCCTCTTTAGAGCTGGTATACCGAATTCTGGTCGGTTTTCATTAGCCATGGCTCTATTTGAGTATGAGTCTGCTGCAGGATGTGGCTTAAGCTGTTTGCATCCTTGCTGCCTGGAGATGAGTCTGCATCAGGCTGATACCAGTTCCCATCCCCTTCATACTGAATTTCTCCACCAGACAAGCTAGTTTCCTTCAGACTCGGTCACAGTAAAAGCCACAATGTAAAACCTTCAGACAGGGCAAATTCATCAGGAGTGTGAGATCCAAGCCCTCCCTAGCTCCTCTGAATGTATGGGCATGCAATAAGCAGCCTTGCTCCTAGAGCATGTTAGATGCTAAAGCTTGAGTGCTGTGACTTTAGCTCGTACAAGTACAGATAGTATAAGTATAGTAAAATATAATTTTCTATATTTTACCTTTAAAGTCACTGTGTCCCATTCTTTGGAGAGCGTATGTAGAATTTGCACAGTAAGACTGGTAAGACCATGCAAATGTCTGTTAATTAATTGGGTTGAACAAAGATGCTTCTAAGCTATCTCCTGAATGCTTTTCCTGAGAGAGGAAGCTTTGAATAATGAAGTATCTTTGGCTTGCAAGGTAAGCACAGAAATATTTCCTGTCACCAAATTCTTCCCAGTAGCAGGATAATGATATTGGGAATTTGGCAGTTCAGCACACTCTTTTCTGCTTCTGGTCTTAAGGGAAGGCTCCTAGACACATCCACTGTTGTAGAAATGGCTTTCATGTCTGTCCGTAAAGCTAATTATATTTCTAAATGGGTTTTAAAATGAGAAAATACAACATTAGAGAGATCAAAGGAGAAATGAGTTAATACGTTCAGACATATTTTGTTACTTAATGTTCTTTAGTGTCTAATGCAATTCTTGAACTGTTGGATTAAATCTAAAAAGTCTTTCCAGAAGGTGAGGTAGGATGTTACTCTTCGAGTTCATGGAAGTACTACCATTGATTATCACCAAGATCACCGTTAGAAAAGTTGAACAGTGGTATAATACTATGGTAGCTTATGGCAAAATATGTGATATAGAATGTTAAGCTACATAAAGTGAAGGTACTTTTTAACTTCAAACCCCATTGATCTAGTTGCCTGAAAGATTCTGGCTTTACTTACCAACTCACAGCTAAAGCAAAACTTTAATCATGGTTTAATCATGTAAAAGTTCATGGGACATTCTTGTAGAGGGGTGATGGTACCATCTAGTTATTGGTTTACTTATTGTTTAACTCTGTCTCCAGTCAGTCCTCCTGTTGCACTGTACATGTGAAATCACACTTCTTGAGTGCACTGGTTCAGTTTGGTAACTGTCATCTCCTCCTTCCCATAATGTTCTCTTCGTAATATATTCAACAAATGCAGTTTGGTACAACTTCTTGTACGTACTGTTGTGGGAGGGTTAAAGAACGTGTTTGACCATTTACATATTGACGGAGCACTTGTGCCATTTGGAACCAGAGAGCAGACTGATCTCAGTGAAAAGAAAAGCCTGCTCAAATTCCCAAAAGCTTTGCCTAATGTACTAGTGTATCATCTTGCTAGTGGTTGCCTTTCTCTGGCAGAAATCCAAAGTTAGCAGCTGAAGAAGGGATGAGATAATGACCTCTGAAATATTGATCTGGTATGCTGGCGACGCAGCAAATTTCCCAATAGTGAGCTTGGGTACAGCACTTAAAGTCTGTTATTCATTTTGTACAACACATCTAGTGTATAGCCTGGGTATAGAATATCCTTTTTGGGGTGTACTACTGCATACTTGTAGTTGATGTGTCAAAACTAAAATGTTGTGCTGATTTTCTTTTTCACTAGTGCTGCTTCTGAATTGATGAACATATGATAAGGAGAGGAATGGTGCTGTTGCCTCTCAATAGTGTGGCTGTGCATTGTCTGCTCTATTTCCATTCCCCTTTTCTTCTTGCCCTGCTTGAGTAGTGACTGGCTTTATGCTTCCTGGCTTATTTTTAAATCCTAATCAACTTAGATCTCTCCATGAACATTGTAGCTACATTTTCATTTCTTCTTTCCTACCGTACCCCTGTGCAGAGAGATAATTGAATTGTCAATGCTTCTTTGGGATTGAGAAAATAATGCATCTTTACTGAGTGCTTTCATATATAGGTAGCATCAAAAGTCTTTTAACTTCAGTATAGCTTATGGCTTGGAGAAAAGAATTTCTGTGATGATAAGGTTAAGGGAGAATAAGTAGAGAATAAAAATGTCTATATTATCTGCTGCTGAACAGTTTCAGGCAACACTGGAAGTACTACAATAGACAGTCCTTGTGGTAAGCACGTCCACTGCCTAATCTTGGGCTGAACTCTTGTCACCGCTACAGCAGTGGAACTGCTATTTACTTGCACTATTAGTATGGTCTTAAGACCATGCACTAGGTGTTTCCAGTAGAAAAAGTGGCACATTTCTTATACCAAAATTGCAATGAAAGGACAGGTAAATGAAAGGTAAAAAGCAAAAACTGCCATCTGAAAGTATTTATCTTCTGGTGGTGCTAAGATAATAATAGGGTATATGCACACTGTTACAAAGAGAACAGCATTTCTAGCCTAGACTCGTGGCTGCTGGTAGAAAGCAGCAAAGGTATGTGAGACATAACTGAAAACTTAAGCACTTTCAGACCTGCAATTCAGTTTCTTAAAAAAAAAAGAAAAAAAAGAAAAAAAAAAAAGGACCGGATTCTTTTTCTGTTCTTCCTCATAAATGAGAGGGAAGGGGGAAAAAGTGGCCACATGCTTCCTCTTTGTTCTACTGTGAGATACATGAGATGAGGTATATTTTAGTCCATTCTGTTGAGTTTGTATCACATCATGCAGTGCTGTAAAATGAAGATGTATGGGCTAGCTGCAGAACTGGGAAGTGGGATAACTGTATGAGGAAGATACTGAACAGGTATGCCTGAACCATGCCAGCAACTGCCATCCTCTAGAAGAGGAGTTGCAGGTCCTTGGATGCAAATGGAGGGAGAAAGAGAGGAGGCAGAAACAGAGGGTGGGGTGCTGGAGTCAGGAGACTGTCTTCAGCTCTAAAATACATTCATCCGGCTTTAACTGTAAACTAGAACAAACTGAATACATACTGTTAAGTGGTTTAGGAATAAGCTGTTTTAAATTTCTCAGACAAAATCTGTGGTGCCATGGCAAGTCCTTTAGAAAAAGCATGTTATATCAACGTGATTACAAGTTTCCCTGACAGTTAATCTTGTTGAGAGAGAACTCAAATATGCAGTCTTCCATAATCATTAATTGCATATTCCTGATTCTTTGAGTCACCATACTGACTCTTCCTTAAAATATAGTCCGAGCTGACATCAGAACATATAGTTACTTTTGTTTATCCTTTTAAAACTGACACAATACTTGATTTTTCTAGGCCTCTGACACAGAGCGCCATGTTCTCAGAGGCCTGTTGAGACCACTTTCCAAAATTCTGGATGTAACTTAAAGAACAAAAGCTCTTACTGCTTTTGCGGCATCGTCAAGTGTGAAATGTGCTGATGTGGACACTGTTTTCAGTTACAGGTGGCAGTGTGAAACTGAGGTTCCAGACTCAGACCAGGATTGGAGGAACAGCCCAAACTCGGGCATTTTTGCTGTGATGAGTAAGGACGTCAGCTGGCAGCTGATTCTTGGAGTGGGTTATGCTGGCAGAGCCCTAGGGCCTAATGTGGGGTTAGTAAGCACGCTTACTGTTTGCTGCATTTCAATAGTGGAAACTACAATAATGGGAGGACGAGTGTGTGGATCCAGGCTGTGCTATTTTGGCTAATAGTTTGTAATTTTAAGCTGTGAAATCAGTTAGGATAAAATTTGCACTGGCTTATTTATCCGTGCTGGGGGTTGGATGGGCCATCCCTCAGTCTTGACTGGAGTTTGAGTTATAGGCTCCAGAGCCAAGGCTACAATTGGCACTAGCACAGATACTGCGGTCAATGCTGAGAGGCCTTACCTCTTACTTACCGTCTCTGGTTAAGGCAGAATTGTTGCCAAGTTAAGGACTTGTTTGGTTTGAGTTCTTCTAACTTGAGGGCAGTTTGAGGGTTTCAGTGCTACTCATTGCTTCTAACTCACTCCTATAATTCCGGGCAAAGGGATAGGAGGGCAGAGCAGAGTTCACACTGAGCAAGCTTGCATTCAGCCATCATTAAATGGGTCCCCAGTTTAATAGGTAGTTCCTTGCTCTGCCTGGACTGCTCTGGGCTTTTGTGAAGTTTGGAGTTGTCCTGAGGTTTGTCTCAGGAGAACTGAGGCAGGCCTGAGAGTTTCAGCTGCAGCTAGTTTTCCTGTGCCTCAGACCTGTAAAATAAGCTACGTAATCTAGGATTAACTAAATTCTCAGAAGTTGTTTATGAATGAGGTTTGAGGCAGATTTGCAAGTCCCAGCTATGACTGATTACAGAGCATGCCAGTTTTCTGCTAGGACAACTTTTGGCTGCCCTTTGGCACAGACTTGAGCAATAGTAGAGGGTGCATCATCCCAAGAACGTCATTGGGAGCTTCAGACCACTTTTGGCATCTTCCTTGCTGTGGGTCAAAGGTAGCAAGGAAGAGAAGAGAGTCTATTTGAATAAGAGAATAGACTATTACCAGCTGGAAAGTTACCCAGCGCTGTGATAAGAACAGTGCTGAGATGTGAAAATCTTTCTGTCTTGGCGGGAGAATGGTGAGTTTGGAGAGAAAGAGTTTGCTGGAGATCTTTTTACTTTCCTCAGTTTAGTCCAAAGCATGTTTGTGTAATTTGGTGGTTTGGCCTGTGGCCTGCCTTTCAGACTAAGCAATGTTTAGGGGGGG
>NW_008794415.1:0-54736 GCF_000699145.1 Aptenodytes forsteri | reverse complement strand
GGGGGGGGGGGGGGGTTAGGGGGGGGCCGAGGGGTGTGGGGTTTTTTTGGGGTGGCAGGGGTGGGGGGATGACTGGCTTCTTAATTAGTGGCATACAGGCCATAAATCCATCCTACTAGCAGGCAAATGAGCCACTCAGCTACTAGTGTGCACTTTGTCAAACCCACTCATTCCTAGCTTCATATCCTGTATCAATTACGCTGTCCTGTGTGGCTCCCCTGTCTCATTTTCGCCCCATTGGTCATCTGCCCAAATTCTCTTGAAGCGGGGAGATGGGGAACAGGCAGAGAGGGAAAGGAGGGAGGGTTCTCATTACAAATCTAGATATGAGACGACACATTTAATCCCCAGAGCAAAACTACTCCAGTGACAGTTAAAATGAAATCGTTATTCAGTCTCCTCAGTCCATTCCCTGAAATGGTATTGTGGATGACAATCCCTTAACATTATGTCATGAGTTTGCAAATATACAAGCATGGCATATGATCATCCTCCCAAAAGGAATAGCAAAGGCAGCAAGAAGAAACAAATGCCGTCTTGCAGGTTTCTGTTTCAGTGAGGGCTGTAGCTATCACTGTCAATGATGTCAAGGTTATACTGAAATGTGTGCCAAATCATGTATTTCTTGCTACTTGCCTCACTGCCGAGGCAGCAATTCAGTCAATGCCAGAAAGATCATGAGGTAACTAGAAGCTTTGCCTCACTTCCAATGGAGAAAGCAGTGGCACTGTGTTTATTATGAGAGCTTTCTCTGTGTACAATGCTCAGCACAACTGGGCCAGATCTCAAATTACAGTGTAGGGGGGCTTTTGGGACTGCATTAGCACAAATGAATCAGATTGTTCAAAGAAACCAAATAACACAAGCATCTGGTAAATGCAGCATCTAGATAATATACATTAAACAGTTATTGTATTATGCACAAATAAAGTGGCCAATGCCTAATCTTCAAAGGAAAGCACAAAGCTCCAAGTCATTGGAGAAGTATGAATCAAACATTGGCCCAAACTCAGCTGAGAGCTCAGTACAGGGACTGAGTTCCAGTTCCCATTATTTGCAGTCATCGTTAGCTGGACTGTTCAACTAAATAAAATTTACAGTTAGACCAAAGAAAATGGTCCTCTGTGAAAGCTGGTGGCTTTATTTACCAGGATTTCACATTAAACTCCACCATGTTGTTCTCTCTTGAACTATTTCTATTTCTTTCACTTCTCAAAATAAGTCAGCTAGACTCAAGCTTCTCTACTTCCCTGGAAAGTTCTCTACTGACCAAATTTCAGAATTGCCTATTTCACTGTTTCACCCAAATTTCACTGTTCCCTGACATTTCTCTACTTGCCCAATTCGTTATATCTTAGACAGTTTATGGACAAATTTATATTGGCTAATGGCTTTAGCCATGAAACAGAGTTTCAGAGAAATTTCCCTGGACTCACTATTTAAACAAACAAACAAACAAACAAAGCATGCAAACTCAGTTATCTGTCTTCTAATTTACTTAGCATCCCTCATGCTTAGGGTATGATGTTTTGAAACAACCTTTTAAAAGTGAGGGCAGTATCAGGCCAACCCATCTTGGTGCTTAGAAGGGAAAGCTCTGCCAAACTGGGTGAATGTTTTGTGAACGCCAATATATAAGGTTCACGTAGAGGCCTTCCAGTGTTGCCTGGCTGCTGTCCTGGACAGCTCCTTTTTTGTGACTCATCGGGGAATTTGGATGTTCAGCAGCCTCACCTCTCCCTGGTGACTCAAATAAAGCTGGCCAGAAAAGCAGCAATGATGGCTCAGAGGGTGGATGTACACCAAGGCTATCCATGCCTACCAGGGGAGGTCAGCGGTCTGCTTCTGGTTTGCTCTCCCAACAGAGGAGACAAGGTTTCTGTGCTTGTGCTGGAGGCCCTAATGAGGGGGAAAATGGTAGCTGGCGACTCTCAAGAGATGTTTCCAAAGCCTCCAGGGAACTAGGAGACAAAAGTATTTCCTCTGTGGGCTTTGCCACTCGCCTGATAACAACACTGAGCAAGTTACTTAGACCTGTGCTTTTAATCGAACAATTCAAGCCCATAATCTGCCATGAAGATTTCCTTATCTGAGTCACAATTTTTTTTAGGCTTAGAATATATTCAGAATTTACCTTAGTTTAATTTGATCAAGCTTTAAAATGGTCATAGTTGAATTGACGCAAACCGTCACAGAAAAGTCTTCCTTCTTTTTCAGTGGCTTAGTCTGAAATGGCTTTAACCAAAGATAATTATAAAATAAATAGGAATAAACAAGTCTGTTGCAAAGATTTGTCACCCCCTCAATCCTTTCTTGTGTAGGCAATCCTTGAACCCATTTGTCAATTTGTGCATGTTTCATAAAATTGACATGGAGATTAGTATTCATGAGCTGCCTTTCAGCTCTTAAATAAAATACTGTGTAAAGCTATGTATCAGAATTCCAGTGTGGGGCCAACTAGAGTAAAAATGAAGTATCTTGCAAGTAAAACATGAGACTTGCCCTGGAACTGAAGGCTGAAAGATCCTCTGTCAAGGTAGGCTAGAATCATATACCCATCTCCTCATTTGGATTACTCACTTGTATTTGTTAATTTGGAAATAACAGCACTTTCAACTTCATGTTAAATATGCTGCCAGGGGTATTATTACAGTGATGGAAGAATAACTTTTTTGGCATGGCAAATGGGTAGTTGTAGTCAGAACATTGAGGAAACGCTGTTTTACTCAGACTGTAACTGTGGAAGCTGAGCCAGATTTCTGGGTCCCAAGTCAATAGTCCGTCTGTGGCTGTTGCCCTTGCACAGTTGTGTCTCAGCAAGTCTGACCCAGAGGTGCTGAGCTCTGTTTAATACTCCTGGACTTAGTGCTCTGAAGAATTAGACCTCCTATTCTTACAGGCATGCTGGCAGAGTTGGCTTTTTCTATCCCTGACTTTAGTAAGAGCAAGTAGTCAGCATCTTCAAAAGCTGGACCAAGAGGACTTGTGTTCCCCCTGCCCTTTCCTTTCTGTGTATTCCCAAGCGGAGTGTCTCCCTGAGAACTGGAAAAACTGCTACACTGACGTGCGAGATTTCTGTTTGCTTGTTTTCATCTGTCCTTCTGTCCTCAGTGCAAGTGATGGGCTTAACTCAGGGTATCTTGCCCAGTCAGGCAGTCTGGGAAAGGCTGGCAGTTGCGTACAAGGGCAGGGGTGGGGAAAGAAAGGGTGTTATTTTTGCAGAGCTGTAAATCCAGCACCTTTCACCAGTGCTGCATTCTTTTTTTATTGCTTGTTTCTAAGAAGCTATTGCTGCAACAGCACTGGCTGCAAACAAAATCTCATTTGTTCAGGACAGGACAGGTTGTGCATTTTGCACACTTGTGGGACACTTGGAAATACAGAGCGCGCTTTCCAAAAGCTTCAGCTTGAAATGCAACAGTTTCCATGCTGCCTGGAGCTTCAGTGTCAGAGAGATTTCTATTTTTAGAGAGAGATTCTACTCGAAGAGCTATATAAGGCTGTGCTGGGGAGACCATTACTTTTTTATAATATATGAGAATACTTTTTACTCAGTGGGGGCGAAAAATTCTGTGTAAAACTGGAAAACACAAAGATACTCTGACTTAGATGTCTTTTGCGGGGAGAGGGAACTGAGATGAGAACTGAAGACCCAGTATTTGGTTTTTAATATTCTAATTTATCTCAAGTTCTTGAAACAATTGCTTTAGCCATTAAAAATGTCGGAGAAGGCTCTTTATCATGAGTGATGATGCAAGAGAGAAGAGATAGTTCCAGGCATGGTCTGGTGCCAAAAGACAGCTTACTTTGCCGACAGGTGACAACACTAGGAAAACCCAACAAATTACTGTCATGTCCTTCATGGGAAACTAGGTAAAGCTTGATGTTACAGATTCAGTCTTTCCAACTACAGTTTTCTTAGTTATCTTGAGTACAAAGTGCACCTAAACTGCTTGGGTTCTGCAGAAAAACAATCAGATGGAGTGGTCAGGTGGGCTAAGAATAGTAGTCACAGTTAATGGCAGAAGAACGGAGCAGTGTCTGAAATGCTGGCTTGCTAGGGAGCCACCTTCTGAAGCCTATTTTTTCCTCACATAGAATCATCCAGGAAACACATAACTTAATTACCCTTAATCCCTATTTTTGTATGAATAGATAGGAAAAAGGTCTGAACAGAATTGGTTAAACCTGTGTTGTCATTTAATTTTCTCAATGTCATTTCTACTGCAGTTTTAAGAGGAACTGTTTGGCTTCTAGGTAATAATTTGTCTATGAAGCACGGGAGACTTTCTGGTCTGGTCAAACTTTCAGAGGCAGCCCAGGTAACATTGGTTTTAGCAGCTGTTGCCAATGTTAGCACAGCAGTTGGGGCCAGTATGGTTTTGCTTGGGTAAGGACTAGATGAGGTAACAGAGCTAAATCAAGGACACTGGGTCCATTTCTGCTGTAGTCTGACACAGCTCCTGCGATGAATTCTACTTTGGAGGCAGGACTGAACTGATGCTGGTCTTAACTTGTCTTGGGTTTCTACTTCTGCTTTTATATTGTCTTGCTAGCTGTGACATAACCTGTTTGGCTTCCGGCGAATAAAATTATGAACAGCTAGACTATCTGAACTAGGGGTGAAAAACCACAGCAACTGGAAGTGATGTCTGCATTCCAGTACCATAAGGAAAGACAGCAGTCTTGTGTCATGCAGAAAATAAGACAGGGCAGACTAGTTGGTGGCAAAGCAGAAGCATGGGCAGCAATTGCCAAATAGTCTGAACTAGGGAAATTCCTTCATCCACCCAATGCACTGAACCAGGAATAGCAGGAGAAATAACACTCTCTACTTTGACGTTTGTTATTCAGAAGAAATAAAATTATTGGCATTGAAATGTGCATTTAGAATGCCTTTGAATACACTGACATACTAGTCCTGGCTTATTATTAAAAGTATGAGAAGCAGTTCAAGTATTTTGGGGAACTACCGCTCTAGCCAAACTACTGTGCACACGGGTACCTTTGCAGATTTATTGGTGAAATCAGCTTTATATGCTAACTATATTGCTTTCGAATATAGGGCAGGAACAGAACAATTGGATGGCACTACTGGCAGTGTGGGCATTTGTTATGCTGTAAGTACAGGGACTGCAGCTAAAGGAAATAAATTAGAAAGAGATCTGTTAGCTGAAGAGGAGGAGGTGAACTGTACCAGCTCCGTGTGCTTTTAAACAAAGCAACACTGCCCCGTAGCGGCAAATGGGCAAGAACGTGAGTGCTTTTTTTGGTACAAACGTGCCAGAACAGTGTGCTGTTACTTCGTCATTAGAACATCTAGGAGCGGGATGCGAGCTGTAAAAATTTTAAGATAATTGCAGGAATTGTAAGGGATTAATCATGATAAACTTAAGGAACTTGGTCATAACTCTATAATATGGTTCTGCTAAAGGCCTTTATCAATGTCACGTTCATTCCTGGGGTAGCCCCACAAAAAACAGCTCCTCATCCTTCCCAGTCTGTGTCGAAGCAACTAACTCGGCTTTGAGCCGAAACTTTCTTCTCCCTTTCTCCTATGAAGTGCCTCTATACCTTCCCTTGCCTCACTGAGGAAGCACCCAAGAAATCTTCCCATGGCAGTCCCCTCTTCCTTCCTAAATGTCATCAGTACTGCTGGCTTACTCTGCAGCAAAGACATGTTCCTAATTTGATCCACTTCGCAGCTGTCTGAGGCAGGAATCCCAGGCTGCCTCTCCCCAGTTCCTAAACAGTTTCCTTCTGGGATTAAACAAATCTCTACGCTGTTTCCCGAACAAGTAACTGGTTGAAGTTTTAGAGGTTAATTCTGACTTTTGTTGGCTATGCATTCAGATGGCAATGAACTTCATCCTTGTCATTTTTATTAATAAACCTAGCAATTTTATGATATTGAAAATACATTTGTTAAAATGTTGTACATCCGGTCAGTCAGTTGCCGTAATGTATTCTCAATTAACTTTTTCAGCGTGATTTCCACTGAAAGTTTCATGCTCTATATGTAAGATACTGTTCTGCACTTGCATTTGTCTTCATTTTGTTAGCTGTTGTACAGAAGGAAATTAGAACTGGTAATTGCTAAATAAATAAAAACTTCCATTTGATCAGCACTAACTGTTTAATAATGACATAAATCTATTACATACAATGTTTCCATTTGTAAAATGTAAATACAAACACATTAATATACAGATGCGTAGTCCAAAGCAATAATAAAGGGCTATAAGCTCCAAGGTTAACTTTTGGACCAGAGAAAGGGAAGTCTTAATTGAGGTAAGCTCTCTTTTTGTTTGTTTACAGCAAGGTATATAAACTTGTGTCACGTGAGCTTTTCCCGTACATCGGTTGGGTATGTTGAAGAAAAAAGTTGAAAGAGCTGAAAACCAAGGAGACATGACTTCAGACCTAAAATTTTAGTCATCATCAATTGATCATCTAAAATGGTGAGTACAAGGATACATATTTGATCATTCAAATTGGCTTATCTAATTTATTTGCAAAGTCTTATTTTATATTAACTTCAAAATTTGATTGAATGCCATTAGAAACTGACTCTGCAATTTTTTTCTTTAACTTCATTCTGATGTCTATCTCTCATGCACCTCTAGATAAGCATGCTTCTATTTTCAGTGCATAGTATCCTCCAGTCATGTCAGACAATAACATATTCTGCAAATTAAAAAGAAAAAAGTCTTTAAAGGATATAGTGAGCAAGGTGGAAAGCCCAAGCTGTTCTTTAAGACTCTCTGAAAAAAGCAGCATCTTCTTACTGAAATGCTGCTGTAGGAGATAAGATTAAGCAACACCATTATGCTGTAAACAAACACCATCAGTCTGTAAGTCGTGATTGTACAATGATTTCATCGGCCTCCTCTACATAGCTGAAGATTAACTCAGCAGCACAAAATGCATGATGTTACAGAAAACAGCTCTGGTGTGTGTGTGTTTGGGTAAGCCTGAATTTAGTTAAGGATAAGGATTTGTTTGAAAAGCCGCTAACTTCCAAAATATTTATAAACATATTACTAATCCTGGAGTCCTTTTGTGTAGCTGTTTTAGAAACGTATTTGCCATAGTACTTGTTCTGAGAGTCCAAAACAAGAAGTGAAACAAACTGGGTAAAAGAAATGAGACTGAGGGAAAATGCTAAATAATTATTTTTCTATCAAAGTACTTCTAAGTTCGGAAAAAGCAACTGTCTAGGCAATGCTTGTACTTCTTTTATTATTTATTCAATAGTACGATATTTAAGATACTAGAATGGTGTGAACAATGTAATGTGGGCAGATGAGCATTTAAAAAAAATAAAAAAAGAAAAAAACCGAGGGTGGTGGTTAATATACAGTCCCCAGTAGGAGTTGTGTATATCCTGTTGCCCAGGAAGGTGAAGCTCAAAACTTTCCACGGTCACCGTGAATTAGCTAGCCCCGGTATCAAGGAAGACTACTCAGTTTTTATGAGGCCAGCCTTGTAAGTGTGTTACTCGAGCATTTTATACTTGTTAGTCTTGCTACAACCAGGCTGTAACAGCTCCCTTTCACTTCTCAAGTATTCACCCTTTCAAAATTCTTGTCTCAGACTAAATAAAGATTTCTGATAATTTCTTGAATAGTATGAAAATTTCTTTCAAGCAGAGCAGAAGAGTCTTTGGGGTTTGTATCTTGGATTATTTTTTCCCCACACCCTCCCCTCCAGTGTCTGACTTCAATATTATCTTTAATGACTTCCTTTTGGTAATGTGTGTTTGTATGTGATCATATGTGTTTGTCATTAAAACTATATTTGTAAACATTATATATCGTGAACACCAGGTAAATGTGGGAATTTGTTGGCTTTTCACCCCACTATTCTTGCTTTCCTGTGATATGGAAAAAAAATATGGTAAACATTATATGGGATTGTCATAAAGTATACATCTAAAACGATAGATGACACTATTAAAATTCTACTTTAACTAGTTTAACTTCTATGTCTAGCTTTATAAAGTTGGTGTGGATTTTTTAAGTATGGTAACCATTCTTTTCTTTTTAATACGGTGGTCATATTCCTTTGAAGAAAAAATATACATCAGAACTGTACACACAGAGGATCAAAATTTCCTTATATAGAGGAAGATATTTTTTTATTCTGAGAACTATGTTAGAAACCATTCAGTAGTGTGTCAGCAGAAATAGCTGGCTATTGTCTGTGTGGCACAATCCTCAGGGTAGGGAGTTTCCTCTATATGTCTTTCAGAGATAATAGCACCAAGATAATAATGGTAATAACAGTTGTGTGTAGGTGATCATGGCCATGGCGGCTTCGGCCACAATAGGGTCACTGTGTATGACAGTAAATCTTTTTTAAAAAGTGTCAGTGTATAGAATTCCATGTTAGAGGTCTGGATGCAAACTATATGTATGCTGTAACTGACAGGAGGACAATAACTGATCTCGACTGGGCTCTTTAGGAGGCCTTGTGTCAAAATAGAAAGTAGTTGAAGTAGCTGATAGTGATGATGAAAATAGCTGAAACTGTCATTCACCAGCCACATGTACAGCTAAGACAGAGTAATGTCTAGGGAAGAGGCCATGCATTTTACTAAGACAGTAAAAGCAGTTTCTGGAAAAGGAGGAAAGACTGATAGCTACCTAGCAGGGAATGGGCAGCGTTCAATATGAGTCCGTAAAGATGGTTTTCCAAACACAGTCTGAACATGGCTGCTTAAGAAGCAGCATCAGTGAGGACTCTTACAGAATACAGCGTATGATAGTTGCTTACAATGAAATCTATTTTTAAAGAAATGCACAAAAGCAACCCTCAGTGTAGAGTACTTCCTGAGGATTATTAATTGGCTGGTGTTAGCTGCCTGTCTTCCTCATCAGTTTCTCTTGGCAAGTTACTGTGATCCCCAGAACATCTTAAGCTGCAGTGTGACACTACTGCAGTGTGAATTACACTATTGGAATAGACATGATGATATTGTCACCAGCTGCTATCTTGAGATAAAAATATACTTGCCATTTTCACCTTGTTACTGCCCTTGTTACTGTTGTTATACTTCTCATGAGCTCAGTGACCTAAGTACCATTACCTTATGCCATTGCATCTTAAATACATCAAATATTTATATACAAGTCACGTCTTTTTCAGTGCAGTCTATGCTGTGCTGAAAATCCCCCTGTATACTAAACACAGTTGAAAAGCTGCTTGCACTTTTAAAATCTGGATCTATATATCATGTGGATCACCACCAGAAGGCCCAAATACCTCTTTGAACAAGCTAGCTTACGTATTAAAAGTAGGATGGTGGAATTCGATATTGCCATTGAACCTCGAGTTATTTTACCTTATAGGAAGGTGAAATATTACAGTGTTTTAGTGGGTTTTGAAGAGCTTGTCCAGAGCTGGAGCATGTACTTTCCATTGTACTCTATGGACACACCCGAAGTCTTGGTTTCAGATGTTGGCATCTGATTAGTTGTCTAGGTACCTTTACAGTCGAAGATGACTACATCTCGCTTTAAGTAAACACCCATGTTTCATCAAATGAATGTATTGACTAGATCTTCATTTACTGTTAGGTCTGAAGTCAGGGTGGGGTTTTAAACATTAAATGTTACTGAAGATCCAAGACACTACATGTCTCAATTTCTTGATAATTACTGACTTTTTTTACTCCTGTTGCTTGGGTGCACACATATACTGTGCCCTTTGTACAAAGCAGTATAATGTAGTTCAAACATTTTACTTTAATGAGATAATAACAAAGACCTTCACTCTAATTGCATGTTATTTTAACGGAAAGCTTTACTACTAGTACAAAGTTTAATTCTCCTTAAGAAGCAGGCGAGACTACTACTTTCTTATTACAGGTTTTCCAAGTCAGGTTATGTTACAGTTGGCTTGTTGAGATAAGTTAAGTTGTTCCCTAATGGCTTTGCTCTCATCTCAAGCAGTAGAGGGCAGTGAATCCACTACACAGAAAAATAAAAATGTCTGATCATAGGACAATTATTATTCTCTTTCCTTACAATCACGCTTCCTAGTCATTCCCTATCAGAAATGGCCACTGTAGGGCACACACAAAGTAAATTACAAATCTGTGTAGGTATTGTGATGATTTTTTTTTTACTTAATAGACCCAATACAGGCACAATTCAATAAACTATGATTATTTTTTAAGCAGCTGTTACTTGCAGACCAGAGTACTGTTTGCTACCCTGCATATGTAGTTTAAAACTATCCCATGAATTTTTAGTTGTTGTCTTGGTACGTTGCAAAAGGGAACAGAGAAACAAGGCAGAGGGAAAAAGAAAGGGAGATAACGCCAAAATTAAAACTCAGGGAAAGTAGTACTGAGGACATAAAAATATATTATCTGCAGCTACAGTTCTGGGTGGCTTTTTTGTAATTTTCCATATATGAATATTTTTTGACAGACATGAAATATGAACACTAAAAGCTGTGTGTTACGGGGGGGTTAAAAAAAACCCCAAACCCAATCTATCAAAAAACCCAGAAAGCTTCAGACTTTTCCTCATGAAAACACAGATATTCTCCCCAAAACTACTGAGTTTAAAACTCAGTTTTCCAAAGAGGAATATTTCTAAATGAAATATTCCAGCAGCTATATTAAAAGCCATCCTAAAATAATTTCTGATGGAAGTATAGCACATTCATATTGCACATTAAAAGTATTGCTACTTATTCAGTCAGTACCATTTTCACATTTCTTAATACTATTTTTACAGTCTCTTTAGACTAACAGTAAGAATCAGAAGTTTGATCTAGCTGAGATAGGGACATTTTATCTTTTTTTTTTGTTCTCGCTATGTCCATTCTGATACAGCATTTTTTGTGTTTCTCTGTCTTCTCACATGTTATTTGATGTGGGGACATAAGGATTTTCACCAAATCTCTCTAGGCAGGAAAAAATCCCCATGGGATTGAAAATTGGCTGTTATCATTAATGACAGATCTCCTGTGAGTTTCTGCATTTCCTTACACAAAGCATACCACGCTTTATTGCAACAAGATTCCGTCTTTGATTAGAAGACTATTAATGTTGTGCTCATAGACACCAGGGAAGGATTTTTCTTACAAGCCTTTCAAGGCATTTATCATTATTGTCTGGCTGCACTTTGCAAGGTTAGACCCTTTAGAAAACAGTATGTTTTTTTTTAAAAAGTAACATTCTACATTCAAACAGTGTTATAGGCTTATGTCATGGATCCTCTTCTATGACTTTTTTCATTAATCGTTCAGTGAAGCAAGAGTATACACATGAAATTGGCTAATGAGAGCCCACTGGGTGTGATTGTTGGCATTATAAAAGAGCCGCATTCAAAATGATCTGGAAAATGGAAGACAAAAAGTGAAATGATATAATTCATTAGGGTAATGCAAACTGCTCTACTTGGGAAAGAGAAATGGAATTTATAAAAACAAGAAGTGTCTTGCTGACACCAGTTCAGCTGCAAAGGTTCTGGAGGACGTTTAGTGTGTTTCTAAACTAAATAAGGGAAGACTGGGGCGGGAGGTAGGTGGTAGGGTTTTTTGTTGTTTGTTGGGTTTTTTTCCTTAAGGAAAGAGGGAAACATGATCCTGGGCCATATTAATAGGATAGCTCAATCTGTAGAACATGGGAGGTAATTATTCATCTTTATTTGGTGCTGTGAGTACTCTGTCAAGTTCAGAAAGATGTGGGCAAATTGGAAAGGGTCCAAAGTAGATCAGCAAGTATGCTAGAAGAGTTAGAAAGCATGACCTTTGAGGAAGCTGTGGAGGAATTTAGTGTATTCAGTCTTTCTCTTTTGGAGAAAAAAAAAAAAAAAAAAGATGTGAGGGAGGACATAACCTCTTCACAGCAGGAAACTATTATAAAGAAGGCAATACAATTGTTTGTTCTTGTTTGTAGGCTAAAACCAGCAAGAAATCAACTTTACAGCAAAGAAAATTTAAGCTTACATATTCAATATTTCTGAGGACGATGAAGGACTTCATTAAATTAGGGGTCCTGGAAACTCTTTCACTGGAGGATTTAAGAAGAGTTTAAGCAAATTTCTGTCAGGAATTGCCTAGGCTTATTTAATCCTCAGGGCTAGAAGCTGGTTTTCAGTGGTTCTCAAGTGAATTTTTACTCTGGCTCCAAGTTGTAATTCATGATGACTGAGGTTTTGATAAAGTCCAATTGCAAGAGGTCATAAGCGTAGTTGGTAGATATGGGGTGGTTTTGGCTCAAATCAGTGAAGTATGTAATCTCTCAAGGTGCAAGCAGCCCCACGCATCTATGATCAATGCTAGCAACCATCTAAATAACCTTATGGGAAGGGGGAAAAAACAGCCAGGAGGCCAGTCTACAGGACCTTACCGAATCTGTAGTTGCCACAGTAACTGGAAAGGCCCATACAAACATGTCTTGAATTGAACTCTAAACACAGCCTTGTTTCGTCTTAGAGATATTTTTGAGAGAAAGAGTGCCTATAACATGAATCCTTGAAAATGACAGCCAAAGCAGAACCATTTCACCCGTGTCTGAGAAAATAGCATAATAGAAGATAAATGCATTCCTTTCTAGAACAACTTAGCACAGAGCTCCTTAGACTCCATAAGGTCCAGACTGATTTTACAGAAGAGGGCAGCAGCCACAGAAGAGAGTGTATTATATGATCTCTCCCATTCTTTTTGGGTCAATGCAGGAAGCTATATTCTGTGCCAGAGAGGATTCTGCAGTCATCTTGAAAAGGTTACTGCACTTGCATTAGCAAGCCTGTTGGTGACTATAACAAGGTCTGGTTGTGAAAAATAAGACTCATATAGCTCCCAGTGCCTTTATCAGTACCTTTCATCTAGACTCATGTGGCAAAATTGATTTCAGATCACTTCTGCTATTGGGAATGTAATTACCTTCTAAAGTATGGCTAAGATGAGTTAAGTGGCAGAATGATTCAATGAACAAGTGCTTCATTTCTTTCCTGACCCAAGTCCATATCTAATATAGAGAATCTGGCGTGATTTTGACGTCAGCCTAATCCCCTGCAGATGCTTGTTCACCTTGCATTTGGAGAATACTTCAGCATTATGAGTCATCTCTATTGAAGAGGCCCTACACACTAAAAGAGCAGATCAAGGCTGAAATATTGAGGAGAAAACAGGCACACACAAAAAAACTTTTGGGAAGTCTCTTCTTGTTACTGTATTTGTGTAGTGAGATGTAAGAAGAAACCAAAACACCTCCTGGCACGGGTAACGCAAGGTCATTAACTATGTCATTTAGCACTGCTGTGTGTTCACTTGATCGATTACTAGACTTGCTCTGAGAAACATTGTGTCACAACAGCAGCACTGGCTTCCTATTTAGACTGTCTAGTACCAAAATGGCATGAGATTTTATAAAAGACTAATGATACTTGTAGGTAGTCATTGCATATGTATAAACTATAGCTTTGGCTCTGAGGAATAAGTTCAGGAATGTTATGTACTGCCCCTCAAGTATATACAGATACATGTGGACCATGAAATGCTAAATTCTTTCCCTACAATTACTTATGACTAATGTAGAGATTTATGCTTCATCCAGCTCTGTTCTCCAGGTTTTCCTTAAACTCCTGTTAGGGAAAGGTAACAGAATCTATGTATTTAGAAGCAGCATAGCATATAAGACAAGGGAGGGGGAAAATTGGCTACATACAAGATACATTCTTATAAGGCACCACACCATCTTTTAACATTTGCTTGTAGTCCAGCTGGGTATTTGTTATTAAAATGTCTTCTCAAAATCTCTTGTAATAAACCAAGTAGAAATCTTACTTAGATGGCTAACTTACTTAGAAGAAGTTGGCTTAATTATGTCAGTTGTTGTTACAAAGACTGCAACAGTTTCAAACATGATGCATAAAAACTGAAACTACTAGCACTTGAAGATACACCCAAAACCAGTAGTGGAAGGGAAACTCAGTTTCCTGGCCAATTCTGACAGCTTTCTTCTCTCCCTCTGGGCATGATGGTACCTTTGCATTCAGTGATATCACCTTCAGAAGACCCTAGTTATCTTTTCTTATCAGAGAATCCTCTTGCTCTGTGATTATTCTGAATTATTCCTTGCCTTATGGTACATTACAAAAAGAGGAAATACCTGAAGGCATGCTATGCTGTATGGATTACATAGCCTTCACAAGGCTCATCTGCTCAAATTCACATCCTGAGGAAGATGAGGAAATCATCAGCTAAGTTGAACACACACAAGGCACTGGAGCTTGCTATTTCTGACTGTTACTGTTAATGACCTCCATCAGGTTCAAGGCCCTTAGACTTCTTTCTTCTATACCCCTGCTTCTCATTTTTCTGTAACTCAAAATTCATGACGACCCATGCCAGCCACCTGACTTTCTGCAAATATCTTTGTTTCTTGCCAAGCCTCCCCTTACGTACAAAATGGCAATTACTCAGTCATTTTTCAGTACCTATTTTTACTCAGCAACATGGGGTGAGGGAGGAGGGGCTGCTTTTAACCCAAATTCTAGGCAAAATGATTTAGTTGAGATTTTTGAGCTCCTCTCTCCACACCCTGTTGTTCAACTTGAGCTCAGAAAATTATTCCAGTCTCAAACGCTGTGTATCACAAGAAACAAATACTATCTGAAGAGGTTGCCTGTACCCTCTGTAATTCTGCAGTTCCTAGCGTAGCTCTCGCTGGAGTTCCTTCTAGGGATGATTTTCCACTGTGGAGGAAAATTTTAAAGGTGTAGGAAAGGGTGCTAGCTTCGTTCTTTATTTCTGTGGGAAATGGGGGAGGGCATGAGGATAATGGCATCTAATTTTTTTCCATGCATGCCTACATGCAATGTGCACGTATCCTGGCCTTGCAGAAGCAAATGAGTAAGTTGAGAGAAATGTCATGAAGGCAGTCACCCTGTCATCAAACGTGAAATAAGTTGGCATGCAGAAACTTTTCCATTCAAAGTATTAAGAGTTTTTAATTATAAATTATTTCAATAATGTTCAAAGGAAATATAAGAGGTTCAAGCCAGTTTTGACTACCCTGTGCTTAGAAGAGCTGAGAGTGAGTTCTTCAGGTTCTGAACTGAAAAATTTTTCCATTTTCTTCTGGAACAACATTTGCTCTCTGCACCTCATTCTTGTCTGTTTTCACACTCATTTGAGATGAAGTGAGAAACCTTAAACACAGATATTAAGAAGTTTTCTTACAATTTATCACCCTGAATAAGAAGCATCTGGTTCTGAGTGAACTAAATTTATGGGAGAAATCAGAAATGAGATGACATCTTAGAGCAGGGCTATATCTTAACATAAACAAATAACTCATATTTCTTTTGGAACTTTGCTGTCCCAAGCCAGATATGAGAACAAACAAGACATTAGTTATATTTCCCAGTATGAAAGTCCCTTAAAACAGTCTACTGGGAAAAGTGGGTCTGAAAACCACTGGCATTGTCTCAGCCTAAGCTATTGGGGTTATGATGAATTAAAAAGGATAACATTCTAATTTTAGCAGAGTTTTAAGTAGACTTGTGAGAACTCAGAAGAGGATTGAGCTTGCTTACTCATATGGAAACGACTGTTAGTTGTGGGTTTTTTCCCTTCGATTAGATGCATATTGATTAGGACATTGTCACACATCCCATGGTCTTTTCTGCAGGATAAGGAGATGATCAAAGAAGAGCAAAAGGCAGCTATTATCCCTTTCTATCTCTCAGTACAGCCTGAGAGAGATGAGTTGCAAGTGCAATTCCGGCAGGGAGCTTGGCAGCCATCATGATGATCCTGCGGACAGTTTCCTTGCATGTTATGTGTTCCTCCACAGCAGATTGCACCCAATAAGTAAATGAGCCCTCCTACCCCATTCCCTCATCAGGAATTTATGTCAGAGTGTTAGAATGTAAAGGATAATAAGCTGGATTTGACATGCAGCTGGAAAAGGCATTGGCTGTGGAAGCTATATGCAGTGTAGAAACCCAAGAAAAGGCAGGGCAAAAGAAATATCTTTTCACTTACCATCTATGTAATGGCAACCATTGTCAACCATCTATAGAAAAATGTCCCTTTACTTAGATTTTGCTCGCCAGATCAAGCATTTCCCTTACTTTCCACTTAAGGCATCTCTAGCTATATTTTGTTGAATCAGCAGTATTTCCTTTGTTTAAAAGAAATGAGTCAACCCCATAACAAAACATTCCTCACTGTTTTCCCTTCTTCTGTTTAGCTGAAATGTGCAGGCTTGTTCTGCAAGCACAGACTTCAGCATTTCCAAAAGCTAAAGGTCAGCCTGAAATCTCACAGCATACTTACTGTACAAAAGCCAAGCAAGGAAATGTTCAAAAAGTCTTTGGAGAGCATTATCCTAACATATAAACTTACAGTCCCTCCAATCCCATGTGCCTCATGGCCTGTATTTTTTCTTTTTTACAAAGGATGTTATTAATATGAATTTCTTCGTATCCTGGAATCTCCAAATAAAACAGATTTAAGAGATCATTTTTCCAATTCTTCCTTTTTCCACAAAGAACGGGGATACCACCTTTTAGGTGAACCTACATTGGCTGTTTTAAACAGGTTGGATTGTTGTTTTTATTTAATGGTGAAGTTAGTTATTTTTCCCTTAGACTGTATTTTGTGCTCAGATACCTTCTTTTGTGATGCATTCTTAAGGTAAACAGACTAGGTATTGAATACATACTTTAATATTCTATAATTAGAGTGGATGGTCTTAGCAGCGCTACCTGTCCTTTGTAAATCTGTTATCAGGGAACACACTGGGATCTCCCTTGTCTCGAATAGGTGACTTGCCCTGATGATAAAGATATTTATTGACTTTTTTGCCTGCTTATCACTGCTTAAAGCTATCAGGGAGAGTTCCTCTCTGAAGTAGGTATAGAAAAATATAAGTGCATGGACACCCACACACATTTTCAGATTACTACAATTGCTGCTGAAAAGAAAATGCTTCCAACAAATCTGCTTATAATTGGACCTGACTCAGTGCTGATTATTCCAAAGCTGGCTATAAAAATAGATACTAATTCCAATCAGAATTACTCATATTCTGCTGTGAGAGAGTGTGACTTACTCTTTACTATCTGTAATATTCAACAAAAAGTTGAAAGTAGTTGTGCAAACTGATAAAAGAAATACATTCTTTCAGTAGGAAAATTGTACTGAATGCATCTCAGTAGTACTTGGACAAGGTTTAGTGAAATGGGAAATTGAACAAGAGAAAGATTCCCGGGAAACTGTTGTCTAAATATGTCACAAACAAATGGGATTTTGTTTGTTTGGAAGCCTTGTTCCTCGTGGTGCACTAAAGCTAAACAGCAGGAGGTGAATCTGTAAATCATGTCAAGGAGTAAAGCAAGTTGGAAAACTTTAAAGTCATTGTGTACAAAAGTCCTCATTAGCTCACTAGTGGTTTTTCGTTGTTTTTGTTTTTTTCTCTCCAGTTAAATCAGATATAAACAGACATGCAGTATGGGCAAAAGCTTGCAATGGCTACATTGGCAACAGAATCCGCCCTGTATACAGCAGTTTCACATTCCGTTTAGAGACTACAAACTCTTCTTTCCAAACTTTTGTATAAGCTTCCATTCTGATAATTTTCTATGCTAAAACAATTGTAGTTAACGCTACTTGTTGCCTGCATTTTCATAGGTAACTCTGCCCTTTTGGTACTCAGCATTAGAAACAGCAGCGCTGTAAGATCCTCTGAAAGGATTGTACCGATTTATATCCTCAGCAGTGCTCGACAGTTTGTGTGTGCAAGGGACTTCCAAGCTTCAGCTCAAGCTCCAGGCCTTTGAGTTTCCATCATCACTACTGTAAAAGATAAACGTATCATTGACAACCAGATCATGCTGGCCCGGATCTGGGATGTAGCACTCGTGTAAATCCACAAGGAGCTAAGACTCAGCCAGACACCAGGCTGCCAGACAGCAGGCCTCATTCTAGTTCTCTTTGATGTAAAATCACTAGCTGAACTCTGTAGAAAGTGATACGTGTATAAGATTAAGGCAATAATTTTTAATGCTTTACATCTACGTTACACTTTTAAAGTTTAACAAGACTCAGTTTTTTTATCTCTTTTTTTCTCTGATGGTGAACCAGAGTTTCCTCTGCAAGGCTAAGGTTATTAACTCTTACCATTTTAGCATCATTATATCATTCTTACCTACTCACTAGAGTCTCCTGCTGCTAGAAAGTCCTTTGCTCAGCTCTATTTTCCTCTTTTTCCATGTTTATCTTTTATGTGGGTACATTCATTGCCAAGATATCGTTATCTATTTGCATATTCAACATGATATCTTTTTTTATTATTATTTTAACCTATGTCTCCTAGAAACAAAAAAAGAAAACAATCATGTCTATGTGTGGTCCAGAAGATGGGAGAAAATTACTGCCAGGTCTCTGAGCACAGAGTCTTTATACTAGCTTGGATTTATTCTAGCTTGGACTAGGTCTACACAAAAAGTGTTGCTGTCATAACTATTTTGGATAAGATTATTGAAAAAAAAAAAAAAAGCATGTTTCCTCCTTGAGGTAAGCACACTAGGAAACCCCGATATAGATGTCACTATATTGTCCTAAAATTTCTTTCAGTGGCATAGTTTGAGCACCTTACAGAAGGTGCCACTATGCTACAGAGAAACTTGGGAGATATTCATTGGCACAGTTATGCTGAAATAGCTGTGGGGGCAGAGCTCTTCTGCTTTAGAAAGTCCTTAAATTTAGTGGCTGTTTACTGTCTCCTAGTCCTGGTAAAAGCAGGGCTTTCTCTGAGCTTCCTAGTCCAGAAAGGTCAGCAATGTCACTGCCCCTTTGCTGAAGATAGGAAGGAGTGAGATGACCCAGGCCTTGATCCTATATTATATGGACAAAAGAAAGATCGTGGTTCCCACACAGAAAGTAGTAATGCCATGCAATCATCTGCTTCGGTGCTTACGCACAGGTGGAAAAGAGGGTCAACACCTAGATCTAACTGCAGCCCCTATTGTAAATTTCCTTTCTAGACCCCAATTAGCACCTAGACAAGAACAGTTTTGCAATTCTGCATGTTCATTCACCTCTGGCCTTCTCAGAACTTCCTTTGTAAATCACTGATTTTTCCCTAGATGGTTCTGCAGGCAAAACTGCCAGGGACTTGCCAAGGACTTGCTGTTTAGAACCTGTTTAGGTGAATAGCGAGCCAAGAAGAGCAAGTTCTGTGGGACATGGCAAAACGAAAAATTGCCACATTAGCTGACCAATTTAGACTTCAGGACTGGGCCCAGAAGGGCAGGAGAAAGTAAACTTAAGCTTATAATTTCTTAAAGAAACTGTAAATTGGAAGTGAGATAGAAAAGAAACTGAGGTTATTTTAAGCTGCACACTCTGCTAAAGAAATACATTGTTTTGTGGCATAGAGCTCTGTACATGAATCCAGCTCTGAACATTAAAGAGAGATGATACAACCTTCCTGCTGTTGTTCTGGTGAACAGTCTATGTGAAATAACCATTGTGATTCTTTACAGTTTATTTTTTCCACATCTCCATTTCTAAATCCTAAACTCATGGCAGTGGTAACAAAGCATCTGTACCTGACTGGCTCCAGATTTTAACTGCAGAAACCTACCTTTTCCGTTGTTGTGGTCACTGGGACTCAGCATTTCCCCAATGGTCTGTGTGTGTACTTTTTATTCTGTCCTGTTCTTTCTCTAGTATATACAGAAGTTTAACACTTGAAATCGCTTTAGCAGATTAAATTTAGGACTCAAGTTATGAGACTCTGACAAAAGGGAAAAAAAGAGCGGTGTGTTTTAGATGCTGAGAGGATGTGCTCTTTGGACAAGTGTAACAAATACCGCCGGCATTAAGTTGTAGGGTCTCATATGGTCATATGAAATCATTCGGTTTTGTGGCAATAGAATCCATATAAAGAAATTTTGACTTCTGTTGGCTCTATTTTATGTTTCACTGTGTTCACAGGAATGTAATTGTGTACTGGCTGACAGTTATATGTGCTGTGGTTCGGCCAACTATATCAGCATGAATCTAATTCTAAGCAGATAGCCTTTGTGTTAATTAATGCTTGTGTATTTATACAAATTATGTGCTTGAGCACTCCGCTGGGTTATGACTATTGTTAGTGCATGTCATATGCTACTTCTGGCTGAGAAGGTAGATAGGAATCAGTATTTATGAGTTGTAGATTCAGCCCCAAAAGATCTGAAAAACAAACCTTCCAACTTTTTTGAGAAAACTGGTCTCTCATATGCATATGCACAGCATAACACTCCATGTTTTGTTGATTGCTTATTTTTATTTCCACAGTACATGCACGTATATTGTTGTATGTGTATTCTGCAATTGCTGTTGTGTAGCCTGTGCAAAGATGCTTGTTCTATGAACATAACATGCTAATGTTTAAGAAATCAAATATGATAAATTAATACTAGTAGCTTTATCTTTTACAGATGTTTAGAAGAGGAAGGTAGATGTGATACTTGTCCTTCATTTAATTATGAACTCTTAAGTATGTAGCTTTTATAGCTTCACATTTCAAAGTCACAAGCATGGCTGCGAAAACTTAAGTTTTGCCTTCTGTGTATATGTCCATGTAAACAGCTTACATGCTTGGAAATTCACGTTGAATTTGAATGAACTAAAACAAACCTCCTTGCAAAACTCCATTAAAATTGCTCTGTTTCACTTGGTTCCACATGAAAACTGAAGAAACAACAAAGCAATTTCAGGCTCATTTGAAACAGAGCTGAGGTTCTCCTAGCTTGCTTATTTGTGAAAAGGTTTGCGCCACTATATGAAATGCAGTACTAAAGTCTATTATGGATATTTGGCATTCCTTCAGGTGATCCCCACAGGAACATTTGCTTCCTACAGAAAGTGAAACCACAATTTAAAAAACAGTATTAAATTACTTTCCTGTTTTTAAAGTGGTTTTTTTACATTTTTTTAATGTAGAATTTAATGTTCAGGCAAGGTTACAAGCTCTTTACACTGATGGAAAATTAGTAAGATTGAATTGCTTTCCAGGGCTTGTAATGGGTTCCTGTCTCATAATTCAACGAACAGAAGTATTTTTGCAGCTAGAATTTGAACTATTAGAGGTTCAACTGATTTTATACACTGTATTGTAACTGTAGCGGCCGCATTATGCTTAGGATTTATTATATGAGGAATTTGCTTTTAGCCTTGGGGATAATTAGCACTTCACAACCTTGAGAAAACATACACACTCTTATGGACAGAAGATAAATCAGAAAATCTGTGTTTTGGTTAGTGTTTTACGAATTGAATCTTCTGTCTGCATCTTCTTCTTTAAAGAAAAGGTCTGCATGTCTGACAACTTTCGGGGGGGGGAGTTTAAGATAATTTCTGTGGCCGTGGTTAATACATTCAGAGCCTGAGATTTTACTCTATGTGCTGTAATTAATTTACACTGGTTTGGAAGTGGATTATTATTGCACGTAATTGCCAATGGATATCTACTGTGAAAGTCAGAAAAGCACATAACAGTATGTGGTGCTCGCAAGTAAGAAAATAGCATTCAGCATGAGTTTGCTAACTAGAAGCCAGAAACAACAACTATAATAAATTACATATTATTATATTGGAGGATCACTTGCACATTATTTCATATGTTTTATAATCACTCTGGATTCTTCTTGAAAGTACTGAACAGTGATAATTCTATGATGGAGTTGGGGATCTGCTGACACTTTAAACTTTAGAAATGCTTGATTTCTTTATCTGTTAGAAAGTTAAGTGCTAGGTAAGACTTTTTTTTTTCCCCAGGATGCAGAAAGATGGATAAAAAGAGGTTAATGTGGATATGAAAAGTAAAGCTATCATTATTAATCAATTTCCATGAGTATCCCATTGGACTGAATCATCTTCAGTGGGATTTCAAAAACTTGAATTGATACAAGGCCTGTATTTGATCAGAGCAGCTGCTGTAGAAGGAAGGAAAAGGGGGTTGGGAATTTAAATGGGAATCGCAAAACTATGATCATTAAAGATCTTACCAACTTTTAATAAACTATATGTGAAAGCCTGAGAGCGCAAGACAGGGACCAAACCAACAAGATTTCTTTTGACCTCTAAACGAAAGGAAAACAGCAGTAATGAAGGTAGTGATCACCCACAGGGAAAGAGAATTCACAAAGGGTGGTCTTTTGTTTGGGTTTAGGTGCTCTGTATCACTATGTGATGTGGCTAGGGCCATAGTTTGTTTTATGTCAAACAGCCCTGTATCATATTTGTTGATCTTGTCTTCAAATGGGTAATTAATCCGGAGCAGTTCCTCACAGTTCCTCTTTAACGATTGTACAGTTACTAGTGGTGGCAGTTGTGTGTTGCCTTCTTTTTTTTCTTTTTTTTTTTTATGACTTGTCCAATTCCCCACAGAGCTTTGTGATTTTGCTCTTGCATTCTCTGTTCTTTTTTTTCCCTCCTCTCCCTTCTAGCCAGCTACTTTTGGGAGGGACAGGAATAGCCACTGACTTGAAGTATATGATTTCATCTCCTTATAATCCCAGGGAAGGTAAAGGGCAGTTTACTTCTGAAGAAGCAGCGAGTGGGAGATCTCGTCTTCTAGGAAAAGATGGTTTTGTTCTTGGATTTAAAATGAAAATTACTCTGCTCCTCATCAGGAGGAATGCTTGTGATTGTAATAATTGTCCTTGTTGACAGCACATATTTTTGATGTTGTGGGAGAGCACAGAAGAAGATGTCTGCTTTTACAGAGACAACACTGAAAGGTTCCTTCTTGCCTAACTCACAAGTCACTAGTCAGACAAAGCTTTACACAGGCTCCACACTGTCTCCTCTATATGATGGTCTTGTGTATGAAGTAAACCAGGAAAGAGCAAAGTGGACATTCATTACTCCTGAGATACTGAGATTCTCACTTTGTTTATAAATGCTAGGATTTTTCTGTTTTACTTAAAAAATGTATAGATAGAATACATATAATATATAGCTAGAACAAATGTCTCACGAAAGGGCTCTTTCTTAAAGGAATAAATGTGGCACTCCATACTTCATTCTCAATCTTGTTTTTGATCTAGCTGCTAGCGTACTTCACAGTTCTGTACCTGGTTTGCAGCTTGAACTGTGATAGAGAGACGAAGTTTAAGAAAATGTGACCAACATAAAGATGAGTTAGTGTAGTCTTAGTAAAGGCTTTTTGTGTGTTTGGGGAAAGCAGGCAATATACTAGTGCAGGGTTACAAAGATGAACTTGTTTCATGTGGCTTTAATCAAATCTGGGATGTCTGGAATTAAGGGTCATCACCCTGAGAGGCACCTTGAGAAGAATTGCTGTTTCAAATAAGGCCATTGCTGACATCAATGTGGACTGAAAGTTATGCTTTGTTAGAAACCAGGCATAACAACCAAACCAAACAAAACAAGAAAGAAACCCCACATATCAACGGAATATCTCAATTTGTATTTTACAGTAATTTATAGTACATTAAAGAAGGACGATCGTTTCATTGTCCAAGAAAACAAGAAATTTAACTTGTTCAAGCACATCTAATATATTATACAGTAATGATTCCCAACAGTTCTGTAGCCAAGCCATACTTGAAAAAATTGGCAAGATTTGTTCTCTATTATATCCACTTCACCCTGCTCCCGAAGTTGGCTGCAGCGTCCTCCTTGCCTCTGCTGACTGCAGCAATAGCACTGAACTTGGGCTAATAAATGTGGTTCCACCTGACTGAACGTGTCCAGGCGGCTCCTGTATCCCTCCATTGTGCTTCCCAGTACTCCCAGTTCCAGGACTGTGATACAGGGGCAGATGAACCAGCCTTACACTGAACTGCACGGCCTGACAGACTTCACACAGTGGGGCTCCATGGTGTGCCTGGCTTTGTATATATGCTAGACCCCGTATGCAGAGCCACAGCTTGTCAGGTACCACAAACTTCCTCTGGTAAGAGCTCATTTTAGGTGTCTGATAGGTCATGGTGCCTTGCTCTCCATGTATTCTAACAGGGAGTAGATAAAGATTAATCAAAACTGAATCTTCAGTTGATGGTAAAAGAAGCATATGTGAGTTAGGTGTGCCAAGGGTCTGCAGGATTTGGATCAGAAGTTAAAGCTACCATTGTTTCTGTCAGTGATGCTGGGTGGTAGCGGTATTCATTTTTTGAAAAAAAGAAATGAAGATAACATTAGAACCCCCAAATTCATGTGTTTGGTCTAGATTTTGTGTTCGATTTCATCTTCTGAAATAAAAAAAAGTTGGACACGTACAGCTTAATACAATGCAGTTTTGCCAGGTCACGGGTAGTTGTTGCCCACTTGTTGCCTAGGTATCCTGAGTACAAATAAACAAACCATTCAAGGTAGGCATAGTTCTGTATGGTGGGAAGGGCTGAAATGTTGTTCTGGAAGACTTAAATAAGCAGATGAAAATAGGTTCTGACACATTATACTGGGCTGTTCTGGCACAAAACTAGCCTTGGTTTTTGGCCAAAAATTATATCAAAATTGTGTTAGGATTGAAAAAATGAACTCATCCAAGGAAAAAACCTCAAAGATAAGACTGCAATAACATATGACAGTCCTCCGTGTAATGCTTCCACCAAGCTCTACGGTGTCCAGTTACTTGTTAACGAGGATTGTTGGATTGTTCTGGGAGGGCAGGAGCAGTCTCCCTCACAGTGACCACAGGAGAACTAACAGCACAGCTACCAGTAGGTCTTTGTAAAGAAATTTCTATGTGCTTTACCCATTGCATCCTTTTGAGATTCAAATGCAAGTTTTAACAGGGAACTGGAAGCCTGAAGTTTCTGGTTAGCTCTCTTGACATGAAAGACTTCATGATGAAGGAAGAAGATCAGAAAAAGGGAGGAGGGAAGGCAAGTATCTATATGTGTCCAAAAGATAGTTACACATTTAGGTTCATTTGAATCTGAATCTCTAATAATTTAAAATTGAACGTTTAAATTTACATTTATGTAATGTGGGACACAGAGAAAATAGAAGAAAAATGGCAAACATCTTCTCAGTGTTTCCACTTATTTACCATTGTAAGGGAGCTATCATGCACACTGTTGAGGAAGCCCCAGCCATGTCTAGGTGTTTGCTCTTTGCTAGGAACGACGCTGCCGGTGCTGCTGTCAGGCAGCTTGTCCAAACTGTTTTCACTTCAGTGTGCACCACGGATGCTCTGGGTGTATGAAAGGAAGGCAGTGGCCTATGTCATGGGATAGCATAGGCCTGACTTGTACTGAGTAGCATAATGTTCTTGACACAAGCACATAAAACACTGCAGAGCACATCTGGGGTCTCTTGCTTTCCAAATTCAGCTGCACAGGAGGAACTGTAACTTTTTTTTCCCAGAGCATTGAATACAATCCAGCCCTTCCAAACTGCATGCTTAGAACATTTTGGTTGTATGAGAATTTGATACACTGTCTTGAAATTTATGTGCATTACTATTTTGTGTAGAAATGTAGTAAATCAGTAATACTAGCAAATTCTGTCTGAAAGGTAGCTGCCAATAGACTGCTTTCTTTAAGAGTCTAACAGACCCTTTACAATCCTCCTTATGGACAAGTGGTGAAGTAGCATCTGTGACTGCATTCTCATACTGCACTTGGAATGAAGCTTATAGTCATTTTGGATCAGCTTGCACTTACAGTATCAGACCCAAACAAAGAAATCTAGACAAAAAAATTTCCTAAATAGGACAAGATGGTTACATCGGTTAATGCTGTAGAATTCAACGTGCTGTAGATTGCCAGGATGTGAGTATATTTTTGTTTTTACTTCTCCCTGCCAAGCCTAGTTAAATACTGAAGCATGCCGTAATTGGATATTGCTATTTGCAAACATCTATAGGTGATTTTCGCTGGGAATTGGCAACTTTACTTCTGTATTTCATATCAACGCTTTCAAAGATGTGTTTGGCTGATGGTTGTTTGAATGCATAATACGTAAACTAATTCCATTCAATTTTTCATGCGTATACCGTACTATTTTATGACTTGAATCGTTAAGCAGTTTATGTATTGGGCCATAAAAATGCTTGCATGACTGTTCCTGATGCTGTTTTCATTTGGGGTTTATTTTTGGTGTGAGGGGTAGAAGTGATATTAGGATTCTTTTAGAAAAGCCTTAAGCTTATTAAAAAAAAAAAAGAACTACCACAAAAATACCAAAACAAATTTGGCATCTCTTCAAAGGTATCTCAACTGTACAGATGTGTTCCTGTTATGCAGTCCAAATAGTTTTCTTAGACCCCCCACCCGCTGGCTGAAGTAAACTTACTCAGCTGCATAAATGAAAAAGAATGTCATACTGAGTATGTTTGAAGGCTTGTGAACCAAGTTTAATCTACTGTCATTATCATTTATATCTTCTTGTGCACACAGTATTTGTAGCAAAGCAGTTAATACATTTAAATTACTGTTCTTCTGTGTTTGATAATCCTCACGATCCCAGACAGAACTATAGTCTTCATTGCGTAACATGGCTTTCCAGTACCTTTATCCAGAACAGTTTCTTTCAAAAATGCCTGTTCAATTAGTTTCCTTAAAACACCTGACAGACTAAGGAATGAGAAATGTCAGGAAAGATGCGTATATGCCAGTAAAGTAAACGGGGGAAGCACAATAGAGCTGTTTCACGTGGTAGAAATTGCCAAAAAGAGGACCCTAACACCACAGATATTTGATATATGTGGAAGGATAGAGGAGAAGGACCGAAAAGACAAGGAGAGAGTAGAAGAAAGTAGGGGAACACCCAGTTTAGGAGGTAGCTTAGCCTAAGCAATGCAAGATGTTTGAAGACAGATTTTTAGACAAAGATTATTTAGAAGTGGATTATTCAAGGACAGAAGTTGTATGCTCATGTCTCTGTATGCAGAAGGAAATCGGAGCAGCACACTACAGGTGTTAGAGCCTGGGGAGGGACAAGGGAAAGGTGAGAGATCAGATACAGCTCTGACTGCAGAATGTGTTCAGAACTGATCCACTTAGTATCTCAGATGTGATGAAAGGCAGGTTTGCAGATAAAGAGCAGTACTTGGAAACCCAAGGTCATAAATATTTCCAGAAAAAGCTGTATCTGACTCATAAGTTCAGATCCTGGCCTGTAATGCTAAATGGGACTATTCTGTGTGGACTCTCAACTCATCCCTACCCCTCATCAGCTCTTTCTATCTGCTGCAACAATCACTGGGACCAGCTCTTCCACTGGAGCTCTTCAGCATAATTCCATTGCCATTAATCAGTACTGCTGATCACATCAATACAAAAGCTAAACATGTTTCTAAAAAGAGTTTGCTGGAACAGTCCCGGGCCCAAGCTAAGAATTTGGTCCTGGCATCCAAATGCCTCAAAATCTATTAAGTGCAAAATTTTACAGCCATCTCAGCCATATTGCAGAAGTCTGCAATGGGTCGAGATAGGAAGCTTGAATATTATTTCTGACTTTTTGGTTTGGACTCCATCTTTAGCTCTTTGGGAGTACGCAACTGGTCATACACTTTGGTTATTAGTACCTATTGTCACTCTTGTTCTGTGCATCAGGCTATTTTTTTCAGAAGTAATTATTGCAGTTACACAACAAGGTTTGAAACTAGCCGTGCTTTCTCTTGCAGTTTTAATTTTAGATATTCTAAGGAGCGTGCTAAAAAATGGTGTTTTACAGATGTGGCCATATCTTGCATGTGTACTGTCAAAAATGGACTAGATGATTGCCATTTAGTATTTTGGCTCCTGGCAAAAATTAGATATTTGTCAGCACCACTGGTCCATAACCAAAAAAGGTATTACTTGGAGAAAAAAAAAATCTTTCAAACATTTTCAGTTTCTGCTTATGATTGCAAAAAAGCAAGCAGAAGAACATTTTAAATTGTGAGCATGGAAATGTTCCTCCAGCAGAATTAGCTGTTAGGTTTTCTTCCACAATGATTGGTTTAAATCCCAGTGCTCAGGATGTTAACCTTTGTATAGGAATTCACATTTTAGAAGGGAACTCATTTAAGAGCATTTATATTTATTAATTTGAACTAACAGAAGTATTCTCACCTGTATTTTGTTCTCATGCATACTGAAATACGTACTGAAAGCCTAGGACTGTTTTTATTGCTTTTCTAAATTGAAGTGTTTAAGCCTTCAAAATACACCAAGTTGGAGTTCTGCTGGTGCTGTGTGTAATTTTGTGTTGCTACAAGCTAATACTGCTAAATAATGCAGAGGAGAATTCAGAAACCTGTGGAATGGAGCACTAAGAGGAGGCAGCAACAGGAAAGGGACTAGGGAATAGGACTTAACTTTCAAATTGTATGTTTGACCTCTGTCAATCATTTGCTTTGCACTGGGAAAAATATAAACTAAACCATTGGCCTTTTGCAAACTTCGAGAACTCTGCTTTGCAAAAACTTGTCATTTTGAACCTTTGAAGGAAAGGGGAACTCAACTGCGAATTCCAGAACAGTTTGAAGTAACATTTTTTATAGACTATCACTACACTTTCTTTGGAGTATTTTTCTCCAGGTACAAAATGTATGTTGCTTCCTGCTCAAACCTTTTTGAGAAGCTTGTTTCCTTCAGTTCTCTTCATTAACTTGGGTTATCTTCATTGTTCTTTCTTTTAAGCAGGAAATGATAATTCCAGAATACCACCCAAAAACCAAGGTACTTTTTTATTCAACACTAATAAGTATCTATGTTGTCTCTGTAGGACACTGTATTATTCTCCTGAATATATGACCTAACAATCTCTTGCAAGATATGACCTTCTCTTAACTCTTCTCATGTATCAATACATTTTTTCGCTGTGATTTTTCACTCAGACATAACTATCTACAAAATTTACTGTCAAACAAAAGAAGTCCAAGCAGTAGGAAAATATACTCCTACGTTGTTCAAAAACCCCACTTGTATCAATTACAAGCAGTACTTTGTCTCTTACACCCAGTTTCTTCCCATATCTCTGGCTTTAGTATGAAGTGCAATGCCTGTTATAAATTAAAATCAGGTATTTGCTTGCTGATGAATACCTATACCACTGCTGAACAAATTAAATCTACGGTCTTCAGGAAATGCTCAGGATGCTTCCTTTTAAATAAGAAAATCTCTCTCATTAAATCAATTAGTTACCACTTAGAGCAAAAATGATCCAGGGTATCTGAAGGTATTAGTAGACTGTTGGGTTATTTCTACATGATTAGGGTTATATCCTGGCCAATCTGGAGTCGTTCTTCTAGAGCAACCATTGCCCTCTCTGCAGGTGTTCAGCAGAGTCCTCAGCAGAAGAGGGAAGGAAGAGTTTGCTCACAGTCCTATCCTATCATGCTGTTGCTTCTGTTTTCCTTTCATCCACAAACTAAGGCGGCAGCTCCTCAGTCTGTAGGAAATGAGTCCTGCATCACTGCCTGCTATGGATCCTGAAAAATGACCATTGTTGGAGGGGCCAAGGTGGACCAATGCCACGTGTGCAACCCTAAACATAATCATGTCCTGAGCACGTTTGCAACTGTGCAACGCAGTGGCTCATGTTAGACAGCACTAATAACTGAATATACTATAAAGCAAATCTGTGAAGACTCCGATTTCTATGGTCATACCCGTTTCTGATTTAGGGGGCCTGTTTATTTTAGTAGTTCACTTAGTTCTACTGATGCACTCTAATTGAATTCAACTGAATTATTTCCCTGTCTGCTGCCAGCCTTCTTCCTCCCACAACTCCATGGCAACCAGGTCCAGGATAAGCCTTTAAAAGAAGCACAGACTCTCTTCTGCAGTCCTTTGCAATATCACTCCCCTTGCTCTCATGCAGAGCACTAGATGATAGGCAAAGAAGAGCCTCCTGTCCCACCTGGCCTCCCATTCCTGGCAGCAAGACCCCTTGCCCTCCCCTCCAAAATACTAACCTTGCAGGTCCCCACACTGATATGCACTGTGGGACAGTAGTAGCAACAACAACAGTTGCACCCATACCTTTTTTTTAAATATGAGATCTACAAAACATATTTTTTAAAAATCTATTAAAAATTTCCAAATTCTAAAATTCTGTCTAGCCACAATCTACTGCAATGGTAAATTATGGCTGCAACTGTAGATCTCTCATCATCAAAGGTACCTCATAAAGCATCAGCAGTGCATGTTCTCCTTTACAGTATAGCCTGAGCTGTACTGTAAAGCATAGAGTCATCTGAAGTTCTGCAAGATTCTTGGGTTTGCAAAAAACTGAGTGCTTGTGATACATCCATGAACCTTGTTTGGCCAGGACATTCTCAACTGATCAAACATTAGCAAGGTGGAAGGGGGGTGGAGAGCGCTTTGAAGCATTTTTTCTTTTAAAATTTAGCTTTGAAGACTACAGGATATTCTACATATATTCAGAAGAAGATTCAAATGCAGTTAGTCTCATGACAATTTGAAATGTCCAGCATTTTCCTGTAAAATTCCTAGGAATGGGAATTCAGATACATGGACAGTCTTGCCAAAATACTGTCCTGTTTTTGCTTTCCAAATGTGAAACTCCCATTGAAATCACTTGGTCACTTTCTATTAACTTCAGCCTCAGTTGGAGCAATCTTAGGAGGAACACTCAGGGAAAAGTTCCATAGTGCTACAAGCATGAGCAATTAAAAAAAAAAAAAAATCCTCCTAGCACTTTTGGAAACTTTAATTTCTATAAATGGCCAATATTGGACACTCACTTTCACATCAAAATGAAGCCACGTAATAATTGTTTGATATTTAAGGGAACACAGAATATGCCTTGACTACAGGTGATGAATGCAGCAAATTCCTTTACAATATATATCCACTGAGGACAAAGTAAATAAAAATCTTTAAAAGTATTAACAGCTTTGTGTTGTGACTGACAAATTATTGTCTTTGTTTAGAGTGGAATAATTGTAAATTATTTATGCATAGTATTCTTTGGACTGCACACTGAGAAGTGTCTTGATCTGAAGCTACTGACTTATCCCATGAAGTTTTATTCCTTTAGGGTGGCCTATAACTTTAACGTGAAATAGTGTTTTTCAGTACACTGTGTTTCCCTCCAGATGGTTTCTACAGAATTTTGGCAGCCACATGCAACGATTAGCATGGTTGCCCTTCTAATCTCACACACTTTAAATAGACAAACCATATTCTTACAAAAACTATTATAGACTGTTCCGCAGATCTTTAACTATCAAACTGTGTTTGACTATCACAATAATCAGAATATCCTGACCCTATTGCTTGGGGTTTAGATAAAACTATCTAAGCACTTAGCTATTTAAAGAGAGGATTATATAGCAGACTCTTATAATTCATGGTGCTGTGTACAAATTTCTCTTGCTAGAGTAGCAGTATGTAAACAGCTACAGTCAGCATTCCCTCAACCAGCTATTGCATCTTGAAAATACATACACCAGCTAGCATGCACTTTTTCTGTGCATATTCCTAATATTAACAATCACAAACCCTATTAAAACTTAGCTTTGTGAGACATAAGACCAGTCTCTTTCCCTTTTGTAAATTAAAGATAGGATACTTGAGTGTTGCAGCACACAGGAAAGCAGAACTTTAAGTGGCATGTTGGAGATCTGATTTCATATATAAAACTGTAAAAACTAAGACAGGGGTTGTAACGAAAGGATACAATAATTACTTGAATACTGCCTCCTACTTCTGATCAGCCTCTCCTTCGAACAGTGAGCAAAAGCTAGAAGGTATGAGACTACCTCTCTCAGGTCCTTATGTTATGCCAAAAGTTTCAAATGATGAATCATAAACAGTAACAGAATTTTAAGATGGAAAGGGCCTTCTTCTGTGCTAACTTCACTGTTGCGTCCTTTAAGCCATTGGGGGGAGAGTAATGCAGGGAATAATACAATAATATTTACTTGTAGCATTTGCAGTCTCTGATGTCCACAGCATAGCTGCTTATGTCATTAATGTTTTATTTGAAATAATTTTATTATTGCGAACAGTTTGACTTACAGTGTCGGGGTTTTGAGGAATTTCCAAGTAGCTGAAGTACGTGGGGTGCAGTAGAAAAGTCACGTTATCTGTGCATAGCTAAGTGAGTGATGATTCCCAAGTTTGTTGTGTGTTTTTGGCAGTCAGTGATTTGGACTGGTGGGTGCAGGAGCTCACTTCCAGGCCAGACCAGAATAAAGTAAATGTAAAGTTTGCTTATGAAAGGAGATTTCTGTCTTATCTATAGAACTGAAACTAGGGGTAAATTCTTTCCTGACCTTTTCCCCCTTCCCTTTAAAACACTACAGTATTATGTTGATTTACAGCACTCTGAAAAATTTGATATTTTTCTCTTTAAAACCATCCTTATCGTGCCCAAAACAGAGGATAATTGGGTTTGGTTTTATTAAAATCCTTTCTGAACTTTTTACACTGTAGCTATTCTTCTCAAATGAGTCATACAATAACCATTCCCAGTTTGTAGCCAGTTCTCCAAAGAAGCAGAAGAAAAAAGAAACAACTTCCTTTTAAGGGAATGAGACCTGTTTGTAATGATAAACCTCTTTCCATTTCTATTTGAAGACATTTCCATAACCCAAGAATTGATAGTTATAAAAACACTACCTACTTTATTTGGATTACAAAAACATTCATAGCTATAGAACATTGTTTAATGTTAGGCTAAAGCATCTGTATATACACCCACACATAGGGGTACTGTTGAAATTACACGTGACATGTCAAACGAGCAGCTAGTTTACCAGAAATCTGTAAGAAACAGCTTGGAAATTGTTTAGTTTCATTTTACTTAATATTTTAAATAAATGAGTTTAAACAAAGAAGTATTTAATATTTATGTGGAATGAAAACAGTTCAAGAGTATGTAATTGTACAAGCTAACACAGCAGTTTCTTTTAAAGTGCTGTATGATTCCCAAAACTCATCATGCTGCTTGAATGCTGGAGTATTCATATGTTCTTAGAATTTGGGAAAATATCTACGTCACACATCGCTGCGACAATTTCTGTAACCTCTGAAAACCACTGTTATTTTAATAGCAGCTATGTTGTACATCTACTCAATTTCTGTCCACAGAAACTGTAACAGGTATTTAGGTGCCCTCACTGTGCATTTCATTCTCAGACTGTGGTCCTTCCAAGCTTCTTCCATTAGCCCTGCGACTAGTAACTAACAATTTCTCTAGTACCACATGAAAAAAGATTTAAACATTAAAAACTTGGGATTACTTGTTTTTTTCCTCTTGTGGGCGGGATCACTTTGCAATCCAGAATATCCAGAAATGTGTTCTAATTTTAATGAAAGCTGTAACTCGGGTAAGAACCAGATTTCAGTATCTGGTACTGTAAGGAAAATAGCATATGTCATGAGACTCGCGATAAATTTTAAAAAGTTGGCCAGATAGCCGTGGTTATTTTATGGGTTTTTTTAAGATACCTGACTATAGGTAAAATTTTTTCAAGATACTAGTTTTAAATGTGTAAAATGGGTGTTACTGCATACAAATTAAAACATTTCACTTGATGTGTTACTTAGATGGGAAATAAGAATAGAGTTATAAACTAGCTAAGGGTTGAAGGCAAAAAAACCCTGATATTAAATTTAGACACAAAAGCAGAGATGAATTGTTTAAGTTGTGTTGCCATCCATTTAGCTCTGAACCCCTGAACTATAGTTTTATTAGAGAGGTGGAGACAACAGAATTCTTTGTAACACGGATTTATATTACCAGAGGAGCTACAGCAGACTTCTTCTGTGTTGAAATAGATTAATCAAAACCAGCAGGTGAATGTCCTTGAATTACAATGGTTGCATTATTCAGAAACTGTAAAGATTGAATTTTTAAGGAAATCCAAATGGCATGTAGCTTGGGAAAGAGCCAGTTGTTTTTTGATGCTGCCATTTTTAAGTTTTTAATATAAGAAACTGGAGTATTGTTACAAGCAGATCTTTGGCATACATTTTCTATGATTTTATTTAATTATCTTCCTCTGAAGTATTATTATTATGTATTAACCCAAGCACAATATGGCATCTCTCATCCCAGATAGATTCTGAAGTACTTTAATGACCTTTGGCCAAAATCCGTGCAAGCTTGAAGACGTGTTGGCTAAGTCAAGGATGCAGTTATATACACAGAAGGCTGCAGCCCACACATTCACGAAATGCAGCAATCCTATAGCAAGAGCACCACTATGAGTGCCTTCTAGGAGGTAAAGTAGTATTTTCCTAACAAAACTTTCAGAGAGGAAAGGGATACAGGGTAACTAATGTAATCAGACCGTAGGCACAAGTTGGAATTTGGTTGGGACACCAAAAGTAGTCTCTCTCCTGCAAATGGATTTTTAAAAAGTGAAACTACTGCAGGTGGTCAGAACCCTCAGGTACACATTTCTTGGTAGGATTACTCAGGGGCTGACTCAGCAGGGACATGGCCACGTACTGAATGCACAGCGTTAACTTTCTGCAGCACTCTGGTTTTGTCAAGGAGGAAGGGCCTTGAAAAACGAAATCACAGTTTGAAGTTGTATTATTTACGTTTGATGCACAGTGTTTAGTTTTACCATAGACACAATTTTTATAAAAACATACTACTAAATATGACAGACAAATATCACCGCTGTTGCTAATCCCATGAAGTGATGCATAGCTCACAAATGCAGAGTATCAGTCAACTGTGGCCTCTAGGCACACATAGTAGATGTATGGGTACATCTCCATTTCCTGAAGACAAGGAACTGAAGTGTGAAAGTGTCAGTACCTTAGATATTTTTATAATGGAAGAGCACATGTAAAAAGCTTTGTGTTTTTTAAAGACATCATAGTTCCTGTGCATTATAATTTCACTGAACTTCCATGTAAATGTTGAAGTCAATTAGTGGGGACAAAACCTAGGACAAAGTCCTACTTGCTTAATTAGTTTAAATTAAGTAAGTCCTGGATTTTGCTGCTATCGAACATTCATATTTTGAAAACTTAAAGATCTGAAACCTGCTATAAGAGTATGATAGTTCTGAAGAATACTGTGCTACCCCAAATTACAGTCATATTCTCCCATGTAACCTTTTTTTATTCCCCCTGACCTTTGTTGGAAATGCACTACAGTTCTTCTAGCGTAGCGCTGTCAGCTTCTGGAGAGTTACTTGTTGGAAATGCACTACAGTTCTTCTAGCATAGCGCTGTCAGCTTCTGGAGAGTTATGCCACAGAGGTATGGCCTATTCTATACAGTGTTATTGAAATAAATGTTAGAACCTGCAGTCATGATAGGCTTCTATTCTTTTGTCTCTTCTTCCAAAACTATAAGATATAGAAATAAGGATTAAGAAAGATAATTGAAAAATGCTATGGGACTAAAATAAAAAAGGTTCAAATCTTACTGAGGATTAAGAAAGATAATTGAAAAATGCTATGGGACTAAAATAAAAAAGGTTTTCAAATCTTACTCAGATGTTAGAATAATAGTAAGTTTTAAAGAATTTTCTAAAAATAACAACAAAAGAAACAAGCACATGCAAATGAACAGGATAACCTTGACTGTATCAAACATCTGGAAAATATAAGCACACATAAAAGAGCTACTCATTTTCAGGATTTAACTTAATAACTCATCCCGTTCAAGAAGATTAACATGTGACTACAAAATACCTACTCACCATCAGAATATTTCACCCCAACATAGTTGTAGAAAGTTTTTTTGACAGCCCTAGTTATATTAGTTTAGGAAACAGCATTTCTTTTCATTTTGTGTGGCTACTGTTGCTTCAACTTTGCTACAAGATATCCTGCATATTTTTCAAATATTAAATGATGCATCTAACTTGGTTGCATTGTTATGGCCATATGGAACCTCCAAGTAACCTTAGTATGTATAAATCCAAAACCGTGCCAGATCTTCATGACTTGATTTTTAGAGTGAGCACTGCCCTTACTACATAAGAAAGCAACACACAACTGTGTCTTGTACAGAGTTAAGAGGCACTTTTTGTAAGTACTTCTGAAATTAAGGCTCTGGCAGCTACAAAACCCAAATCCTCCATGTAGTATTTCCCTTTAGATCTATGGAAAGTCCTTCAACTCCCAACAAAGGTGAAATACTAGCTTAAAAACATGAGGCACAAGCAGAAGAGGAAATGGAAATCACTCTGTCTTCTCTCATATGCATTGTGCTGCTTTCAGAACTTGCTCGTGAAAGAAAAAACAATCTGAAGGAACATATGACAATACGACAGCATGGTATTCATGAACAATTGTTCAAAGGAGTGTCAGGAAACCTGTGGTAATGGCAAAGTCAGCCCTGATCTGCGGCACTGTTCCAAATGCCAAGCACCAAATAAAGGGAGTAGAGGCTAGGAGGAACTTGTGAAGGCACAGCTAGAAACTGAAAAGACATTTATGTGGATCAGTTCTGTAATTTTGTATTTGTTTCCTGAGCAAGTGCTTCCCTATGATTCACGTTACTATATTATACATTGGAAATTGATGGGTGGTGTAGCTCCTTATCTCATGGCACTGTTTATAGCTGTCTAAGAAACCTTTACAGTCAGACACAAATTTCAGCGTATTGGTGATGTAAGAAGTAATTTAAAAATCAACTGAAGACCAAGAGTGTCATTTTAAGCAACTGTGAATAGGAATGTAGAAATGTACAGTGCTCTTTTTCACCTGAAAGAAGATAATCTGACTCAGATTGCCTCAGAAGACTTACGACTTTGCTGACACCTCTTTTACTAATACAATTTTGACGGAAAGGCAGTGTTATATGAACTGCTAATATATTCTCAAGTTTCTCTGGGAAGCACACTTTTTAAGGATTGCGTAGTCTTTAAACAGATGTCACAGGTCAGCACCTTCATAAATTAAATTCAGTGTCAGAATCAGTGTCCAGTTTCCTTTTCTCTTTATTATTTTGCCCTGAAACTTACCTTTTTCTTATTAACTTAAGCCTAATAATTAATTTAAAGAAAACACAGAGCAAGAGCATTTTAATGTCACTGTATCAGAGGGGATTGCTTTCCTGTTCTTTTCTTTTTGCATGGAAGAAACCAGAAATCTGCACATTGAAGTAAACCTTATCTCATCCTCTGTGCCTGAAGAAAGAAGCCTTGATGCCAGAGATTACTGTAATTTGTGAGAAGAAAGAGAAGACCAAGTCCAACCTCTCCCCTCATGCCCCCCACCCCATATTCCACACACGTTGCATAGGTATTTTACTCTGTGAAAGTGTTTATCCATGACTGACACCACAGGAGTGCAGCAAAGCTTTCTGCGTTAAAAAGAGGGGTCCAGAGATGGAAGGGATGTTTCAACAAGGACAACCTCAGCAGGTCTGCAGACACATACTTGCTTCACAATAACCAATATTAGCTGAAGGATGGAGTTGGGGCCTGCTGCTGAGAAGATTTTGCCTGAAATACTCCTTAGCTGTGTGCTCAGTCCAAGCAAAGCAGTCATACAGATATATTTCTGACCAGTCAAGTGCGGTTGTGGCAGGATCTGTATCTGAGATACTGGTTTAGATTGTGACTAATTGTGTTAAAATGATGGAGAAACTAGAGGTACACAAGGCCTAAGGGAGCCAAATGAAATGAAACCCGAGCACATGTAAATATCGTCTGGCCTGAGAGCATCTTACAAATGTAAAACTAAAGAAATCAAAAAAGTTCAAGGAAGCTTTTAAATGAAACGAAACTCACTTGGGCCAATGTGTGAGTTTTGCTTTAAGTGACATACAGGTATAACATGAGATTATGTGGATCCCTAAGGGAGAACACTGCTATCCGTAATACTATATAACTATAAAAACAGGGACGACTTTGTAGCATATTGTTTCCTCTTCCAGTAAGGAGAAAGATATACCAGAGTCCTACAATGTAAAAGGGACTGGCAATCACAAAGAAACATATTCACACGGTATTTCGACCACATGCGGACCGAAGACCTTCTCCAGATATTAAACTCAGTCCCACAATCTGTGGATTACTAAAAATGTTATACTCATTGGAAACTGTTGATGCCAGACAGCACAAGTCTCATTTGAAGACTTACTCATAATGATCTGATGGCAACTTATTAGAAGCAGCTTTTTAGTTGGATAACAGAGAAGCAAGAGGCACTGCATAGGACTGAGGCACTAGGTCACTCCTACAGCTATGACTGCCACTGTCTGTGCATCCAGCATGATTGATCCAGTCACTGAAACCAATTGTATTCCTTGTTCTTGATGAAACACACCTGCACATAAACATGGAACAAGGAATATTTTCTAGCCTTTAAAAAAAATGTTTGGGTCTAGAGCAGTGAAAGGTTTTGGGGAAAGATTTGGCTTGGCTCTCATTTTTAGGTGAGTTCGATTGCCATGCTCTTGCCTAGAACACCTGAAAAGAAAATATTTTTCATAAGAGGAAGGGTTCCTTCCCACCCTTTCCAGTTTCAGCTAAGATTGTGCTACAACATGATCCCATCGCTGCCTCTCTATTTTTATCCCAGGACCCAGCAGCTGATGAACCATGCCAGGGTTTAATTCTTCAGAGCTGGATGATGCAGGAATCCAGAAGGCCTGAATTCAAGCCTGATTTGAACAGGCCAATGCATCTTTAGTTTTTGCTTGAGTCAATTAGCACCCAATATCAATTTGTGCTAATTCCCAGTCTCTGCAACTTTTCCAGGCCTCTTATGCAAATCAGGCCTGGAAGCAAACAACAAGTGAATGACCCAGAAGGCTGGTACGGGGCTGGGCACCATTGTTCTCAGGCCATGCATTTCAGTGCTCCATTTGTTCCTGTAGTAACACTAAAAAAAATGGCAGGCCACAAAGATAACTATCTCCTCGGGCTTAATTATCGTACCCTTTGTACTGTTCTTGCCAGTGTAGAAAAGGAGGCATTCATGGTCCTCTCACTGCATTTAGATTCACTGGATTGTTTTTCACTGTTCCTGTAAATATAGAGGAAGAAAACTGTAACTCTGAGAGTTTGGGAAATTTTTGCTTTTGTAGAATGACAAGAGGTTTTAAAGTCAAATCCTTTTTGTAGTCAGAAATTGTGCCATGAAATCAGAAATCTTTTGGTAACATTATCCTCGTGATCTGGAAAATGACTTAAAAATGTAGCACATTTGGGAGCTGAATCAGGGCCTTTCAAATAAAGATTCAGTCATGAAAAAATGAGTTGGATCACACCTGTACTGATCTGTTAATTTAAAACTACTCAAGTAAAAATGGGCTCAAGCTGCAAAACTCAGGCAGATTTCCAACACCCTAGCTGTTCAAGGATGCATTCTTGGATTTGGTTTTGGTGTACTTCATGGGAGTCTATTCTTTATCAGATTAGTAAAATAACCTGGTTTTAGAAGAGCTAATATTACAGACTGAAGTCATGACTGAAAGTGAGGGCAGAGAAAGGAAAAGCAGGATAATGAGGAATTTAGAAAAAACACCATTTTAATATAGCTCAAAATTCAGTTTAAATTGGTTACAAGACCTGGGAGGCTTCGTACGTCTCTAGGACTCCCAGTCCTGTCTGCTCTGGCTATTGTCAGATTGGGCTGGAAGAAACTGAGGTTTGATACAATGTTTTTTTATACTCTTTTTTTATTCTTATTTCACTGCATGTATTCTATAGTCGTGTAATATTACTACTGAATGTTCATAATATGGTATAAAATAGGTGCAGAAATATTTTTCTGTTTTCTCTTTAAAGGATTATGACTGCCTCTTTCTTAAGGCCTTCTGAAATATTCCTTTTTAGTTAGTTAGTTTTTTAAAGATCAAAATGTGTCCTAATTATAGTGTTATGAAACCACAAATCAAGCCCTAGTACAAATTTATGGAGACCTCCTTAAGGGGATTACATTCTATTTGTATGCGGGGAATAATAAGTAGAAGTGAAAGGAAGATTTAGAATGATTAATTTGGTATTATGTGATTCTTGACTTGTTTTATATACATATTTATCTTGAAGGCATTAATTCTACACTTTGAAATTATTTGGTCCGGGAGGTACTGAGCTGAACAATAAGTAGCAGCTTCAGTAAGAAAACGTTAAAGCTAGCAACCAAAATTTCTCCAAGGTGTAACTGTCTTTACATTCACTTACCTATGATTTTGGGGATTGTGAATAAGAGCACCATCTAGTGATAATCAATAATATGTCGGTATCATGAAAAGGTGATTATTCAGTCTGGACATAAAGGCACACTGCTAATTCACTTAGCAAAGGGATTTGGGGGCTTGAAAGGAAACAGTGTTCCAGTTGTGATTTCCAGTTCAGTTTAATGACTAGGATCTTCCCCTAGATAGTCCTAAACATGCGCAACAGATCTAAAGACTAATTTTGGCTGACAGTATGGATACCATGAGATAACACTTTAAAACTAACATTTTGTTTCATAAACTAATGATGTAATTTTATTATGTATTATTGTAACAAAACCCACAAGTTTGTGAATGGCTCATTTTATATTGTTCAGCATAACATACTTATTCCACTGACTAAGAATTTAGGTGAAACCATTCTAATTTGCCAGGTATCAAGTTTTTTGGAAAGCAAACAATTTTGAAACTTTGGGCTTTTTTCAGTGAAGGATGTCAAACAGCCGCTCCTCTCTAAGGATCTTAGGCATTAAATAGTATTACATATTATAATTTGCTTAAAACATCCATGCTTAATGATAGTTTTTGTCTAATTTGAAGAATTTTATAAGTGGGTCTTACACTGTCCATTCTGCAAGTATTATTTCAGTGTGCGGGAAGACCATTATGAATATATGATAATATGTAAAGCTATTTATCCCTTTCAGATTATTTCCACATGCATCCTCTGTAATTAAATCAGTGGCTTATGGCAGCTAGTCTTTGAAGTGATCTCTGCAAAATAGGAAAATGTAATTTGTGGAACAAAATGCTGATCAGTCTATTCCAGCCACATCTGTTAAGCTCTAGTAGTTCAGAGATTTCTGTGATGAGAGAGTTCATGCAAAGCAGAAAGTTTCCTGTATTTCTTTCAGTCCAAAGGAAGTTCACTGGAAGTGGTGGCCACTATTCCAACCAAGTACAAGGTTTGAAGTCTGAGGCATTGTTTGCCCACAATTTTCAGTGAATTCACTGAAAGTGATGCTTGAGTAAGTAGCTGTACTTGTGTATTTAAATAAAAGTGTTACCAAGAGAATGGTAAGAGAAAGCAGAGCAAGAATTTCTGGCAGAGAAGACAAGGCTCTAGAGAGGTAAATAGAGAGATGATCTCTTCAGGAGCACCAGTGGTGGTGGTTGAGTAAAGCTAATAGAACTCATGATGTGATTCCCCTTGATTGCAGTACATCTTGGAAACACCTGATATTATACAGGTATAGACAACCGTTATAATTACCGTTACACAATTCTCCATGTAAATGCTTTTCTTGGGGAAGAAAAGCAGGTTTTTTGCAGGACCCTTAGAGCCTTTCCAAAGTGATGTCAGTTAAACTGTTGAAGATGCACGTACAACAAGATGGGTGTGCCAACACAAGGAGTTACTGTCTGACTTGTCCAGCCACAGCTGTGCCTGCTGAAAAGGTTGCCACCCACAGCTGCTCGGCACTCCTCTCTCTTTCCTCCTCCCTATCCTAACCTGGAGGTTCTACACTTGAAATCTTACAGATGAGCTGCTCGTATGATTGTTCCCTGAGCTCTCAGGCAAAATTAGGTGAGTTAGCAAAGCCCTGGTATCTAAATAGTTTAAGAAATACTTGCTTATTTCAACCAACACAAGCCTGTCTATTTGCAGAGTTGAAGAAAGCAAGAGGGCAGTTACAAGTAGTCCCTTCAACCAGTGAACATTTGCAACTGAGAGATATGTCCACAGTCTAAATTTTCTCCTTAGCTTACACTGACACATTATCAGTCCTGTAATAAATGGCCTCTAGTTTCTAGTAATGTCAGTCTAGTACCTATTATTAGCAATCATTTCACTCTCTTATAAATATGCAAACTGAAATGTCTTCAACTCAAGTGAGTATCTTTGTCCTTACAAAGACTTCCAAGACAGCTTGGAAATGAAATGTACAATTACTAAATAACTTGAAAAAAGTTACATTATTTAACAGTGTTATTGGAATACCCCGAAGTCTAGGGTTTTTTTGTTCCTTTGAAGGGAATGACTTCTGCTAGACACAGAAAATTGTAGTAAGTAGATCCCTAGCAAAAACGGCTACACCCTTCCCAATGAGGATTTTTATTCATGATATCTGCTTCTAATTAAATAACTGCACTATATTATACATACTAAGGCCCAATCCTTTGCCCTTTGAAGTCAATGGCAAAGCTCCCATTGAGTTCATGGGAAAAAATGTAACTCCTTTGTTAAGGCTTCCTTTATAGCAATTTCAACTGTTAGGTTTTTAAAACAAAGATTCATCTTTGCCACCTTTGCCTGCAGACAACAAGCAGTTCCTGATACTCCTTGTATTAGGCAGAGAGTACTAGGAAGGGGAAATTTGGTCTTATTAAATTATGTTCCCCTGTCATTCCGTTTGTTTTTCTTTCTGTTACTGTAAAGTGCCACAATGGACATATGATTGTCTTGCATTATCTTTATATTAGAAACTTTCTTGAAATTCAGTATTGTAGCAATTTATGCCATACGTGGCATGTTTATGCTATAGAGAACATATCAAATGAAACCAGCAGTATAGAAAACCATAGCTTATCTACTTTCTTCATAGTTTTGACCCATCACCAGTTCATCTGCTAATGAACTGTAATATAAAACATGCTTACAAAAAACAAAGCATCCAGCTTCCTAAATGGGACCATATTTCTAAAATATACTTACAAAAAGGCAAGTTTATAAAATAATGATTCTACAACTATGCAGTCCAGGATGACATAACTCTTTTGAAGCAAAAGGTTACCTGTGCATTTGATGCCCCATCCCAGATGTAGGAAGGAGATACCAAGCAAAGGAGGAAACTTAAAGGATTCAAAATACATTTCTGTGGAATTAGAAAGAAGACTTGTAGACAGTGTTTCCCTGCTAAACAAGAAAAGAAGATCCTGTGCTGTGCCCAGGACTGCAGCACATGATAGAGCGCTCAGGGTATGAGCCCATTTGCTCTGGCAAGCTTAGAGCTAGGTTTTTGTTAAAATTTACCTTCCACATAAGCAACAAATAAAGCAGCCAATTCTTCACTGTTCTTAGCACCCCACGGAGAGCAAGGTGCTGAGGTGTTTTGAAGATTTGTGGCTTTCATGCTCAACACCATGTTGTATTGGCAGGCAGCCAAAAAATAGCACTTTGATTTTGGTGCACACTGAAGTGTTTCAGTCTAAATGTGCATTAGTCTCATCCTAACATCCACACTGACTATGGACTACGGATTCTAATGAAATGGGACAGATGGGAAAAATTACAGAAAAGGAAAAAGAAATCCACTGTGTGACTTGTGTACATTAGATCTGAAATTTAAAACCTTCAAGCTGATATCCAGGGGCTTTTTTTACTGCCAGTTTCGTTCCAGCCAATGAACAGTGCTTGTAAGTACTGGTTGCAATCTAAACGTTATCATCTTTGTCCATAGTTAATTCCATGCACAGAATTGTTCCTCTTAAAGTTGAAGCTATCTCTGCAAATCAGTCTCATTTTATAGAGTGCTAAGCATTTAACCGATGAAATATGGTCCCTTAAAGTAATTTCTGCTCTAAATATTTCTGCTGTAAATATGAAGAACACTGAGTTCTGTATTTGGAAGAAAGCCCTTCCATGATATGCATAAATTGCTAGCTGTATCCTCTCAAACAATCTGACACAATCCTAACGGGCTTTGTAAACAACATTTCCTGTTGTGATATTTTAATGTGAACATGGCCAAAAGTCTTACTATTACATTCACATTCACAATAAGAATGCAATGGCAGAAAATACAGAACAATGAAACATAATAATGTCATGCAGTGTATTTTAAATGTTTCCAGCAAAGAAACTGAAAAATGAAGCAAAGCTCTATACAAAGCAGCTAATCTAATTTAGTAGGAATACACTGTTTGGTTTTTTTAGTTTGTTTAGTTTAAATCAGTGTGAATTATGTTGTTCATTCTATTCCATTGAAAACTCTCCTAGCATGAGAGTTGGAAAAGTATCTATTGGAAACAAGCGCAAATGAATACTACCATATATTCAAAGCATGCTTGTATTTGCCTAAATACTGTGGAAAGCGTGCCAAAACCAGCTTGGTATGTAGTTCTGTATATCCAAAACAGGGTATACAATCATGTGCTAGTTCAGCCTGCAGTTTTTAAACAACTAGATGGGACTTTAGTACTGAACATTTCCACTGGCACAATAGCCGTAATGCAAAAGTTTGAAACTAGAAAACGCAGACCCCCAACCTTTGGAAGTATATATAAACCTTTGCTGGTAAAGGTGTATGAATTTTTTTTCCTCATTATTTTACTAACTAGCAATGGCAGATTTTCAGGAACAGAGTTATTTAGCAGTGGTCTATGTTAGTTAGATTTTGGGAACTTCAGTTTGTTCCTTTGTTTTGTAAAATAAATTAACCTAATCTCTATAAAGCCCAGCTTCTTCCCAGTTTGTCAATGGAAGTTTTGTCATTTACTTGAGTGGAAGCTGAACTAGGTCATCTAAACATATGCAAAAATGTATTGGTTATTAAATTGGGTCAAGGCTCATAACAGGGTCAAAATCCTCTCCAGAAAAGATAGATAAACCCACAATTTTCCACATAACTTCTTATGTGAAAGAATACGTAAATATGCTTTACAGGGTTTTCTGAATATCAGCAAATACTGGCTGTGTCAGATGGTCTGAAGAGTGAATTTGAGAATAAGAATTTGTCCAGGCTGCAAAGACAAACTATGTTTGGAAATGTATTAGCTAGCAAATTTAAACAAACAGTTTTAAATACAGTCCAAGTAAGGCAAGTTGTGTTTAAAATCATGTAGGTTAACTCTAAACTCCCCTCCTGTGCTGCCAAAGTTCAACTACCATGTTTTAAACATGGCTTGCTCTGTCTACTGCTAATGCATAGTTGTATTCAAAATCTGTTTAAAATGTCAATTTATACAAATAAGGAAGTATCAGCAAGGTCGTGTTAGCTCAGTACTGAGCCTTTACACAGCATGCTGAGCATCTTCATTTCAAACACAGTAGCGTGTAGTGAGATCCTACTTGACTACGCAAAAACGAGTATATTTTCAGAAGCAGACGGCACCAAAGCACCAACTCCAACTCCAAGATGACTTTTAATGTCATCTGGAGATGATCTGAAACACAGAAGAGTCTCCTACCTCCATCTTACTAGGAGGATGGTGCTCCTCGCCCATCAGTGCACAGGCAAGCAAGGGAGCAAAAAACCACTGCTTCAGCAACTGATGGTTTGTACTCATCTGTGTGACTTAGCACTGAAGTGGGCTAGGAGCACAGGTATAACACAGCTATATTTATCATGTCTCAACTAGAATATAGTGACCAGAATGTCAGCTTTTACTAACCTAGTTTTTTCTGCCTGGAAGTGTGAGCATTTGCCAATGGTGACAATGTAAGAGAGTGCCAGGGACCTGAAAAAGTTGCCTTAAACCCAGCAGCTTTGATGTACTTTGTGGGTGGACCAACTGTGTGCTAACATACCTCTCATATATGTGACAGTGACATGCTTTGCCTTACCTCAGGATCAAAAGCATAACTGTGCTAACATGTCTTATCCTTTATTTTTTTTCTACTAGACTAAGTGTAAAGGTCCACTTGATGAAAGCCACTTGGGGTTGTTCTGCGTGTGTCAAGTATTTTGGATAAATGCAGGGAGAAAGTCAAACTACCACAACAGAGCCCACCTCTGTACATATCCAGCATTAAGTAATCATATTCAGACATCAGTGTTTCACACTGTTGGTTCAGGTTGTTCCCAAGTCTTTGAGTTTCACTTTCAGTTGCAGGTTCCAATGAATCCAAAATGATGAAACCCAGACTTGAATTGAAATCTGAGCGTTTTGATGGACAAGTGCACAAGGCTGAAATGACCAGGCAGCCGGTTGTCACATGTCACTACTGAGCCAAAGGTAAAACTACTATTTGTGCAGCAGCAGCAGCAGAAGTCTATTTCAGAAATTGGCAAAATAGTCACAAACTCTGTAAGTTTTGCAGGAAGCCTAGTTGAGGCCATTGGATTTGAACCCTGAATTAGCAAAGTATTTCACAGGATTAATTCGGACTATAGTTAACATTTACAAGACAATGGAAAATTGCATGATATTTGGCATGTTTGGAAATAAGAAAATGTCCATAGTAGAGCAAAAATTTTCAGGGTGCAAAATCACATTGGTAAGAGTTTCAAAATATCCATTAAGTTCTTTCAAATAAGTTAGCATTTTAGAGGATAGGCATTGTAACTGTAGTTATGCACTGGCAAACTGGCATGGTAGAAATTAAAGGAAGGGAAATGTTACTATTTTATTTTTCTAAAAATTTAGTTGAAAAAAATTGCTGAAAAAGTACCTAAAATCTGTCAGCACTTTAAAAAAAACCCCGCTGTGTTTCTCCATATGCAACTACTTATTCTGCTGCTGCTGATAATCAGGGAGAGATCAGGATGAATGCTGTCATAGATATAAAGTAGGACAACATGATCCCCTTTGAAGATATCTTTCTTGCTGAGGTGTATGTATGTAGAAATATCTCTGTGTATACTACATATAGACCAGAGTACTTCTGGAACGGAGGTGATCTGAATTCAGTAACGAGTGAGGCACCTTGTCTCCATAACATTAGTTTCCCCAATGTCTCAAGCGTGAAAACCTACGACACAACTGATCATATGGATTTTTAAGCATCTGTTCATTTTTACTTTTAGGGTATTGATAGGAAAAAGAGGACTGAATTTCCTCTGAAGTGCTTAGAGATCTGAGTCATGCAAGGTACCGCCCTTGAATAGTAGAACTATTCAGTTAAGTTCCCAAACTTAAATTAGCAAGACTTTGACAGATACAAACAATGAGTTCATCAAATTGCTGTTTGGTGTAGGTAACAAATATGCTGAGAGTAAAGTATCTCTATTGCAACCTGATAATTTAATGGAGTTACATCATGGTTGAATTATAAATCTAAATCATCTATAGGACAACTCTACCTGTTGCAAAAGAGATGCTTCTTAAAGGATATAGCTTCATTATATATAACATAACTGGTATTGTTAAGTATTAGTAGAAAGGACTTTCTTTCAACTCCAGTCCAGAATTTTCAAGTCCAGAAAATCATACATTATTTTGTACATACAGGTTTTATATATTTTAAACTAAAAACTGCAAAGAAATTTACAAGAAAGAAAATCGATGATATTCATTAAAAAAGCATTCTTTCATATATCTCACAGTGGAAACAGAAAGGACGTCACGTGTCACTTTACGCTCATATATATCTTGAATTCTTAGCCATCTAGGGTCACTGTTGTACTGAGATTTCCCAACCGTCTCCTGCTTTGGGAAAGCTGTCCTACAGTGCAGTACTGACATGGTTTAGTGTCTTGGTGCATACACAGCACAACTGATACAACCAGTGTTTTCCTTAGCTTTGTACTCCCGATTATCTTTTTTTTTTTAAATAACATTCATTTATTAGATATCCTGCTTAGCACAATATGTCTTTTGACGCAGTCTTTAAAACAGATTTTTTTAAAGTCATTAAGGTATATGTGAACAGTATATAGAATATGCAAATTCTTTTTAACTGAAAATAAATTTTTATGAAGCATTTACAACATTAGTGGACATAACAAAGTAAGCTGATGTATGGAGCCAGGGTTGGGAGGAGGAGGGGTGTTAAACAATTTGTATGCCTCTCCAGAAAATGAGTCAAATGTTTTCAAAATTTACGTTTTGAGTAAGAGTTAAAAATGGACAAACAAAATGGTACTTTGTGATACTTTAAAAAAAAATCCATTTGTTGCAATCCCACATCTAATAAATTACTGAAATGTCTTGAATCTAATTTAATGGTTGTAAAATCATTTGCTGATGAAGATTTCCTATTTTATGCGCTGGTGAGAAAAGATACCGAGGTATTTCTTGGGAAGGCAAAAGGTTTGTCTCTATCTCTCTGTTAACACTTTGCATGATAATGGAAGACAATGCTTTATACTACAGGCAAAACTCTCATGGATTTTAGCGAGAATGCTACTTGCATATATGCTTTAAGAGCTAGGCAACAAACAATGGGGGGAGGGTTTACGTATTTTTCTATAAATGTAATAAAACAATACTTTAAAAGACATAAACTGGGAAAAGTTGCTTCTGGCATTGAACTGCAGTGACTTATTTCATTAGCTTTAAAAACAGTATGTTTCCTTTATCAAAACGGTAGATAAGTGTGAATTTGGGATTTTTGTATCCTGCCACATTTTCAAGGCTTATCTCATTTCCTTCCATTTCACATCCCTCTCCCCTTTAGATCTGTATCACAACCACTGCTCTGCTCATGACCGGGGCCTAAGTGCGCGTCCCTCTGCAGCAGTCCAGGGGTATACAGTGCTCAGGTTGTGACGGCAACCAGGCGAGCAACCCCTCTGCTGCTTTCCCAGCTCCTGTGAGCTGAGACCCAAAAGACAGAAATAACACACTTCTGACAAAACCTCGGCTGGTGTAAATTGGCAATGACCCACTGGTTCCATGGAGCTACGTTAGTATGCACCAGTGGAGAAGCTGAACCTTGAACTGAAAACAAAACCAAACCAAACCATTTTTTATTGTGTTTAGGAATCACAACCTTTGGATTTTGCAGCCAGTAGGAAAATTACTATGTGCTAGTTGGGTAATTCTTTATTCTTTCATGAGTTATTAGATTCAGTTTTCACAGATAACAGAATAAAAGCTGAAAACATTGCCTCTCCCCAAAAAGGGTCACACACAGTGTAGCTGCAGACCCCCCACCTTGCCGTGCCTCAACCTCACGGTGGTGCCTGACCTGGAGACCCACGTCTGCGCGCCTCTGAGAGAGCCCAGGCTCCCCGGGGAGAACGGCGAAGCCTGCTGACAGAGTGAGTCCCAAAGCAAGCTGTGGCCTGGCAACTCTAAGTTTCAGGTTTTCAGCCAGATATTAGTGTCAATTTTCAAGTCTCCCTGATCCTGACCAACTCTTAAGCGTGGAGAAATGAATGATCTGGAACTCATAAAGCACCCAATCCACCATACTTATAACACTTATAGATGCTGATACGCGTGTACTCTTACAAAGGGTGTTCTGAAGTATTGTATTACGTGGCCTTTTGATTGGGTTCATTTGCAAGGAAACAAACTCACGCTTCTTTGATTTTTTTTCCTAAAAATACATATTATTATTTTTCTAAATTTAGATATATTTTACTGGTGGATTTTCCCATTAGAAGTAAGGCACAACTGTTACCATGGATCTAGTTCTCAAGTCCCAAATTTTAGTGGTAAAACAGAACCCAGACCTAAGTGCCACAGTCTAGGATGTGATTATGAAAAAAAAAAAATTGTGTAGCCCATTTTTATGAGGAAAACTAAAGCTTAATCAGAATCTTGTGTTCAAACTACCGTGCTTTTTACTTTTGGTTTTATGTAATCAAGGCCACTCGCCTTTCACCGTTACTTACAATTTTTTAAGTTCTAGCTACAAGTTTTCACTAGATGGCAGGATTCCACTGTCATCTATTGTCAGTGGCTTGCAAAGCAACAGTTGCTCATCGGTAGGAAAAAAATTTAAACACGTTCAAGTTTTGCAAAATATAAACCGAAAAAACTTAACAGTAATGAGAAAAATTATACAAACACTCAATAAATCATAGCTTTATTACTGAATATGATTAATATTATGGGCTGGAAATCATGGAAAATAATAGTGAAAGATGTTCTTTTCTTGACAGAGGAACTAAAAGGACCTTCTTTTATAAGATGAAGTAGACTTACTGTTCCTGCTATTTGTGAAAAAGTTAACTGATCCAGTAAATTAAATTTAACTAATTAATAAATATATTGACAGCTTAAGAAAGCTAGCGCTTAAATAGCTAAACTACTTATCTAAAATACTATATCAAAGCACAAAAAACTTAACACTCAATGTACTGGATTACCAAGATACTAAAAGGTGATAAGATACATTTTAATCTCTCTCCCTCAATTTAACGAGGCAGAATTCATCATATGATGACGCGTCCCAGTATCATTTCAGCCAGTGGTATTTTGCTGACCTCAGAGCTCTGGACAAAATTTGTCCCTCTTGTCTAGGAGAACAGAATGCAGCTCCATACAGTTACATAAGCCTTAATAACCGTGACAAATCTTCATTGTTGCACCAGTGGAGAAGCTGTTGCAATGGAGCGAGCACTGCTTTTTAACAAAACTACTTTTTAACTATTATTGTTGCAACTTGGGGTTACCAATTCTTATTTTTTATTTATTCTGAATTTCTACTGTCTGTTTTGCTCTCATTTTATACATGAAGATAATTTATGAAGTGTTCAGTAATTTTCAGTGTTGCTCATGAAGTCTAAGAGGGAATGTTTGGCATCTATTAAAGCTGCTTCTAAGGCTGGATAACTTTCCAAAACCAGAGATAACTCAGTGTAATGCTTTCCAGGATTCCAAAAATAGTAAGAACATTTTCTCATGATAGAGCTGTATTTATTCTATGCCTAGAGTAGAAAAAGTATCACAAATAGATGACTGAAACAGCATTTCCTAATATGAGATTAAGTTTTGCGATATGCCGAGTGCATTCAAAAACATAGAGCGAATCAAACAGGAGCTGACAGGCATACATCATTTCACAATTTCAAAGCATTAGCATTTAAGAAAATGTTTGCAATACTTGCAAGCTACCAAAAAGTAATCATTCCTTTTTATTGAAGCAAACATAATCAGCACCTGTAGAATCTCTGCAAAATATGTTAGCAAATTCAAACGAGCGTCACAATAAGATCCACACCAACCATTTCACTGGAAGCAGTATATATTTAAACAAACTATTCTCTTCACTCGTGTTCACAAAACACCGATAACATCTTTCGCACATGATCCTACCTTGGCGATTTGCAAAGGCTGCTTTTGCTCCTTGCCACCTTGCAATCTAAAGCCCCAAGGCGCCCCTCCACTCATAGCAATGCAGAGATAATCCCCTGTGCCCATTTTCCTGGTGCAGTTAGGCAGCATTCATTTACAGAAGAACATGAAAAATTTGTCTTGCAGATGTTCAGCGAGCTGGAGATTCGTCTGCCAGGCAGAGCTGGAGACCCAGAGCACCACACTGTTGCTGCTGCTGTGTACTGCACTAGCGAATGCAGTCATTCAGAAGAATGTAAGAGCTCCCTCGGATCGAGGGCACAGCCCACTCTTTCGTCAGATTTCTACGCTCAGCCCACCTTCAAAGTAAAGTAAGTAATGTTGAGAAAATGCACACAAAGAGACTCGGCCATGAGGCAGAAAAGGCTGTATTTAAACACGACTCTCGTGACAGCTAAATCAAAACAACAGCAAAAAGAAGTGTACATTTCCCAGTGACAATTTAGGATGTAAGTTTACTTTAGTAAATGGTGCCAGACGTTTTAAACTCGTAATTTACCCATTTTTTGCATTCATACTCCAAACAAAGAAGAAAGCAGAATCTCGAGTGAAACATCATGTACATCCTCTGAATAACTGATACGCTTAGATTGAACTAGGTTTATGATTTTCATCTCTACCCCGCATGCACTTTCTGCAGCACTGCAGGTATGCAAAAAAAAAAAAAAACAACAGAAGAAAAGCTTTATAATTTCCCTGTCTTGGAACTGCTTCTTTTGCTGGTTCTCTCTAACCTCAGTATAGTTTAACATGCACTGCTATGACCTGAATTATTATTGGACCCTAATAATACCTGTTCTTATGCAGCCTGTTGCCTTTCCTACCAGAGAGGGGAAGAGGATTAGTGGAATGAAGTATCAGATCTCTCTACTGATGTTATCAATGGATGATTTGCATTGTGTCATTAAAGGGGAACCTTACTATAAGCATGGGGAAAAAAAAAGATTCAGTGGGAAGTTAATTTGCCGGTGCCTTACAAGACCTGGTTCAGTTCTGTTCCCCATTGCTGACTTGGGGTAACGCAGACTGTAAACAGCTGAGCTCCTCCAGATCTAGTTAGAGTGCTTTAAGAGGTGACTGCTCTTCAGCAAGGGATGAATATTCCCCTAGCTGAGTGTTAACAACTGACAGCGTAAACGCTCCTACTCACCTCAGCCCAAAGTCAGCTCGGCTTAAATCACATTGCATTTTGAACTAAGCTGGTTCTAAAGGAGAGTGTTCAGCAGGTGGGCAGAAACATCTGCTGAATGTTTTGACAAAAATGACAAAACAGCTAGACTAGTTTCTGAAACAAACACCTCTTGCTTTGACACCCAGGTTGCTGGGGGTTGATGTCAGATTCCCACAGTCTGAATTCCACCAAGGTCCCTGTACTATGTGTTTTCAGTTGGCTGGTTCTAGGTCTTCAGAGATGTCAGGGCAACAGGAAACACTCAGCATTTAAGTTACACAACTTTGCACCTAAGTAGCTGGTAACCGTTGAGGCTTTAAACCTAAGCCTGTGTGTCTGTCAATTAAGTGTCCCTGGAGTGATGCTTCCTTACACTACAGCAATGTTCTTTAAAGACCATTAGGCAAAATACCAAGGTAGAGACAGGATCTTCTCTTAAACTGAAATATGACGGCTGGAAAAAGTAGACAGGCTTTTAGGCACTTGAGTCCTTCATCAGGCCTCTGAAGACACTAAGGTAACCCAAAGACTGGGTGGAGACAAGCTGCCTAATCAAACAGAGGAAAATGTCACTCACTAAATATCAGGATTTAATGGGAGGAAGAGTGCTTTCTCTGTTGACTACAAGTCAAAGGCTCTGGAGAAGCAAAACAAGCACAGCTTGCCATATAATTAAATACTTAGGGAAAACACTATCAGAGAAACCATACTCAGAAAGGGAACGGTCTTTAAAGGAACTTTGCTAGGCAATCTCTGAGTGAAGATGCCTCGTTTAAAATAACTCAGTTCTAGGTGGTTAACTGCTTCTTATTATCTCGTGCAATGTTGATTTGTTGCTATAGCAGACAGTTTTTTAATCTTTCCCTAGGCAGAATCTTGCTTTAGACAAAATTCTCTCCCTTTTGCCTAACGATGCACATTTTTATAGATACTTTTATGACAATAAAATTCTTAAGTATATAGCTGCAAAAAATGGCCTATGACACTCTGGTAAATAAAAAAATAAACATTTTTTTTTAGGAAAATGAATCACAAGATTATCAGCCCTTCAAATGTTATAAATTTATGATGAAATGTATATGTTTAATTACTGTTAGGGTGTTTTGAGCTTGTGTTAGGCTCTTTTATCATTTTGGTAAAAAGGAATAATCAAATCTGATCTCTGTTTCTGAACTTCCTCATGTACTTATTGTAGAAAACAAGTTAAGGAGAAACACCCCTGCATTTGGATGGTCATATATCTGATGGGAATTTGTACTAGATAGAGATGCTTCTATCTCCTTTGACCATATGACAGAACTGTGTAAAATGATAAAACAGAACAATCTTGATTAGTCACTGCTCAGCTGAAAAAATAACCAGTCAGAACACCAGGATCTGTTTGATTTTGTTGTAGGACATAGATGAAATGTCTCCATACAGCTGCTGAAGTATCAGTAGTTGGTGTCCTTGAAGTTAATCCCCCACCACCTATGTGATGTTCTTAAGGCAAAAAAGCAGAGAGAAGCACTTGAAATTTGATTGACATAGCGAAATTGTGCCAATGGTTTTGGCTAAAATCACCATGTAAAACATTAGAGAAATTTCTCTTAAAAGCAAAATTAACAGTTGTCTACAACATTGTGAACGAGTTTTTTGGATCCTTAAAGTTGAGTACTTCAGTGTTTGTTTAATGTTCTACTGGCTTCTAATCTGTGAAATCTATGTGGCGCTCTAGAAGTTGAATCATCTTGTGGAAGTAATGGCAACAATAAGTAACATTGTTGGTGCTGTAAGATCTCTGCTCTCCACAGAAGAATTCTTTTTTTTCTGCTGAGTTTGTTTAGATATTGTGTAGTACTAATTACTTCAGAACAAGTTGTGAAAAGAATGTAATATTTAAAAAAAAGAAACCACAAAAACCAAAACCAAAATCTTTAAACTAAGAGTAACCCAGTATAATGACAAAGCTTTGGGGACATTTAAACCTGATGATACATTTAAATGGATATAGGATTCTTTGCTTGAACTGGCAAGAATTGTGGTCCTGACAGGAGAACAAAGATAGGAAAAATAACTTTTTTCTAGTCAGTATGTTGAGGGCGTTTTATAACAACAATTCCAAACAAATTGCTGCTTTTTTTCTTCTGAGAGGGAATTTGTTGCTTGTTCCACAGTAAGAAAAACGTTTGAAGTCTGTAACTAAACTATTCCCATGATGGGGAGACCCAAAGCTTCCTATGTCCCAATCTAACAAATAATACTCCATAGGCATTAACAACTCCCATTTGCCTTATATGACTTTATTAAATGTTTATGCCGCAGCATATCTTGCTTTTTAATACTAGTCTTATCGTGTTGTACATTCTCTGCATCCTTTGGGATTTCTAAATGCTGGTCAGCAACTGGACATCATGATAAAAGCGGAGTCATTCATGGGGTTTATGACATTTTGGTCTCTGTGGTCTCTATAGCATAAATAAATTGCATAAATTCTGACATGATTTTTGAAATCCACTGAAAAATTTAAAGCTAATGGCAACCACAGCCATTT
>NW_008794414.1:5385130-5399279 GCF_000699145.1 Aptenodytes forsteri | reverse complement strand
CATTTCTCTTCAGAGAAAATGTCTTCCTTTTCTGCCATGTATAAATAGTACTCAAATATAATAAACTTCTATGTGGAGCTAACATGTTCTGCCAGTGCTCGTATATTGTATAGTTTTTTTGATTCATTTAAGTGTTTAGTTAGATAGAATCAATTTAAAATTATAGGAATAAACATGCTGTCATAGTCCCTCTTTGGCAGAGTGAGAAGGACAGATGAAAACACTCCCAAAGCAGCTCTTTTCTGCACAAAAGGGAATACATACACTAAAGGCAGGAGGGGGTAAATACACAAAGCTTTTTCAAAGAAATAGCTGTCTTCTGGTATTTGCAATGAGTCTTACAACCTCCCTCTAGAAAATAATTGCCCTGCGTTAAGTTTGTAGGTTTGGTACTAGCATAGATTTGAGGTAACCATGAAGAAACTAGTTTAGTGCCTATTAAGAGCTCAATCCTCTTGTCAGTTCAGTTCTTTGGGGTGATCTCCAAAATCAGGCTCTCCTGACATTTCTGGCCAGTTGTTTTGGTGGCCAAGTCAAGATCTTTGACAAGAGTAGAAAACATACTCTTCTGAAACAATTAACTTGTAAAGTTTAGTGCGGACTATATGCTGTGAAGTTTTTTACTGAAAGGTGGGCTTCTAAAGAAGAGCAAATGAATTGAGCCTTTTTAAATCTGAGCCACATGACTTTTGCTAGTATCTTACTTTCTGGATCAGGCTAAATAGCAGAGACAGAAGCTAGTTTACCATTTGTGTATGCTGACCATGGATACTACAAAAGATAAAAGCATATGACAGAGAAGAATTCAGCTGAAAAACTTAGGTTTTCTACTTTTAAAAAATGGATTAATATTAATATCTTATTGTATATGGATGCACCACAGTACAAAACATCTAGGAAAACATGCTCACTTCCTTGAGCAGCTCTTTCATGCAAGAGAAGGAACAGAATGAATTGAAGAAATTTAGAAAGTATTATCACAGAGATAATAACACTTCTTGAATTCCAATTCACCTAACCCCAAATCTTTCAATATGTACAACATATTATGATTCAGAAAAGATTAATTAAAATGATCTTTTTGTATTACTCAGTATACAAATTAGTTATCAATTAATATTTTGCAATTCATTATAATTCTTTAAAAAGCTTTTTGTCTGGGAATCAGATAAATTTAAGGCTTCAGGAATAACAATGCAGTCTGTCTTCTGTATGATATTGCCTTTCATACATACAAAAACAAATAAAAATAGCATTTGTTCGTAAGGTCTTAAGTCATCTTGACAGCAGGTACATTTCAAAGTAAATGGAGAACTGGGGAATTGTTAGTCAGAATAGGTGATTACAGGGGAAAAGAAGAAAGTGACAGTGACAGATATGTGTTGGTATGTTACCAGGGATAAATGTGATCAGAATTGAATAACTGCCAGGACTGTGGCTGCAACAAAGCACCACGCACAGGGAATATGTGAGAGGAGGAGGTTCATTACTTACCTCTTAAAACTTTAAGTAAAATAAAAAACAAAACAACTCTAAATAAGTTTTGGATGACTTATCTATTAATTGCTTCCAGTTTACAAATCAAACAGCAACATAATTTTAATTCTAGTAGACATGTTACAGATAATCCAAGCAGCAAAACATACATGATAATACCTCAGTAGAAATCTCACTTTGAGCACATATGCACAGTTGCATACAAAGCAGCCTGATTATGTATAAGAAGAATAAAATATTAAGTATTATAATCACATCTGCAGGAAATGTAAATGTGATATTTGGAGGGATGGACTATGCAAAGTACAGAGAACAGCACATCTTTGGAGTCCCTTTATGTCGTACATATTTGTGTAATAACATGATCAGTGTTCAGCTCGTGGAATATTGTACATCAAGAATTATCAAAACTGTCATGTTACAGTTGCTCATATATCATATATATGCATATATATGCTCATAAATGTTGTTTGCAAGGATATTATGCTGTGACTATGTAAAACTTCTGTTAGCACTGCTTATGTTACTTTGTTCATACTTCTGTTTCCATCTCACAGTTGAAACCAAGCAGACAGTAAGGGAATTATGGGTATGTTGTGCACATTAGCACCCTGTTCTCGTCAAAGAAACCACCGAGAAGCCTAGCTTTCCCATCATCATGAATGAACTGCTTCCAAACTCTCTATAGTATCCTGCTGACCTGCAGCATCCTGGTGACTTGTATCATCATGCCATATACCAGTCCCTTTCCTGAAGTATTGATGATAATGGGGTCCTGGTTCATAGAAACATTCCTAATCAGGATGGCATTACAGTGTCCTTAAAAATTATCCCTATTTATAGCATTTAATTGTATGCCAGAATCTTCTTTGAAAGATTCAAATTAAACATACCATTCCCTCAAGCCTGAAACAAGCCAATATTAGAACTTGTAAGTAATAGGGAGTGAAATAATATGTGAATCAGAGCATCTTTGGAATTTGTATGTCTTCATGTTTCTGTGTATATTCTGACCATTGTTTTGTATTGGAATTGTTATTTGATTTAACTGCATGGATCAGAACATTGAAGTAACACTCCTAGAATTATGTAGGAAATTGTGAACATACAAGTGCCGGTTTACTTAATCTGGGATGCATGTAAAATATCTAAATTTTTTTTGCTGAGAGAGATGCGTGCTGACAGGACTGTACAGCAGTTCAATTTGAAAGGCTCTGATTTATCACACTGAGACTTGTAAATGGAAACAACTAGCTGTAGGGCACCGAGGAGCAGGGAAAAAAACAAACAACTCCCATGAGAATGGAGAGCCATGCCACGGTATTTGTTTCAGTAGATGTTAATTTCCATTCTGTAATATTTTGATTTTAATTCTGTAATTTTTACTAATATGTGTAGCTAGACCTAGATTTTTCATGGCTTTGGAATTGCAGAAACCTTATATAAATTATTAATACATTCTAAAAAGAGATATATTTTCCCAGATGCTTTGGTGTATTCATTTGCATTTACGCGCAACAGAAAATTCATCCTGCAAATTCATGAAAAAATGTCAGTTAAATGGATGCACCCTATGGCTCATGAAGCTCCTAGTATGATCATTCTCTGAAGCTGAAAGGGCATTTTTAAGGACACAACGTGTCCGTTGTAAGATTACTCAGGCACAGGAGAAGCAAATCCTCAGCCCACAGTTTTGATTTTGGTCAATATCCCATTTTTTTGCCTCAAGGAGGGGTAGAATAGATCCTTTATGGCAGCCCTGTAGATGTGTCTGCATTGCATCAGAAATGCACTTCTGAAGCAAAACTCCTGATACCAATTATCAAAGTTTACTGTGCTTTGATTTGTGTGAGTGTGGTTCGGGAGAGCACAAATTGGATGTCGTTTGGATTAAACTCAACTGGAAACTACATTCCAGCTATTAGTGGGTGTTCAGTTCATTAGCTTTGGACTAGTCCAGTGCTAGTCTTTAGCAGAAATATTTGAAGCACATTTAATGTGGTTATCATATTCTCAGCACAACTGTTTCATGCTACAGACATGCTCCTGGCCAATATTTGCCCATGCAGATGTAGCCATATGATGCCTAGACTTATACTTGTATCAAGTGCCTGAATTGTCCATAATATAGTTATGCTTGACCCAAATGGAGGATCTCATTCCTTGAATCTAGAAAGTCATCAGTTTCTTCCACATTCAGTTATTTCATGTAAGAAAATCTTGGAATGTAATGATATAATGCCAAAGGGCACACAATATGAAGACATATGTTTTAACTGAGTTTACTGATTTCATGTGAAAACGTCAGATTTGTTAGATCTGTTTAAAGCACAAGTTCTAGTTCAACCGTAGACCAAAAAAAAAAACCCCACCAAAACCAAAAACCCAGTCCTGCTTTGATGAAAGTTGTCCTTCAAAGGAAAACAATCCAGGTTTGTGACCTCTCTTGTTTTACCACAGTTTAGTCAGGAAAAGAGTATAGGGGGAGAAGACATAGTGAGTTTGAGTTACATTTGTTGCTTAAATCTGAGGTTTTACCTTAAAATCTGCAAAAGGAAAAAATGTCGTCTCCTCTGTTCTATCTATAAGAGTCTCAGAAATATAAAGAACAGGTCTGGGAGTCTTTAGGTCCATAAGTAGAAGGGCCAGAAACTGAATATCAAAGAGGGAAATGTCTTTCCCCTAACAATTAGGCAAATATTCAGATTAAGCAACATTAACAAAAACAAATAAAATGATAATGTTTAAATAGTCACACTAGCGTTATCTCTCAATTTTCTGTTTTCACTGCTTCACTGCAGGGATATGCACTTCAGGAAAGTGAACTTCATCACATTTGAAGTGCTTTAGTTTTGAAGGGTTGAATCTTCCCTTTGCTACGCTACCAGTTGTCCAAGCTTCCAAGAAAGACTAGGAAAATAATTGTTCAATGTCTATGGTAAAACGAGAGGAAAAGCCCAACACATAATTTAGATAGGCCTTATGTTTCAGAGGCATGTAGAAGTAGTAGAAGTCAATTCTGGCCCTCTCCCTAAATTCCAGTTGAAGATTAAAAATCTCTTAGGCCACTGTTTTGTGTTCCTTTACAGCTGTGACGTTTTCTTTCTTCATGCACAACAAAATAAGATTGCTGACTGAATAACAGAGGTGATGTTGGATTCATCTGTTGGGAAAGAGGGAAGAAAAAACTTCTGAAAAGCAAAAGAGGGACTTAGTATCTTAAATATTTCTAATAGTAGATTTTCCTTCTGTCTGTGATTATGAAAAAACCTGTACTTTGTCCCCCAGTTGTATCTTGCATATGATAGAAAACTAGATAATAAAACCATACACTTATTGGATTTTATACTCATTAAAAAATCCACTGAAATATGTATTTTAGGGATGTCTGAGCCTTTGAGTTCAAAGTGAGGGATGAGGTAGTCGGCACAGGTGATTGCATTCTAACACCTTGAACTGAAAGGGCCTCTGACCTAACCATAGGTCTTGTTAGGAAGGTGTAACTAGAGAAAGGGCTGCTTAGTTCCTACTTAGAGAATGCCGCAGACCCCAGTTCAGGTTTCTTTTCACCCCCTCTCTGCCCATCGATGCAGGTAAACACAAAAGGGATCACATAGAACTACAATCCTGAATTGTGTGAAGCCTCTCTCCACTGCCCCCCCCCCCCCCCCCCCAGCCACTTTATGGCAGTGATTTTTTCACAGTTACAAGCATTTTATAGTAGTAGACTTGATCTATGCCAGCAAAAGTAAGAATAGAACCTAGGACCTTTTTCAAATTAAACCCAAACTTTTTAAAACTTTTTTTAAGATTGCTGTTGTCCACTGATACGTCAACATATTTCCAATTGGTTGCCAGATCTACCAATATTTTACCTCAAAACGCCCTAATTCAATTGCAGCATTGGCCATTTAATGTTATGGAAAACATGGTTGAACTCCACTCTACATTTGTTACCTAATTGTGTGGCTTAGGAACACTAATTGTAGCATGACCTAGCCTTTAGTGCTTTAGGTACTTTAACAATAAAATTATAGTGACTGCCTTAATCAACACCTTTTTTTTTTTTTAATTGCCTGTCAATCCAAACAGTTTAAAAATAGTTCCACTTCTGTCTTTTTCCTTTGGGAAGGCAAAAGGACTAGAAAGGTCTCAGTATTAAGACACAGTAAACAAAGCCTAGCGTTGTTAGCAAGTCAGAAAGCCCAACATGCGTAAGTAGTCTCTGTACAAATAACTCCCAAAGATCTCCCAGATGATGAAGCTTTAACTTCTAACAGTACATGAAGTTGAAAAACAATATTCTGTTCTCTTTAACTCCATGTTCAGTGTAACTGCTTTGTGTTTGCCTGTCATGAATAATGCCATCAGTTGCAGCTGTCTTCAGGTTCCACCAAGCTTTCATTTACTCAGCTATAAATTCAATCAAGTTTCTAAGCTTTTTCGTATCTAATACCTTTGTAGTTTTCTTGAGCTAAAACTATTAATTCATTAAGTTAGAAACATTTCTTCTATAAAAAAGTTTGCCTTTGCCAGTGGGATATGAATGACTTCTTTTCTTCTATTTATATTAAAAAACAAACAAACAAAACCAAAAACAAAACATTACTCAGCTATAAATTCAATCAAGTTTCTAAGCTTTTTCGTATCTAATACCTTTGTAGTTTTCTTGAGCTAAAACTATTAATTCATTAAGTTAGAAACATTTCTTCTATAAAAAAGTTTGCCTTTGCCAGTGGGATATGAATGACTTCTTTTCTTCTATTTATATTAAAAAACAAACAAACAAAACCAAAAACAAAACAACCACAGAAAAAAGAAAGAAGTATGCCCAAAAAGATGCAGGGACTGGTATTTATAACAAAACAACCACAGAAAAAAGAAATAGAAGTATGCCCAAAAAGATGCAGGGAAGCTGGTATTTACATACTAAGTGAAACAATGTCGTGAGTAAAGGGGCTCAATAGTATAATTTTTAAGATGAAGCCAAGAGACAAGGAAGTGCAAATGAATGGTTTGTAAACTTTCTTGAGTGTGAATCAGATATTTAGAGAAAGATTATCCTATGAATCATTACTTTGACACATATTGATTCACCAATCACAGTACATTCTTTCACAGCACTTTATTTATGCATCATTCTAGTACCCTTTCACTGTTGTTAAAGTGTCATTTAAGTTTGATTTGTAATTAAAAGGAGTAATTCAAGAAGTATAGAACACAGCTACAATGATTGAAGCTAATAATGGGAAATTTAGCATTTAGTAATGAAAACTAAATGCATTCTTATTTTCATAAATTGACCTGGCTTCTCACTGTAATTACAATTAAACCTATTGAACAAAAATGAAGCTTTCTCATACTGAGGGGGGGAAAAAAAAAAAAAGCCCAGACTTTATAGCAGTCCCATACATGAAGATATGGAATGCACACAGAAAATATGGCAGTTTCTGTGGGTTTACTCAAACTCCCAACCAAGCCCAGTAGAAATATTCAGGTACAGAGTGCTGTGAAGTAAGTGACCTATCATGACTCAGAGCCCTGAAATCTCTTTCTTCTGCCCTAGCTTCTTCCGCTGTTTATTAACCTGGAGTTTTACATCCCCTGAATCTTTCTCTGCCAAAGACTTTCCAAGACCTTATCTTTCTAACAAAGCTAATGGAGAATTTGCTTATTCCTACAAGGCATCTTTGTTCCTTCACCTTTTCAGGTCAGTTCCTCTTTCTCCTGCTCTAGCCAGGTAGCTCTTGCTCTCCCATTTAAGCACACAGCCCACCTCAAGGCTCCTCACCTCCATTCCTTCTGCAACAGTCCCTCTACCTCAAGAATTTAATTCCTGTGGAAGCTCTTTCCAATTCCAGGCAAATTTTCCTAATCCCATAGTCCATTTTACACCTTCATCTAGCTGCTGGCATTGTACTCTTGGCAAATGCAGGTTTTCTTCTTGTCTACCTGTCTCTTCAGAGGCATATCCCTGACTTCTGTTTCTAAGAGGGATTGACAATAGCTTAATAAATATCCTTAATGGTTTCTGAAGGAAGACAAAAGGGAAAAAACCTCTAACCTATGATAGCTTAAAATTTTGAGCAGAAATCAAAATATTGTGTGAGGACAAAATAGTCCTGTCCTGAAATGCTGTCTTGGCCCATTTCTTCCTTATTAAATGAGTTCTCTGGCCTCAGGGAAGGTTTATTAAGTATTAAACAAGTAGTTACCAGAGTTACTAGGCCAGATGTAATGATTTCTTTTTTAATCACAACCCAGAGATGTGAAGTGCTCTCTTTTAGTTTCTCTAGTTTCCAAATGGCTGCTTTCATTCTTGCATTGATACCACCCTTTTATGGAGTAGTCCTGACTGCATTCTATTAGTAAAGAGTATGTTCATATTTTCAACAGAATTGCAAATCTTTAGCTTGATGGTTATGTTGTTTTTTCCTTTCTCTGGCCAATTTTGAGAATATAGGTTTTAACACTTCCTTTTATTTCCTTCATTTTCTGAGATACTAATTTATTTCTATTAGATTCTGATACAAGTTGAATTTCTGTTTCAAGTGATTTACATTACTTCTACTTATATGTTAAAGTCATTCAGCTTTAAAATAACTTAAATAGCCTATAACGAAAGTATTCTTCATTTTAACAGTCCTACAAAAAGTAGTTTTGTATTTCTGAGGTTAGCAAAAGGGTTTTCTAAACCACTGCCAGATGCCTAATGTTTTTCGATTATTATAAACATTCTGAACTCACATGGCTTTTTATGTTACTATAGAGTTATAAAGTCATTCAATTCCACATTCATTCATAAAATAGCTCACTATTCATGTAGCAATAACATCAGTGTATCAGTATATTAGAATTTTCTATTTGGACATAAAATGCAAACCAAAACCACCAAAAAATGTGTTTATACCCTACTAAGCATGTAAGAATAAATACTTTTTTTTCTTTGAGAGGAAATGTGGGTTAGTTGTAAGCAGACTGTTTGGTGTGTGGGGGGGGAGTGTTCTGAATGGAGAAGGGATGAGAAGGGAGACAAAATGTTCATTGACAAGAATTCACAGATCTACACTCACTTCATTCGCAGTTAAAAAGAAGAGAAAAATAACAGTAGCTGTATATTCGAAAACTGTTGTCTGTTCAACTCCAATCAGTAATCCATAGCTAGGCTTTGGTATCCTTTTAATAAGCTCAATTTACAAATCCATCAGTTATTTGAAATACAAGAATAATCAATTGAAATATTTAATGCTGAGAATAATCTGCTCCTCCAAATGTTTAGAACAAGATTGTATGAAGTATTTCAGAAAAAAGGCATGATAAAATACCACTTTACTGTCTAGAGCATGGAGGTTCTACAAACTATTTTCTCTGAAGAAAGAGGTATTGTCCCTTAATCTTGCTTAGGAAAAAGTTCAATTTCCTTAAAAATTTTCTGAACGTGAGAAACAACAGTTATATATTTTGCATTGCTCTCACTGTGCTGAACTACATTTTCTATGATATTTCACTATCTCTTTTGCTAAGCTGTCATAGTGCATCATGGGAATCATTGTCAGATTTCATCATGGTTCATGTAGTCTAAGACTAGTCTGTAAAGAAGAACGAAACTCTATGTATCTAAACTACAAGTTTTCAGGTTTGGGATACTGGGTTTTTTATATATTTAAATATTTATATATATATTAAAAATTTGACATTTTATGGGTTAAAATTAGATTTTAAAGATTAGAGTTTAAAAAAACCCGTTTCTTTAGGCATCATCTCACTTTGTGGAGAAAATCAATATAAAAATTAATTCCCCATCTGCAAAGCAGTGAGACATTTACCTTATTTTCTAAAATTGACACCAAGTGTCAAAACAGAATAGAATTGAGTCACTTTAGTGTTTTTATTGTATTTCACTTGTTACAGCATGATTTTCTGGTAAGAATTTCCAGCTTATAGTAAAAGGAGAGGGGGATTGATTAATACCAGGGTGTTTTGATAAGTGAGAGAAGTGTATGTGCTTTATCAGATTGCAAACAAAACATTTTATTACTTTGCTATATTTATGGGTATGACTTCAATATGGTATATGAAGATTCAATAATAAAAAAAGATCGAGAAAGAGCAACTGTTGTAAATTTGATTATAAGGCACAAAATTAGTCCCTTATGCCTGCTTTGAGTATGCTGGTAACCTATTCCTGAAATAGGGCCACAGACCAGGAGATAAGGAACACAGGCTTTTACTGCCGTGCAGAATCCTTCACTCCTTCTGATCCAAACTATTCCTTCTCTGGAAAGAATTAGAACCTGTTTCTGGAATGTTGGATGGGTTTGGCCCATTTTTTCGTAATTACTTTTCGGTAAGTATTAGATTTTCTCTTCCCCTTCCTGCCCAATTGCTCTTCTTCTCAGTAGTTTATTTATCTGTAACCTTATTCTGAAATAACCCCTCCTGTTACTGGAACATTCTCTCAACTTCCCATTAATAATAAGGCTTTCTTGTAATTTCTGGAGAGTTTGTTCAGGTATTCATATAGACTGGGAAAGAGATTTCATTTGAATTCTCCTGGTTAGTACTGAGTGATAGATTGAAAGTGTCTAATTAAACTTTGCTTTGGGTTTACCTCTAAAGTTCTACCACAAAAAACCCCCACCCTTTAAGTGGGTACCTGAATATTCAGGGTGGGGAGGGGATGTCAGGGGTGGCCAGATATGATGCTGACCACATTGTTCTTCTGTGCTGCTGACCAGAGAAACTGTTGTGACAACTGTGTTAGTTCAGTGTACCCATGGAACAGACCTTTAATTATTACTATTGTTTTCCATATTTTTATTGGTGTATCTCAGAGTACTGTCACCCGTTGAGAAAGTTAAATACAAAGCTTGCAGTTATGTTCTTCGTTGAGGAATGAGCATGAGGAATACCACGCCACACACCTTTAGGTTTATTTGGCTCCCATTCACGTAGACTCTTAAACACTGAGAGAAGAACTTACTAATTCTACGATGGCTGCTGTTTTGGTTAACATGCAGGTCAGCAAACTAGGAATTGCCTGAGGTAAAACACAGGTTTGTTGCTGAATGAAAAAAAGCAGGCTTTCTTTTTGTGTTCAAGCACTGATACAACAGCAGTAAAGGAGTCTTTAGCCTGTCCTTTGCCATTAACACTAACTGATGAAATACTGGTATGAAGCCTCCTGCAGAATGGGTTTTGGAATCTTTATGCTGCCCTTATGAACTGTCACAGCTTCAGACTATTTGTGGAAGAGGGATACACAGAAACACATAGTATATACACAAACTGACAAGTTGCTTAGATGTATCTTTTGAAAAGAGAAAACCTGTAATGCACCAAGGGACAAAATACTTAAATCCTGGGCAAGCTTTTAATAGCACAAGTCATCACTGAAGAATAACCTGAACAATAGGTCAACTTGGCTTGAATTAAGAAACTATGATTCAACTATAGGGGTCATGAGAGTTGCTTTCTCTGTGGACTAAGCAGAGATTTGGCTACAGAAGAACCAGTGATGGGTAGATTATACTGGCAATAACTTCTAATGTAATTTGCCTTGCATTTTCCATTTATTTCTTCATAATTACCATGTATTTTCTTGAATCAGGAAGCTGAGTCAGTCATAAAAAGTGAAGTAAGTGACAAGATTACCCAGAAAACTAGTGGCTTGTTTAACATAGCAAAAATAAAGTGTGAGAGGTTTTGGATTGTTACCTGCAGAGATAAACGTGGAAAAGAGCAAAGGTAGTTCAGTAAAAGGAGGAGCTTGAGATATGGACAACGTTTCATGAAATGGACACGGAGGTGTTTAAATTAGAAATAAGAAGAAAGTAAAGTACACTTGAAGTACACTAAGTCAGTAAGGTTATCAGGATAACCTTCTAATGGGAAGAGCACAGGGCAAACAACCTAAATCATTTTAAGATAAAAATTGATACATTTGTGAACAGGTGGCATATGACAAGGTTGCAAGAAAATTAGCACAAAGTTCTCTACTAGTTGTGTGTACCAAAGAGAATAACCTTTCTCTTATACTTAGCACCAGGAACTGGGCTTCTGACTCTTAGTTTAGGGCTATTTCCTTTAGTGTCAAGTGTATTGCTATTAGGTTATGCCATAGAAACAACCGTTGACTTCTTGTGGGGTTTTTTGCTGTTACAAAAAACGCAATTAGAATTGAATCAGACCAAAGGAAAAAAAAAAAAAAGAAATTTAAAAAGAAGAGAAATAGGGAGAACTGATCAGAACTTGTAATAATCAGCTGTAAAACTGAAAAACAAATATAATGAAAATAGTAGAAAAATTAAACCCCTTAGTCCCAGCATACACTTGTAAAATTTCAGTAAATTTAAGCAGAAACAGATCGAGACATTTGGATTTCTGTTAAGAGTGATGTACTTCAGTATCCCTGCAAGCTATTTTGAATTGCTGACAGGAATATTAACATTCATTATCTTCCAGTTTATAATCAAAGAACCAAATGGGTGTACTGCATTAACCTGAGAGAGAGTACATTGATTGTGGAGATTTAGGATGATTACAAGGTATTTAAAACATTAGAAATATTGAAGCTTTTGTTATTAGAGCAGAATTGTGACAAGATACGCCAGCTCACAGCTATAGAATTACTTTTTAATGTAAAGTAATGTTAAATAGATTCTATTTTGCAAGAGAAGAGCCTGAGGAAAGAAAGCAATTTACAAATAGAAGGCTGTGTCTTATTTATTATTTCTCATTTCTCAATATATGCTAAGAATTTAGGATATCAAAAAGACCTGGAGCTGGTGAACTAACTTTACATCTGTTGAAAACATGTTCAGGACTAAAATCTAATTGAAAATCATGTTCCATGATTTTATAAAATAGTTATATGACTTACTTTCTCTTATAATTTGTTTGCAGTCTGGTTTGTGTTTTACAGCCCAGTTGTGTGGTGTTTTTCACCAAACTACAAGGGTTGTACTGTTATTTTTCTATGAGATAAAATGAGTTCAAGCAGTTCATTGGCAGTGTGAAGCAATGGATTACTAAGTGATTCTTTTCTGTATAAAATATTCAGACCGGGTTATGTCTACCTCAGTAGGTACTGTGTAGAAGATCTGATGATAGAATTATTTTCTATTGGTTTCTTTCTCTCTGAATTATCATGACATACGCTCAAAGTAAAGGCATGGAACAAAGAAAAAGCTGTGTTTTCTCTCACTGATAACACTGTGGGCTAAATACTGGACTGAGTGCTGGCTTCACGCTAGAGCTTCATGCTTCACCTATGCTGGACAAAACTATTTTCTAGCAGTCCAGAAAATAAAGTTATTTTGAATAAAGTTATATCCAGAAAATAAAGTTATAAACACAAAACATAAAGTTTGTGTTTCCCACACAATGTTCAGCAGGTCCTGTGAAGTCTGTTGTTCCCCAGTAACTTAACCCAGGATGAATAAAAAGAGCTGCAAAGAGGAAGAAAAAATGGCAGGGGAAAGCCAGGGATTTTGCCCCATATAAAAGGATATTCACAGGAATGGGAGTATTTTGCTTATGTAGAGCTTTCTTGGAAGGACCTTGGAAGAAAAGCAGACTTGTCACTTGAAAGAGATGATGGCCATATGGATGAGTGAGAATCAAAGGACATCTGCAGCAACTGGAAGTATTTTTTTTTTTTTTTTTAATAAATCTTATACTTAGGATAAGGAAGTTTAACTGTAGTGAATATATTCTGTACAGATATTCAGGGGAAATATTTAATAGGGAAGGTAGAGATCAGAAATTCACCTGAGGGAAATAAAAACCACTTATTTTAAGCACAGCCTGGTGAACTGTTTACAAATGTCATGTGTCCCAAAGTGACATAATAACAAGCAGCATTGTCAAATGACCCAGTGAGTGCTCTGAAGTACAATCATTTTTTGTACATGTATAAACAGCAAGGTTCAAAACGGTTGAATTGCAAACATTTTTATTTATAACCTGTATCACAAAAAATGGCCTGGTTTGTTTTGGATTAGATTGATTGGGAGAATGCCATGAAACACCACTTGGAATAATATTTTATTACTTATGATGTATACACTCTGTCCTCTATATCTGTTTAAAGAGACCATTATATTTTAACACAACAGTTTACAAATATACGTTTTGCACATAAATGGAATCACGTTTGAAGTATATTTCAATAAAGCCAGATTTGGGTCTGTGCAAGTAAACTGCTGAGGAAAAGAATGCTTACAATTTTCTTTATGTGAGAATCTTTACTGTGACAGTTCTGTCCATTAGGAGCAATAACGGATTAGAATATTCAGATGGGAAAAGATTAACTCTGTCTGTGTCCTCTGTCTGTACTGTTGTGTAACCTTGTTTCTGGCTTATGTCAATACAGTTGTTAGCCAGACCAAATCACCTCCATTTGCTCATGTTTCATTACCATATAGGTATTACAACCTTCATCCACACCGCTGCTTCTGTGCTGTAAGAATATGAGATCTGGATTTTAAGGACTATCTCCGATTTCTTATTTTCAAAGCAGGTTATGTCTTTCTAAAAACAGCATTATGCATATTGTTGGATAATTTGTCCATCCTTTATGTCTCTAAGTAATCATAGAATCATAGAATCATTAAGGTTCGAAAAGACCTCTAAGATCATCGAGTCCAAC
>NW_008794414.1:5352516-5383765 GCF_000699145.1 Aptenodytes forsteri | reverse complement strand
GGCATAGCAGGTCATTAACTGCTTCCTCTTGGATTATGGGGGGTTTATCCTGCTCGCCGTCCCTGTCTTCCAGCTCAGGGGGCTGAATACCCTGAGGATAGCTGGTCTGACTATTAAGGACTGAGGCAAAGAAGGCATTAAGTACCTCAGCCTTTTCCTCATCCTTGGTGACAATGTTCCCCCCCAAATGACAATATTTTAGAAACTATGACATGGTCTTCTCCTGGATCTGCAAGTACCTGACTTCTGTCTCTTGTTACTAACTAACTGGGCCATGATTTTGTTAGATAAGCCTCTCCTGACTGTAGATCATTTGTTTGTGCTGGGGATAGATGAAGTTTTTTTGTTTTTTTTGGCCTTCTGAAACATGGAAAACTAGTGAGCTCAGGAACTGAGAAATCTAAAGTAGCTTATGTAGATGGGATAGAGGCTATAACTACTGCTGAAACATAATCACTACAGTCACATAGATTTAGTTCTTCATGATAAAACTGTATTATTCATAGAAATTTTGGCGTACACAACTATACTAGGAAATCCTAAATCACTCTTGTTGTCATAGAACACGGAGCTTTACTTTGACCAGTTGGATCATGGGAAAGAAAATACAATTGCCATTGCACCTTTTGTGCATTCTGAAGACTGAAGACAATGTAAAAATGTCTCCAAAAATCACTGAGGATCAAATAGGTGCATTCACATGAATTTTGCTTACCAAATTCAAATAAGCACATTTGAAATTAGAGGCAAGTTTTTCATAGGACGTTGTCAGGTTTTCTAAGGAACATACATCAGCAGTAATACAAGCTCAAGGGAGAGAAAGTGTTATTTAATATGGCATGTGTGCATGCATCTTAGCTATGCAGGAGGATGTGAGGTAGTAACTGACAGCAAATGCTTGTTTTCCTTCCTTGATTATGTTTAATGATAGAACCAGCTGTATTAATTTTTTTATACTTTGTATATTTAGTTAGGAAATAGGTAGAATGCTTGGGAGGACAGAACTGTTCTGGCTTTTATGAATATTGTTCCTTGTTTATACTCTGGTCTATATAGGATATAGATTTTCATGATTTGTACATTGTTTTTCCCATTACCATTTTTAAGCGAGTATTTCTGTCCTTGTGAGTCTTGACCCTTGGGAAACTCAAAATTTAATCATTAAATTGATTTGGTCTTTTGATACTTTCATAAAACCTTCTTGCACAAACATGTCTATGTAATTCCATGCAAGAAATATGACAGCAATCATGACTGCCTGCAAAAATAACAGCTGATTACACTAACAAGTATCATGAGAAAACAAAAATTGTGTATTCAGAAGAGCTGCTTGCTAATGATTGTTGCAAATTTTCATGCTTTTGTGTTTTTGTGCTTTTTGAACGTAATTGGAGACACCAGCTGAAAAATTTAAATAGACAGAAGGATAAGCAGCTTCCACTCCTTAAAATAACTCTTAGTGTAATCACATTTGTTGCCTGTGGTGCTCCACTTTTTTTTCCCTTCCCCTTCCACTGGATGCACCACATGTTCTACATGATTACTTTACAGATGAAAAGAACACATAGGGCATGGTGACCATAACAGTAAAAACAGTTGCATTTGACATGGGCATTGTATTTCTGTTCAAAAGCAATTACGGAACTCTGGTTTAGCTTGTTCTGTAATAGGTGGTCTGTCATAGTTGGTTTTTACAGGAGGTGGAGAAGAGAGCTCCTACAAAGAGTGTGAATAGCAATTCTGCCTTACCATGATGCTTCAAACTATAAAGAAAATGACACAATGAACATGTGATTTTATTATCAAGAACTACAGAATATGTGTCAAATTGGCTCTACATCTATGACAGAGAAGCAGAACTGTGGTTAAATGAGGTTTGATCAGATTTTGAGTGTTGCCTTAGGAGTGTCTCATGGTTCTTCTTTTGCATTGATGTTCTTCAATTTTGTTAGATCAGGACTTCCTTTTTATTCTCTATCCCCATAATTCACTTTTCTGAGGCTTATAGGTGCTCTGCAGAGCTCATTGAGTCAGGGGGTTTATCACCTCATTTTATCACATCTCCTGCAGACAGTCAACAGTCACTTGATGTTTCCTACTACATGTTTCAGACTTCAGACCATTTTAGTGTGGTTTTCTTATTATCACTGAATTGGATCAAATGCAAGTATCTCATTCTTTATTGCAAGGTCAACTTTTTCTTTTTTCATTTCTTTGTCTTTGGCAATTTTCCTGACTGGGTTTTGGGGGGATCTAAAATGCTGTCTGAATAACAATTCCTCCCACTGATTATGTAAAACAGATTGCAACTGGTGATGTGCTGTGAAAGATTTTAGGAAAAACTGTCTTCATTTTAACCTTGTGGTACTGCTGCATAAGCTGTTTGATCTGTGGAGGCTAGTTGGTTGACCAATCCAACATATAGCTGATATAGTTCTTCATTGTCTAGATAAAATTATGGTGTGAGAACATGTCCTCCAGATGTTCCTCTCTCTAGGTGCCTGCTGTGAATATTCCTGTTACTTGACAACTTGACAGAGCAGGGCTTAGTTATGTTTTCAGAGCCGAGGGCAGCACAGAGTGAAATGAATAGATAAAATAGTATAAAGTACTATGCATTTTACAAACTGAATGGCTGGATGCCCATGGGAGCCTTGTTACTTCCAGCAATATTTCAGAACGATCCACAGAATCGTAAAGTTGTGAAAACTCTAATGTAATCTGCAGAAATTCAATAAACAAATGCAAGGAGATACTAAACCACGAGTTCAGAAAAAGAGTCTATGTTATTGATACTGGAAAGAACCCAGCAAAGGCCCATGAAGATGATTAAGGGACTGGAGCATCTTTCCTATGAGTAAAGGCTGAGAGGGCTGGGACTACTTAGCCTGGAGAAGAGAAGGCTCAGGGGGAATCTCATCAATGTGTATAAATACCTGAAAAGAGGTTGCAAAGAAGGCACAGTTAAGGGACTGGAGCATCTTTCCTATGAGTAAAGGCTGAGAGGGCTGGGACTACTTAGCCTGGAGAAGAGAAGGCTCAGGGGGAATCTCATCAATGTGTATAAATACCTGAAAAGAGGTTGCAAAGAAGGCACAGCCAGACTCTTGTCAGTGGTGCCCAGTGACAGGATAAGAAGCAATGGGCACAAACTGAAAAACAGGAGGGTCCCTCTGAACATCAGGAAACATTATTTTACTTTGAGGGTGACTGAGCACTGGCACAGGTTTCCCAGAGAAGCTGTGGAAACTCTCTCCTTGGAGATATTCAAAAGATGTCTGGTAATGGTCTTGGACAAGTGGTGCTAGGTGGCCCTGCTTGAGCAAGGGCGTTGAACCATATGACCTCAAGAGGTCCCTTTCAACCTCAACCATTCTGTGATTTTTTGATTCTACTTCTAAATTATTTTTTCATGAATCATTCATTCAGTATCAATATGCATATATTGTCAATGTCTGTGAACTTCTATTTTGCTTTTTATTTGTGAATCTCAGCAGACAGATGCTAGGCATTGATTGATCTAGCTCACAATTCCTTTTAGAGTTTTTTTAAGTATCCTGATAAAGAGTTGAAACACCACAAGGTAGAAACTGAGGGATTTACACGTCAGTACGCAGTATATTTGTTAGAGCTCGGTGCACGTGCCCTGACCCTCCGTCTGTGCTGTAACCACAAAGAGATGATCTATTATCATGATTGCTTTTCCTTTCAAACTAGCAACATAACAGGCTGACATTCTCCTCTTCCCTTCCCTTTCTTTCTTCAGTCTGTTGAACTTTATAAGGTACAGACCAGTACAAATGTTGCTATTTTATGAGCAGAGGTATTTTTAAACTATTATTTAACTATTTATTTTAAACTATGTCATTTCTTATAGTGTCAAGGTGCTAGAGGGAGGCTACCACATTTTTCATTTCCTTTCTCCCAGTCTCAGAGATAGGGGACATATAAATAGAATTTTTGACTTGTTTTCATGGCAGCTTTAGGTTGTATCTCCAGATGATCTTTTCTGTTATTCATTTGTTCATTATTTTTCCCCACCGCTACTTAAAAGGGAACCCCCACAGTTTTTTCATCTCCATGTACATCTGATGGGAGTTGGAGCATTTTTATTTCAGGCAGATGTTACCTTTCTGTCATTACACAAAATCACTCAAAGTGTTTACCTCCCAAAATTTGTTGACAAGAGCAGTATACTTAACTAACTGTGTTTTCCATATCAGTACTGGTAGCTATATGGTCTACAATATGTTTGAAGTCATGGCCCTTGCAGAAGACATGATTGTGTCACAGGATGCATCTGGTACAAAGGCTGCAGTGAACACAGTCTTTGACATTTCTTTTTTGTCCCTAATTGACTGGTAGTCTTTAGAGCAGCCAAAGGCAGCCCCTAAAAACAAGGCAGCAGTGAGTGATGTTTATGTGGCTGCTGCTGAAGCTTCAGAGATTCTCCTCAATGAACGTTTTACTTTCTGATCTTGTATGTGTTTTTAGGGAAGATATTCCCTTCAGATGGAATGAAAATGTCTTTGACACATAAAGGTTTCTCTCTCACATAACTACACTTGTGTTTCTTCATTCTTTGCAATGAGCAAAACTGTGGACAGCTGTACAGAATTTCAGTGTCTACTGAATTTACCAGTGTCTCTTGCTCTTTTTTCAAAGTCCTTTGTATGTGTAACCAACAGGAAAGAAAAGAGTGCTGCCAGTAACTGCTGCCTTTTATCTGAGAGGCTTCATAGAACTTCCACAAAACGTTGGCTCTCTCGAGGGGCAGCTTTGACTTCTGGCAAAGTGACTATAGTACAATATAGTGGCATTTGAACTCCACTGTACAGAAGGTGTGAGGAAAACTAATGTGTAGTTTATAAAAGTAAGGCTGTTCTTTATCGTTTTCCCTTTCCTTAGTTATTGGCCTTGTTCCTGAACTATAAGATGAAAAAACAAATGTATAAATTCATCTCAAGGAGAAAAGTATGTTGCTGTTGCAGTTCAAGTTTTTGCATTGTGCCAGCAAAAAAGTGTGTCATATAAATATAGAGATGTCAGTGTTAAAAAGGTGATGTGATACACCTACAAAGATCTTTCTGATTTTTCATAAACAGAAGTTGAGGGATGCAAGCCAGACTAAAACTTTTACAGAAGAAAAAAGTTAAATTATTTTTTCTTGTAGGGAAATACAAGAATTACAAACAAACGGTAATGCATACTTGCTATCATAGAAGAGCCAATGTTGTTAAACTGATTTTTTTATGTATAAAAATACATTTTGAGGCAAATTATAATAATTTTTGAGCTGTACCATCTGCAGCATGCAGTCCAGGTGTTAGAAAATAAATATATGATGGAGTCATTTGTACTCCAAGTAGGAAAAAGGTTCGTAAAACAATGTCCACAAGAGAAGCGATGGTCTTCAGTGCTGCCAGAATCAGCAGTATTTATTACACAGGGCAAAATAGATGGAGTTATCCTGTTGGCTATATAAGATGTGTATCTTATTTAGGGTTAAATATTTGTCCTCATAGATATTGCCATATTACAGCAGGAGAACTTGGTAGTGCTGTAGTTCCAGCCAGTAACAATTCTATGGTCAACAGATTAATTCACCTTCAGTGTTGCCAGGGCTACACACTGGCACTAACTACAGCTTTTGTCCCCAAGGGAAAGGCTTGCTAAAAGGTTTTTTTATTTTTTTAATAATGCATAAAATTTAGTCAAATCCTTCCTATAACTTGAAGGAAATGAAAGGAGAGAAAAGACTAAAAAGTACAAATGAAATAAGCCACATGTTGGCAAAACTGAAAAATAAAGCTTTGGGAAAATGAGACATTGAAGATGGAAATTCAGACTTCTGCATTTACATTTTAAGAAACATTCTGTCAGACTGACTGTTTAAAGAAAGTTCTCTTGAGTGAATGGAACCTGGAAAGAGTCTGCTCCACTGGCAACCCGACATTAGCACTTAGAGACTATGAAGTCTTACTCTAACTGTTATATATGCCCATAAGCTGTAAGCCATTATATGCCTAGGGAGGGCATATAATCCTTACATTAATTACCAAAGCAAGTAAGTAGTCCTGAAATTCCACAAGACTGACAAAAACACTATGAATGTAAATAGCTACAAAAAATTAAGGTAAAGGAAATACACTTGCATCTTAAGGCATCTTTTCCAACTCATATATTGGATTCAGAGATAATTAATGCAATAGGAAAACTCCTGCTGTAAAATGGTAATACTGTAGTGAGAAACAGCATCCATTCAAATCAGGTTTTAACACATTAATTTTTTCATTCTGTTACTACTATAATCTTTACGGATCCCAGTGTGAAATTTCAGTGTCAGGTCTTGTCCTATTTTATGCCACTTGTTTGCATACGCATCTGGAAAAGGCATTGTCACACCCTCTAACTTGCTGATTTCGTCAAGCAGTGTTCTGTGTTCACTGCTCTGAAGCCACATGCTCTTTTCTCTCCAGAAGAGAGAAACCTTATGCAATTCCCTTTTAGTAACTGAGTACCACTGGGTAAATTAGATTATTTCATATTGTCTCACTCAACAATCTCTCTTTAAAAACTCCTGATTTGTCTCTTCTTTTTTGTTTAAGTCACAAGATTTTGCCTCTGCTGCCATGCAAACTAAGGGTGGGATTTATCTGTTAAATTACATCTGTTAATGTACAGTGTGAGAACCTAGTCTATTCCCTTCATAATAAGTAGAATAGATGCTTATAAGGTGTAATTCATACAATCTCTTTTAGATTACTCTTTTAGAATAAAATGCAGTGCCTTCTAGCAATACCAGTTTTTCTCCATTGACTCTAAAAAGAGTATAGACACTAGCTGTAATGTAGGTGTTGGAACTTAGGCAAGATGAGTTCCATCTTTATTTCAAATATAATATATGCTAATACACATACATACATGCATGTATCTTCTAAAATTCAAAAAAAAAAAAAAAAAAAAAAAATCCTTTCTTCCAGTTTGCTGTCAAATCAGAAACGGAGCCTTTGGTTGCATATACAACTGAACCCCATGTGCAAGTATTCATTATCATTAATGACTACATTGCAAGTAACCGTTATCTATTTCTGTCTTTCCTTGTTTCCAGTATGAAATGAATAGTCTTGAAGTTAGAGAATGAAAGAATGTTTTCTTTAAGACATTCTCTTCATTCCACAATGATTTTCTTTAAGAACTGTAAAATGATTATAAAAGATTTATTTGGTCATTGAACTTTCCAAGATGGTGAAATTTCATATCTTATCAGAAGGAAAAGGATGCTCAAAGAACAGAAGATAATAAGGTGTTTCTGGTTTTGTTTATGCAATTTTGGTCTGGACATGAAGGGTTACTCTGTAGAACTTCTAGTTTGTTTTCTCTTTCATTTTCTTTGCAATGTCATTTAGCTTTAGTAGCTACCCTAATGATTCTGTTCCTTTAATATTTTACTAATGCATATGGTACTGTGTTCATTTAGTTTAATATCATTTCTGATAGCCTTTCATACAATTATTTTGCTGTTGATTATGCCCCAAACCTCTCTATTGTGGTTAATGTCACTGATGTCTTTCATAAGACATTTTGCAAGAAGTACTTTATTTGAAAATATTCTGACCAGAATGTATTCTATTTCAATGGCAGGATTACTTCTGGTTTCTTACATGCATCCTATGTCTTTCCACTATTGCAACTTTGCAAATCAATGTTTCATTTCTTATTTGTATTCAGCATTGTTATCTGCACATACTAGAAACCCACATTTAAAACCCTGCCATATAATGTAAAAATACTGTTATTCAGCATAACATGATGGCAATTTTTTGCTTTTAGGTATTAAGTCATATGTAAAAAAAAAAGCCCCAAAATATTTCTATAAATGGTGTAAAAGAAAAAAATTAATCTCTGCTATCCCATCAGAGGCATGTCAGGTCTGGATCTTTCATTGTTTCTGAGATTTTAGTTTCCAACTATTCCATGTACAAACTAACCTGTCTGTTTAAAAGCTTGGACAATTAATATCCTCTTCACAAAAGATCCTGAGGATTGATTCAACAACCGCATCATTAAATACACATGTCTACGCACATACTTACAAAAATTCTCAGTAATTTTTTCATATCTATATCATGCTACAAATATCAGTGTATATTAAGATTTATTGATTTTTAAATATTTAAATATTAGAAAACTTTCTTTACTGTAGGCTTTATAAAAGTTTGGTAACTCTGGGTATATAATAGGAAACAAAGATGCTTCCGTAGGCAAAATTTCTGTACAGAGAACTGCTTGAGAATAAGTCTTACTGATAGTGCTGTGACACTTCTGTTTAATTTCTTTTTTAAATAGCACTCTTAGAAGCCAACATGGAAATTTACCTTCTATTCACCAATCCTCTGCAATTTCTTAAGCTACTTCCCATAGCTGAATCAGGAAGGTTTTAGAAACAAGACCACAACTTTGGTTTTCAAAGGGCTGCTTGTTTGTACCTATGTTATCTAATTAGCAGGGACATTGTCCATGGTTTGTTTTTTCCACCCCGTCCCCATTCTGCTACTACTTCGTATACATAATTTGTTTGAATAGTGGTTGATTGGAAGACTGTCACTGTGTGAATCAGAATACCTGGCTCTTGTGTCAGCCTACAAGAAACAGAAACTGTGTCCTCAATTCCACTCCTTGATTTTTTTTTTTTTTTTAATATAGCATTGTGCAATTCTTCTACCAAAGTATAGTACAAAATAATATTTCGGTTCCAATGTTCTAAGTGCTTTGTTTTCATATATTTAAGATAAGACTTGTTGTAAGCTCTCTATTAGCTATCTATTGGTTATCCATGGGAAGTCTCCAACAAGAGTCCTTTTTGATCCTTAGCATCCTTCATTCCTTGGTACTGGAAAGATGTGACAGTAAATATGCTTCTACAGCACTTCAATTCTTGGAGTCTCCTATTTATTTTTCTTTGCTGTCTATGGCAAACAACTTGTTGCAACAACTGATGGAAACCCTGAGAGCTTTGAGGATGTAGAAGCATTTTTTATGCTGGATTTTTGTTAGCTGGGCTCATTGTTGGCTCTGGGGCCATAAGCCTGTGGCTCCAGTGTGACTGTTTCCCCAGTCATCGCATGGCAAACTGCTTTCTCTCTGAAGAGAGTAAGTGGAGTAGTCTGGTCGTCTGGGCTGCGTGTGTGCTGTCTTCCTTAAGATGACGTTTTTCACAACATACTATCTATTGCTTGGTTTCCTTTACCCTGGTCTGGGGGGATTTCCTGGTGTTTTATTTCTGACAGCATTTCTTAATCCTTGTGCTCCCTAGCCATTTCTTGTCAAAAGGATTGAAACTCCCTTTATCTCTCTTATAATCATTGTGAGATTGGAAAAGAGTATTGTACATGAGCTGGCGGGGGGAGAACATAAGAGGCACTCTCTTACTGACTGCCAAGCTCTGTCTTCCTCTTGACTTGGTGATTTACATCCTTTACGAAAAAAATCCTAAAGATGCTCCAGGTAGTGGGCAGCTTAGAAAACACTAATTTTTCTTTGGCAATGCATGACATTGTTTTTAATAAACTACTGATCAATTTATAGGAGTAGCAATAGGGGCAATTCTTTCCGTTGCCATCTCATTACACTGTGCAATGTGCATTGTTGCACTGTATCCATTGCAATATTACACTTTCCCAAGGGGCCTAAATGACTTTATTTCCTAAAAGTAAAAGATCATTTTGAAAATATATGTTCTAAGTTTCATCATGACTTCTAAAATTGCAGCATTGTCACAGAAAAGCAATCAGACTTCATATTTCCCTGATTACATCAAAGCAATGCTTCCTCATGGGAAATGTAGCTTATTGCTAAACTTTTAGTTTGTCATTGTTAGGTAATACCTTACCTATTTCTGGAACTTGTTGGATCAGAGACTATTTGTATATTTAATTCCTCTGGAAAAACATCCTTGCTTTTAGACAAAGAATCAGGCAGTTATTTGAGGACAAAAATTTTCAGAAATTCTCCTTTCTTGCCTCTTTCTGGAACAGCCAGAGAGTTGCTGGCTCCCAACACTCACCAGCTTTGAAAGAACTACCAACTTTATATATAGGGCTCGTTTTCAGTAGGAAAAATAATCTGAGTCAATTAGCATTAAGTAAAGCAGAAAAAGTAATGCGGGTACCTGTAACAATAAAGAATACACAGTTAGTCTTTTCCAGTCTTTGGTTCCTAAATCCTAGTGAAGACGAAATAGTTTCCTCTTCCAATGTGGTCATCATGGCTGAAGGGAATCACAGGATCTGCAATGAATTGCTGAATCATGATGAAATTACAAATCATAAAATGATCCTTGGTCTCTGAACTGACAACAGTCCCTGAGAAGAACCTATCCTTGGGCCTGTGTCTGAGGACTGCTCGTTATCCTCCATGGGGCTGAGGAAAATTCACACCATGAGCAGAGTGAGAAATGCACATAACGGAGGTATAACTGTACATATATTTATAAGGAAGTCATGACTTCCTGTGTTATTTGCAACATCACTGTATCTCTAGCCACAGTCTTTTGGGAGTGTTTATCTTCCAGATTGTATTTTCTTCCAGGACGACACAGAAGACTGAAGGTACCATCAGAGCCCCCTAAGGGCCAGTGGCTGCCTAAGGGATGGGGAGCCAAGAGTCCAGTGCCATAACAGCTCAGCCAGGAGCAGGGTAGCTGGGGGGGCCAGCCCCAGGCACCGGGCACCTCCTTTGGGATGGACTGAGGTTGGGCCAGGACATGGCCCCACTTGGCAGGGCCCATGGCTGGGCAGGGCTGTGGGGAGCTGGAGACCAGCACTTCTGCAGCATTGCTGGGGCAGGGACTGATGGCTCTGGGGGCTGCAATGGGGGGGAGCCCCGGGAGGGCTGGGCAGGGACAAGAAGGCCAGTCTTTCATAAATTTGGTCTAATCTCTTTGTAAACCTGATCGGTTTGGATTATCTCTGTCATGAGTTTAATTAGGCTGTATCTCTCCAAAGTGAGGGGGACCTACAACTTACTAAAACTTTCTGTGGTTTCCAGGAAAGGGGCTGTGAATTATTCCATGTCTTGACAAAACCTTAATTTGTTTCTTTGATTATTTGGAGTTGTTACAGGCTTTTATAGGTTTCACAGTACAAGGAGTATTAATTAAATATTAAGTGATGTAACTCCAATAATATTTGGCAAATTCAGTCTCAATTCTCTCCTCATTCCTCTCTGTCTAGCAGCAGTGATGAGGTTCCATTGGTATCAGCAGAGAAGTTGTGTCACTCATGGAATTATTCATGGCAGTGTAATGTCTCACTGTCTGGATTTTAGCAGTAATCGTGCTACCATAAATAACATATGTGTCTTTGTTACAGTAAGCTAATGATATGGCCAATTAAAGCTGAACTTGTGTCAAATAATAAAGTGATTACTTATGGTCAGTAAGGTACTTGTTCTACTTAATTCATTACACAATTAGCAAGATACATTCTTCTCTAAATTTCTTATACTGAATCAGGTAACAGTTACTGGCAACAGCTAGAGAGTAGTCTAGGTTATTGCCTGAGTCACAACTTAATATGTGGTACAGAAGAAATAGGAGGAAAAGCATCACTGCAAAGTTTGTGGTATCTCAAATGTTCTGTTTCTCATACTGTTGAATGCAGTATTTTATTATTTCCTAATGAAAACAGTTTTGCAGTCATAACCAACCAACAACAACAAAAACCACTAGAAAAACATACTGTACATTTAAAAAGCCTTTTAAAATTTGTATTTTCACATCATCTCTGAAATTTCTACCTGCTTGTTAATGATGCCTGTACTTGCAATGTATTTTGTTAGCTCTTTCTTTATTATAAGGGAGCTAAATCCTTGTGCACTGTATTAGGTACAAAGACATTGTGCACCTAAAGGCTTATTCAAAACAGAAATGCCATGAAATGTTATAAATATGCATTAATTGCCTGCATTACAGTACAGGGAAACCCCATAAAGCAGAAGAGGCCATAGAAACATGGAATCATTTTAAATTTAGGAAGTGGGTTTACTAAACTGGTAACACATATACAAAAGAACTGTAGCTCTATAAGCTCTCTAGTACATGTGTGTGTATATATATGTATTCTAAATATAAAAAATGTATCCGTAAAGTATCCTTGTAGCAATGTTATGATTTTATGAAATGCCTGTGCATTGCTTATTAGATTTACTAATAAAGGCTTATGTGTGTCATGATAATGTCTCTCACTGCTGTCGACATAATGTTTTCTTCTTGCCAGTTAAAGATTTCATGCTTAGTTAATTTTTATAATAGCTACGATAAAAATGACAAGGTTTTTAAATCAATGTTTTAATCATAATACCTTTCAAAAAATGTCATTGGGAACACTTTCACTTACAAAACAGAAATGTGAAGTGTTTTTTTCTACACGTCCTCACTCTAAATTGAATTCAAAGAAAGTTTTAAAGTCTTTGTACTGCCTTACCTCTAATCTTGGAAGCAAGTATGACTTCACAGAAAAGATTCTTTACTATTGGTAGTACAAAGACGGGTCCCAGAGTGTTTTAAAAGGTGCTCTATTACAATTTTGTGGGAGGTAGTCTTGTTCTAAGTAATGTTTGTCAAGGTTTTTTACTTCTCTGCAATTGCTGTTGAGGTCTCATGGTTACTCAGACTCTGTGAACATTAAACATCTTTCTGGATGTATTTGTTCATGATTCTAGGCTTCCAGAATGAAAGGATAGATCATAAACCAAAGCTAATATACTTTTCTGCTTTTATTTTTCTATGCCTAGCAACAATGAGCTGAGGATATAAGCAACAGTTTCCCCATTGGTTAGGAGAATGCTTGTTTGAAAATTAACAGTTGGGCAATTAAGTTTGGCAAATGCGGTAAGCAGAGCAGGAGTTAGCATCACGACTACGAATGAGAGATATTGGATAAAACAGGGCATACCACTGAGGACGGCAAGTGACCAACAGTAATGCAGCAGAGAAGGAGAAATCAGTGGGGTAAGGCAAAAGAACTGACATAGTCGGTGGTGGACTGGGAAAATGATTTTTGCATCGGCATTCTGAATTAAAATGATTTGGGCAAAAGGTATGAATGAGAGGGCAGCAGTCCAAGATTTCACAAAAGAGAAGATATAGGTGTTCAAATTTTATTTAAATCACTACAGGCAGCTGTATTAAATAGAAAGCTCGGCAGAATAGAACACTTAACATGGATCTTCAATCACTGTCCTGTACCTCATGAGAGTATAAATTTCATCAAAATTCATGAGGTAATTGCTTGTTCTTTTAGTATATTCGTTGATAGTTTTTTGTGTTTTTAGGAGAAATCTGTACCTAATTAAGCACTTTGGATTTAAATACATAGTACTAGAATAAAAATACAGCATTTCTCATTATAAAAACTAGTTCTGAAGCTGCATATTTTGTAACAGCAACAGTGTGACTGACAAGGAAGCTGTATCACAGGAGAAATTGCTTGTTTTGTTTACATTATCGATGTGCATTAGAAAACATTGGTCCAGTATGCCTGTCCATCTTCACTCAACACCTGAATGGAAATTTTATTACTCCTGGCAACTTAAAATAGATGGTTAAGGACCTGAAACACACACATATATATATATATAAAATTGGTGAATGAAACTCTGTGAAAGGTCAAATCTTGACTGGATAATGCTTTCTGAAATACTGCAGGGGAAAGAACCATCAATAAAAGAACCACCCTGACAAAAGTTATAAGCACATTTCTCTTAACCTTCAGTAGAAGTGTTACTGAAATATTTAGTGGCAGAGATGATCCTTTCACACCAGCAGCTGTCTGATAGACCTCTTTGATCTGATCTTGAAACATCAACTGGTAACAGATTCTGAAATGAAATGGAGTAGTCATAAAAGCCTCTTACAGCAAGACCTCTTGAAAACACCTCTACTCGCTCAAGTTGAGCAATCATGAGTAAACACAGTAAGTAGCACAACTTGTATCCATGATCCTTCCCAAAAGGAAAGTTTAACACTCGTATATGTATTTGCATAGATCAATCAATTAAACCTGGTAATACCCACTTGTGATACTTCTTTCCATCATCAGATATTTCATTTAGAGATTCAAACGTGTGTTTTACAACCCAGAGGCTGGCAATCACTATTGCTAGGACAAAAGCTGGTTTTTTATGGTATTGTAATTGCTAAAAATGTACATGAACAGTTTCATGCCATTTTTCCCAGGACTGCTAAAGGAAAACTACACTAAATAGAAAAGTATTCTTTCTGAAACCCTGTTTTAGTTTCCATTAATGTCTGCAAAAGACACTCTCTCTTTGGAGCCCAGCAAGAGTACTAGAATGTAGTTGGTAATTCTGCCCTCAGCCCCCAAATACATTTTTGTAGCATTTCAGGCATGGAAATGTATTCAGCTTACTCTTGAGCAACACGCTCTCATTTGGCATCAACAGCCAAACCTGATGCTTCATCTGTTCAGGTGTGGAATACAGGCTAAAAAATCAGAGTGTTTCCTTGGCTTCTTGCTGAATGAGAGCTTCCAGTTTCTGTTACCCTTTTTTTTTGGTATCTTTGAAGGCCAGTGAAATGTGTAAAGTGTTCGCTAACAGAAATAGAACAACTTTATTGATACAAAGCCTTACCATAGTGGCATAAATAGATGACAAAGATGTAAAAAACACTTTTCCGTTTTACTTTACGCAGTTTTCATGGCAAGATTGGATCTATTTGATTTATGGTTGAGATTGTCAGTTGCAGAATCTGGAGGATACTGTGACTAAACTCTCTAAAAGACTATGCAAATATGACTGAAAATGAGGACAACTCTAAAGATTTCAGGTAAAAAAATATTATGGCTTTAAAGATGATTCCAAACCTGGTATCATTACTGTGCTTTCCTCATAATTTCTTTGTTTTCTTTTTTTTCTGGTCCATCTGTCTGCTGCCAGGACCCCTACAGAGGCATTATTCAAAGCTTCAAAAGATTTGCACTTGCAAACTAAGTCTAGCATCTGCATTTGCAGTGAAGGATACTTTTTTCAGCTGGACTTTCACGGTTCAGCATCAGTCAGTTTCTAATTATGTAGCGAGATAAACCAATCTTGCTTTAAAAGAGAGTCCTGTTAGGGCTAAACCCACTTTTGGGTGGCATTTGCTTAGTGGTTGGGGTTTTTGTCTTTTTTTTCCCCTTATACATGTCCAGAATTAAGGTAAATTTGTATTATTTTGAAATTTCTTAATTGAGGATTTTGGGAAGACAGATAATTTAATAAAGTGGAAGCCATTAAAATACCAAAGGAATGAGAATCCTAGAAATAATAAAGATCAGCAGTCCCCAGAATGCTTTTAGGGAGGTCTAGACATTCATGGGCATGAAAGGTGACAGAAATTTACAGTCTCTTTCTGATACACATATTTATGACTATTTACCAGTCACCATGTATGGTGACTGTTTACCAGCCACCATTTTAAAAAGGTTACTATTCTCCTTGGAAATTGTGGACTAAACACATATATGTAAAATAAGGGATAATGTATTAAGTACTTCTCATGGCCTGACAGTCCATAAAAGCTAGATCTTACATTTGGACAGAATTATGGGTGACTTTTAAAAACAGTCATCCCACAAATAATATTTAAGTCACTAGCATGGGCTTTTAAATATCAGAATATATGATTCAGTTGAAAAAATAAAAGTTACAATTCTAATACAAAGGGAAGATATAAAAGAAGACTGGATCTATTCAATGAATGGAAGAGGAAACTGGTTCTCACACTTGGAACTCCTTTCTTGCCACTTTTCCCTCCACATGGATCCTGCTGAGAGGTGGGAATTGTGCCATTTCTATATTTCTTGTGTTTCCATTAATCACCTTGCTTCCATGTTCTTTTGGTAAATGAGGATTCTATCGATGCTGTATTCCTATTACTTAGCTAACTCCCTTGTTCTTATCTTTTTGAAACTTTTGAAATGAAACTTTATGAATATCTGATTTCTGCTTCATATGAGAGAATTACAGCAAGAACCATCAGTTTTCTCTTCAGCCTAAAATATGCCCAGGTCTGCCTATGCAAGACTGAGTTCTTTAACTGTCAGCACTGAGTGGCTGTGTATTGTGAGAGATGCTCTCAGACTAGGATGCTTTTTCCCTCCATTGCATCTTGTTCATTCCATTGTTCGCTTTTACAGTTTTTCTACACACTGTAACAGTGAGTCAGTGTCTACTAAAGAACAGAAGTTCTTCTGGTAACTTCTGTTTTTTTAATAAAGTAGGAAGCTGTCTATAACACATTCTTTATCACTGCTCCTGTCTCAAAAAAGTCTATAAAAGAGGGTATCCTGAACCATTTTGCCAAGTGGAGATGCAGAAGCTTTGCAGTCTTACAGAAGCTTTGAAGTATTACAGTGTTCAGTCAAAACAACAGTATATTCTTCTGCTCAGGAAATTTAGAATATCTTCTTTTCTCAATCTCTTCAAAGCTGTGAAGTAGAAAATATACTTAGACATTCTTTAAAATACTTGTGTTGACTTTGTGCAACCTGTACAGCAGAGATGTTTCATAGAAATAAGAACAGTACTGACATAATGAATTAAAGACAGGAGACCATCCTTTGCATAGCCAATAATGAAGAATCATATACTTAGCAATCTAAAGCTTCTTTCACATCCTCAGGTTATGTGACACATAGAAAATCAGTGAAACATATATCATTACCAAATTGTGAAAAATGTTAACAACACAGAAAAAATACAACAAACTGTTTAGAGCTAACCTCATAGGTTAGGCTATGGTGGACCAGACATAATTTTACAGCAAAACCATAGTCACCGTCATTTAGAAAGCTTCTACAGAATGGCAATTTATGGATTTGATATATGAAATAAAAAGTCAACTAGGTCCAATTAAGCTGAAGAACATTCAGTATGTCTGTGGGGGGGGAAAAAAATCAAAACAAAAATATTGCAGTTGTAACGATTCAACCAGGGAGGACAAAACATGGGGGAGAGGAGGGTGTTGGAATTTAATACATTCATAATCTACCTTGCAGCCGTGCAAACCAAAATTGTTTTGTCTATGTATTCTACACAAATATTTGCTTATTGAAACTACCTGAAATACTCACAATAGTATATTAAAATCACTAGAGTGAGCAAAAATACAAAGATGTTGATGCAATTTCATTATCATACAGATATTATTTGGAAGAAAAAAGGCAGGCTTTCCACATTTAAGCTAATGGTCCTCTCTAATAGCAGGGAAAATGGGACTGCAAAGCTACTGATATAGCCATTGCAAATAGGTACTTGCTGTATAGCTCAGACTCTCTCTGATACAGTAGGTGCCAGTGTATATTGCTGAAGGATTAATCATAATATTTATGTATAATTGTTAGTGGAAAACATATCATGCCAGATCTGACAGCATGAGAGAGGTGAGGCTGCTGCAGTTCCATGCCCCCAGGTTCAACCAGTAGCGAGGCTGAAGATGCATTCCTGGTAGGCACATGCACACAGATACACCATGTATATACATGTATACATATGTACATGACTGGCCACATAGATCACAGGCAGACACTCAGGGCACTCATGGGAACACAGATAGAACCAATGGCCTCATCCTGCTCCCCTCTCTGGCTGAGCAGGGTGGAGGTCCACTAGTGAGAATCTGTATAATATACGTGTACATACAGGGGTGTGTATATATATACACATGCGCGCGTATGCACACATGTATTATATACATATGTATATAATATATATACGTATGTACAGTGTGGATGCCTCCAGGAGCTGGGCTCAGACACTGCAGCAGTCTGCCCAGCAGCTGCCCCTGGATCCCAGTATCCTCAGTTGCTGGCACCTGGGCATACAAGCCCCTGAGATTTCACCCCCACTCCAGCTGCTGGTACAGACCATCTCACTGGTCTGTACCAGTGCACGTACACGTGCACACATGCATGCGCGCGCACACACAGACATCCCATAACCAACCCATAGCTGGTTCTTTACATTAAATTTACAGTCCTAAGCCACATCAGGATACTACAGTCTGCTGACTAAGTGGCAAAGATAAAAGGTGACTTGATATGTTGCAAATAGTTTTAAAACTACTGAAATTATTGCTGGAGACAAACGAGCTAATGCTTTCCAAAAACAAAAAAGTAATTAAAACCAGTTGTTCAGAACGTTTGGTTATGTTGCTTATCCTCTTCTTAAGTCTGAATAATTGCTGGAGACAAACGAGCTAATGCTTTCCAAAAACAAAAAAGTAATTAAAACCAGTTGTTCAGAACGTTTGGTTATGTTGCTTATCCTCTTCTTAAAAGTCTGAATAATGACATACCATTGTAAATTTAACAGAAATTTCCTTTAACAGTCATTCTGGCTGCATTCATATTCCCATTATCTTGATCTGTGTTCTTTATATTTTCATACAAACTTTCCTTACTTGTATTGCTGTTGCAGTAGACGAATGCCTTGTGATGGCTTCTGTTGCATAGCTGCAGTTTCTTATTAATGAAAATATAAACTATTCTCAGTCCACATAGACATCTATTTTGTTAACTTGAAGAGCACTGAAATTCCAGTTTGCCAAAAAAACTTAAATGCAGATTGTGTGTTTCACAAACAGGCATAATGGTTGCATTTCTGCAAGGGGAAGGGCTTGCAGGTTGGAGATCGATTGCTTTCAGGGTGCTTTCTTGCTCTGGACAGGGAGCTGGAAGGACACGGGGTGACTTATCTCCTGTAGATCTTTCAGACATTGCAACTCTGTAGGCTGCCATGTTAGGTAAGATGGAAACCTGAACCCAGAGTTTCACTCTCAGTCCTTTTTCATCATTCCTTGACCAGAGGAAAAATGCTGTATAGCTGCATGGCACTCTAATCCTCTTCTTCTCATAACATCTGTGCGGCATCATGAGGATGGACTGGGGACTCAGAAAGTTTAGATTTGAGACACAACTAAAGTGACTGGTTATCTCCCCTTTCTCCCCAGACATTTCCTGACAGGATATATAGGTTCTCAAATCCTTTGACGCACTTCCAGCCAATCAATCACCCAAACCTTTCCTCTTTGACCTCTATTCAGGTCCTACCTTTTTATTTCTTTTATTGGCATAGTTCATACCAGACACCATCTAGCCGTTGAAGTTGTAACGTGAACTCCTTCCTGCAATAATCACAAAGGTATCAGTGTCCTGGCTCACTCATCCATATTAGCTGTGAGTTCAAAACCAGCTTGGATTGTATTAATACGATATGACAGCCAAAATGAGCAAAACCAATCAATCATATAGACAAGTCTCACGGTGCTGGAAGCATATGCTATATGCTATATAGAAGAGGTATTCCAGTCTCTTCTTGGTTTTGATTAGGGATTGAATGTATGCAGGCAAGTTCTTTAATACTGCATTTCTGTTTATTCTGTTGAAGCCAGATTGATTATTCTGTAATTCTGCATATAGCCTAGAAGTAAGAACAGACATAAAAGAATGTCATGCAAGTGGGGAGCAGTGTAGTATTCTGCTGCTCAAAAGGAAGAAGTAGGGGGCAATCAGCCCTGAGAGGAAAGCAGTTTGTCTCAGTGAAGAAGGAAGCATTTCCTGCACTTTTTAGTGGAATGCCTTGCATTTTACCTCTGTTCCTTTCAGTCTCCCTATGTAGGCTGTGTGTACTGAGAGTGGTGCTGTTTCTGCACGTGCTGCCTAGAATAAAAACCATAATTCTGCCTTGCCATTACGCAGGTAATACACACACACACACACGAGGGAAGTCATCTTTGTGTGCTGAATTAGGAGCCTGAATCCTTCATTCCACTCTTTCTCCACCCAGATTGCCAGAGCAGAAGGGAACTGCAGCCTCATCCTTACTTTGTGAAACCAGTACACTGAATTGCTTCTGTGACCTAAGGGATGATCTGAGGCCCCGCCAATCCTTACAAATAAATCAACATGCAAGAGCTGCCTTAATCTGTACAGCTACTGCTTATTTCCTTTATTTTCATCTTTTTCACTGTGCTCATATTTCCTACCAACAGAAATTCCCTCCACAGATTAATACTATTACAGCATACTTAAGCTGTTGCACTGAACACCTGCAATCTGTTGTCAGCCCAAAGTGTTTCCTGGTATGCAGTAAGATATTGGAAAACACGCAATACTTGAACCTTGAAAAGCACAAGGACCATGTCACAGGTACTTTTACATGAAGTCCAGAGCCTGCATAGTATTTCTGTAGAGAGAAGTGAATTTTTGTACGTTCAACCAAAAGCTTTAATGTATTTACCTGATCAGCAGAAAAAATTGAAGCATATATCCTGTCTGACCACTCACAATCAACCACTACAGAATTTAGATATTCATTATCTGAAAAAAGAAGTAAAAGAAATTGAAAAAAACCTGCCAAAATGTTTAATAATAGAAATACAGCAAACTACATGCTGCTAACATTTTTCTTATATTTGCATTGTCACAAAACTGTATGTGCAATCTTGTTTTCATTTAAAGAAATATGGGTGTATTTGGTCTCATGATGTTACTGGGAAGCTGTATGAACAGATGCCTTGGAACATTATGTTGCTATGGAGGAAATTCAGCAATAAAAAAATAGAAGCTATCCTGTAACAAACAGAAAACATGTTTTGTCTGCATTCAAGTCCCGAACACTAGTGAATATTGGAGATGACCATGCTTGTATGCAAGCCTGAGTTTGTCTTTGCCAATATGAAGATCATAACTTCTTTTGTGAGTGTGCTGGGCTGGTCAAGGGTGTCATATTTATAATATGATATTGGCTCAGATATAGGTGATTTCATTATGCTTTATCTTCTCCAATTTTTTGTAATTGTTAGTGATGCTAGCGATTGTTATTTTCCATCTCAATATGATGTATTCTTTCCTGTAATTTGTTTTCCCTTTCCACTTTCCTTCCTTTCCCATTCCCTCCTCTGTTTTGCTTTGCTTTCTGTGCTGAAAAACAACATTGTAGATTCAACATTCAAACATGGATTCAGTATTTAAACATATACCAAGTGTAAAATGAGATGGTCAAACAATGCACTGTGCAATCTTCTTCTTTTCCAGGAATAGAAAACTGGCAATGATGCTCAATTCTTGAGAACCAATTTCTCAAGAAAAAGCAGTGAACAAATTATCTTCCTCAATATTATTCTACATACTCTCAGTACTTTTCCTATATAGAATGTTGCATATTTCCATACCCTATGTGAATAAAAACACCCACATATTCAAAAATATGTGGAATATCATATCTAAGGTATGAGAGGTTGATGTATATCATAACATCATAACTGATGCTAAGTTCAGTAAATAAAAGTAACTGTTCTCCATGCAGATATTAAAAAAAGAAGAGTAAACTTCTGCAGGAAGATGAACTATTATGATTGAAGTTTGAAGCAGTCATTCACAAAAGGACTCACAGTCACTTGATTATAAGTGTAGCTAAGCTTTCTTCAACTGTTTTGCTCAGTCTGTACGTTCAAAATTAGCCCAAAACCAAAGTTGCAGAAAGTGATTTCTGCATAGGTTATATATAAAACACCTACACTTTTATATATATTAGATGTATGTGGGTATGTATGTCTATCTGTGTGTGTGTGTATATATATGTTAAATTGTGTATGTGTGTATAGGTGTATATATTCACACTATCAGATTATTCATCATATATATATAAAAATGTAAATATTTAGTGACTAGACATTATTAAATTGTTGAAATAAGTTTACTTGACAGCTGCTTTTCTAATGATTTTTTGCTTTGATTAAACTCTGCTGGAAATCTTCATAAAAAATTTGGGAAAACTTTTCCAAATGCCTGTAGAATTTCAGTCATGATTTTTACTTTGTAGTGAAGTATACTTATCTACAAGAATAAATTAGTCATGACTGCATGGCATTCAGAAAGCTTTGGGCTCTAAAATTGCTTATTTCCACCTGAGGACACAAATGAGCAAGGAATGATGCCAGTAAAGAAATGCATGTTGCAGCTGAGCAGAAATAGATATAAACATGGCTTGTAAGCATTAGCTGTTGAGGCATGCTGCTACACTCCTCAAGCAGAGTGGTTGTTTATCTTCAAGAGGGGGATCTGCAGAGTGGGACTACTTGCCCATGTCAGACACTTCAGAGAACTTTGTAATGGAGTCCTGAGATACCATCCAGCAGACCAACTTTACAGAAAAATATCATTTCAATCATTTTCTGACAATGTCATCTGAGAAGCAGAACTTCCCTTGCTTGCTCAGGAAAAAAATGAACACAAACATTTGAATTCAAATAGTGCCCCATATCTATTAAATATAGAGGTATGTAGTATTTTATATCTCTTCAGTAGCATATTTTCGCTAACTGGGAATTGCAATGCAAATTGTCTAAATATGAACTTATATTTTCTATTCTGTCTTTACAGTTATTTGCAATAAACACAAAATCTACTAACAAACAAAAATTTTGTAATTAATGATGCATTGCAGCTTTTACTAGTGGAATAAAAACTATAATCATCTGATGAAAACCACCTCCCATGTGAAGCTAATTCATCATTATTTTGAAGAGTCCATGGGGAGAAATCATGCAGAATAGTAGGATGGGAAATCTTAAAATGTTTTCATGATGGAAATTTTTAAAGTCAGTTTTGTCACAAGAACAGGATATGACCACCTCCAAAATAAAGATTGTTTACATTGCCAAGGTCCAGTAATTTCCCCCCACACTTTTTTCTGACCTCCTCTTGCCTTAATCAGGTGCTGGGCTCTGCAACATAAACAGTAGTCTTTTCTTCTTCATGTCATCTTTTAATACAGTCAGTTTTAACACTCCAAATCTCCCTTCATTTATAGATACAATTTATCTAGATATTATTATTATTTATGTAGGTCAATAACCAAATACTCTGTAGATGGACAAAAATGAATTATTTGTGTACATCTGGTACACATTTGCTTAAATATGCTTTTTCTTGACTAACCAAGACTGGGGCTGGGTTGGAGTTTTAAAAAAATTTCCCCCAAAATATTATCAATGAACACAGAATATAAAACAGACCACCTGTGTAAGGAAGGGAAGGGGGATCATTTGAATATTGCTACTTAATAATTCACATTATGGAGATGGCTAAAGAATGAGAGCTGACTTTTGTTTATTGCTGTATAAACACACAGAGGTTACTATCTAAGTGTTAGACAAATAGGATAAGGCAAAATGAGTGAGGAGCACATAGAAAATCCTTCTTCTTATCCTTCACTACATCTTGATTATAACTGACATGGATTTAATAGACTCTTTAACACTATGAAGTGCATGGGAGATGAAAATTTTGAGAAGTCTAATGGATATACAGTAGGTCCTTTTATTATTGCTATTATTATTAATAATTTGTTTATTATTATTTTTAATGCCAGGAACTTAAAGCTATGTTGATAAAGATTCTGAGTATAGACCAAAAAAAGAGGTCACTGTGTGGCAGTGGTTCCACATGGAGCTCTCTGACCCATTGTGAGGAAAAAAAAATACGTAGAAGGCCAGGTACCTCGTAATGAATGTATCACTAAATACAAATTAGTTAAATTAAATTTCCATTAAAGTTAACTGTGTGAGACAGCTGCAACTATAAGGTAAAGATAAGTTCAATCGCTTTAGGCATCTTTTAAACAAATGTTTGCAGTGGCTCAGGGTTTTTAATATTGTAAACTTAGGGCCTGCAGCATTAGCTGCTTATAAAAACATTTTGCCTCAAACATCCTATGTGAGATGGTGGCCTTGCATTAAATGTTTCTGGGGAAAGCTTCACCAAAAATGGTTCTGTTTTTTCTGTGAACTGGATCATTTGAGGAAAGTATTACAATTCTCCAGGCACTGGGAAGCTGTAGGGGATTTACACTTTGGACCGAGGATTTGAAACAAACACGATTCAGCTTATGGACTTACTGCTAAAAATATGAGTTCTAAGACTGAAAGAAATTTCCTGCTGTATGTGCTGATCAGCGTTTGACAAGAAAACTTGCAAAACTCCAACCTATGCTAAACTTATTCTATTCGGATGGCTCTGGATGAATAGACGCTTTCCTACATTTGGTGCCCCTCATTGCACTCAGAAACTTTCATGACCTAGGAAGAAACAACTTTGAAACAACAAAAGATCTGGTCTCTGCTAGAGTTGATAAGGAAAAAATTATTTGAATGTCGCCACAAAGGATAGGGTTCTATACCTGCATATTATGCTGGAAAAGCCTTCTGTATATCATCACCTGTTTTCTGCAGTTCACAGCTTGTTGGCCTATTTGCAATTGTGGAAATTTTGTATGTTTATAGCTGTGCAAATAAAAATCAGTGTTTAACCTTTTATACACTGCTCAGTGCTTCGAAATACAGGTCCTTCAAATGAGTTCTGGCCTAATCTCTCATAGCTAGATCCTTAAACATATTTTGGCAGCAAGCAATAAAATAGAACAATACTTAAATTTCTTCCTTTTAGAAGGACCTGTGCCTTCTGTGCCTTTGGACCCATCTGCAAAATGGATATCATCGTGTTACATCATCTCACAAAAGCACTTGATTGGGAAATATTTTTTTTTAGCATGATTTAACAACATAGAGAGTAATAAGATCTGAGGCTTGCAAACTGAAGAAGGAGAAAAATCAGTAAAGTCATTATTAACTGAGCACTATCCTTTTGGTGTACTGGACTATGGTGGGTGTGGGTAAAATTGAATAAAGTTTGCATCCTAATGTTTATGCAGAAGGGAATGAGATCAAGACTGTACTCTGAGTAGTTAATTTAAAAACTTTGTGTTCTCTGAAGTACTATTGTGTGCATATAGCATAGGACGAACTCTGCAGATATGGATAAATACGTGCACTTGGATCAAGCTTCTTTTGTACTGCTACTTGTCATTGCTTACTTGACATACCTAAATGTGGAACAAGAGGAATATTATATAGACAGCTAAAATTACTACAGTAGAAAGTTTACTTGTAGTTGACAAGTGTAGCTTTAAAAATAATGTATTTGAATTCTTGACAGATGAAATAGCTTAGTTTGTGTGAAACCTTACAATCTATGTTTTTTAAAAAACCCCAGTTACCATAATATTTTTGAATATGCAGAAATATTTCTTCTTTGTTAAGTAATGAAAAAGATAAAAATTTTGCCCAAGACAAAGTTATGATTAGTTCATTCAAAATTCTTTGATAAAGCAAATGTACTTTTCAAAGAGTTAAGGATAAAATGTATTAAGTGAAAACATTTTTGGCAATAAAATTAATTACACTTTGCTTTGAGTTGTTTAGACTGAAAGAAAATGTGTAAAAACAAATCTCCTCCACTTGTCCATTATCTTTCCAGAGTGCAGTCTTTCTTCTGAATTTGCTCTCACTCTAACAAGTTTATCTAACTTGGCAATCTCCTGGTTATACGACATCATTTTTGACAATATTACTTTTAGAAAGGCAGTCAGGATTGGCACGAGGAGCAGACAGCTTGCAGGTAGCCCTAACGTTGATTGAACCTGTGAACAGTGATACGTTTGCAGCTGAGGCCTCTCCAAATGACCATATGGATTTAATGGAGCTGAGCAAGGAGCATGCTTGTCCTTTTTGGCACAGCTGTATGAAGTCACTGTAGATATAACCAGAGGTGGTTTACAACAGTCCTGCCCATACCCTCAGCTACCTCTAATGAGCCAAACCAATTCTAATCTCATAAAACTTAAACCGTTTTTGTCCTTTCATTGATTTTATAAAAACTTTAGAAATCAATCATCCAATTCTGCCTTTACTCAGCTTCCAATATTGAATTAAAATAATAGATTGGTTAATTGAGAGCTTAATGACTAATTTTATCTCTTTCCTTAAGAAAACTTAATTCTCCTGGGCTTCCAACAAAGAAGAAATAGCTCTGCTGTAGTAATCTTTTGTTTACATCTTCTAATGTGCTGCCTTTAGAGACAATTCGGACAGTCCAACATTACTGCTATAAATCCCCACTGTCCTTTTTACTTTCCCACACAAACTTCTCAGAAAAATTAGCATACTAGTAAATTACATACTTAGCATAACAGTGATTAATGCTAACTTTGCTTTCATCATTCTTCTCGATAGACCTATGTCAATCAGGAAAATTTCCTGTCTTGCCTACAGTCTGATAGATACGGAAGGAGAGTCAGGGAAACATTTATATAACTAAAATATATGACTTCTTAAGCCAGAGCATTCTCAGTTTGACCTTTATAGTAGATTTGCTTCAATATATTTAAAATATATATCTATCTTATTTGCATTTATATGTAAATGTCTAAAAGCAGATCAAATTATATTTAGCGTAAGATTGAAAAGACATGAGATTATTTTTCTATAAAATATTTCCTTTTCTTCTGGCTTTTTGGAGTCTGGCTATTAATATGTGTCAGGGTAGGTCTGGCAGAAACAGGTAAAACTGGTCTTACTACAGAAGAATATATTTTTCCCTTCTATAATTAAAAAAACAGTACAAAGTTCCTTGGCGACAAGGAAACCCAAATAAAACACACATTCTGGATACAGTTAAAATCTGCGGTGATATTTGGAAAAAGCAAGGTGGAATAGCTTACCCCCCCCCCCCCTTTTTTTTTTAACCAGCAAGTGCTGAAGAGAGAAGAGCTCTTACCCGCAAAAGCCAGGTTTTATTAGAACAGAAATAAGCACGAGTAATACTTCTAAGAAGCTCACTTTTAAAATACCTATGAAAAGAGAACTCAAGGTGAAACAGAACAGGAATAAAAGACTTTGTAAATAAATCTCTCCTAGCTGTGCCCTCCTTTTGTGCAGGTTCCTTCTCATGGGCTTGTTCCCAGTCTTACTGACTTCTGAGTTGCAGAAAACTCCAATTCCTTATGTCCCAATGAACTCTTCCTTTCTGTCTGCTTCCTTGCTGGACACAGGAAGACTTCTTCCCTAAGGAGTAAGTGACCACGGGGGGAAGAAGGTAGTTCTCATCTGCTGCTCTATGGAGGGTGCTGCTTGACACAGGTTGCGGGAAGCTGGCTGCCCATCCACACCACTTACGCAATCTGACATGACTCCAAATAAGATAGTAAAATTGTTACTGTTCAAGGTTAAACCGAAAAACTGGTGATTTTCTTTTAAATCATCACAGAAATATTTTCCCTGGAAAAATCCTTCTGATTTCTGCTTCTCAAATTTACACCTAACTGAAAGGAAATTTAACAAACAGCTGCAAAGACCAAATCACTTTAGGTGTATTTCTTATAGCTAACTTTGAAGCTGTAGAGAAATTCAGATTAAAATTTTCATTTCCCTGCCATTTGCTTCACTATCTTCAGTACAGCCAAGTCTTGCAGTGGAACATCTATATTAATGTAATTTATATCAAAGGCTATTAGATTATCTTTTTTAAGGATGATGATTTTAACACTTCAAGCAAATTATCAAGGTATTTTAGATGAGAGCCAAATCCTTTACATAATGTTTTTTACAGTAATAGGAGATTGTTGGTATGATTAATTTATGTCTACCCCTGCTTCTATTTCTGCCAGTATTTGAAGATTCAACACAATGTATGATTCTCTGTGACTCTTAGGAGTGCTGCCAAAGAAGATGATGATGTCAATTTGAGGAACTTAATATATCTAGTGCTGTAAAATAGCCTGACAGTCTTTCCCTTTTTCTTCCCTTAGTTTTTCCTCAATAAAACCTTGCAGGAGAAAACAATGATAGCTGACAAAATCCTTGAAGAGAGGATCTTTTCACAATGTGTGGAATTTAAATTTAATTTAAACAAGTGATTTAACTAACTAAATGGAGAACTCTTAGCTGTCATTGATCCTATCATAAACCTACAAATTTAGGATTTTTTTCCCCAAGATGCTTGGAAATCCAGCCACATTAGCCACTTTACTGTGACTTTTCATGCAATCATTTCTCCCTCCCTTTGGGTGACACACAGAAAAGGCAATTATAAATCATATCCATGTTTTTCAATGTCTCAAAATTATACTGTTTAGAGCTTCTCTTTATTGCTTACCCAGCTAAATATGATGAATCTCCAAAACATGACTTTATTCACTGTTTTGGTTTTAGATATTCTGAAAATAAATAACTTTGAAGATAATTGTTTGGAAGGTATTGTCTATTTTACTACTAATCTGTAAGTAAAATAGAATAAGATGCATATACCAGATCATATTTCACTGGAGTGTTTGGAAAGGAAGTTTGCTCCCTATTTTAGTAAAAATAAGCGGTAATGGACTTGTTTCAATCTGTAAGCTTTTTGTGAAAAAACAAGCAATAGCTCATTTACAATCCCTTTCCATTACCAGTTCCTGGACTTCCTCTCTACCAGGAGACTTCTGCAGGCCAATTAAAAATAACTTTAAAACATATTACATGTAAAAATAATAAATAAAATAATTATTCTTTTTTCAAAAAAAAGTAACTCATTGTTTCAGTTTTCTATATTTTTAGCAAATTAGTATGCTACTACTTCAAAAAATATAGAACATTTCTGTAAGCGTGAGCACAATATTTTTTGATGAGCTGCACCATGACAGGAAGTGCCATGCTTTTCTCCATTTCTGTAAAAACTTGAGCAATATTTTTTGATGAGCTGCACCATGACAGGAAGTGCCATGCTTTTCTCTCAATAAATACTAAACACAAGAAGAGCTCCAATACTGAACTAGGAGACTAGAGAATAATCTAGCAAAACCAGAGAGGTTTTTTGACAATTTTCACATAAAATCTGTATTTCTGACCTCTTTATATATCGCATATTGCTTTATCACCTACTCTGAAATACTGAAAATCTCAACTCCTTTTTCTGTACGTTTGCTTAGTAGATAAAACTTGATATATAATGTTTCTACCTTGATTATGTATTCTACAGGAGATTATTTGTTTGAAATCACTACTACTTCTAAGGTAGGTTTTTTAAATACCCTGAACTGGCTAGATTTCCTTCACAGAGGTTACTTAGAAGTAACGTAGTTCTGAAAGTCTTTCCCTAAACTGGTTATCCCTCATGGAGAAAAACACTTCTCTTAATTATTATAAAAATCACCAGTGACATCCTACAGCTTCCCTTTTTTGTATTAAAATGTGTTGGACTACAGAACTTAAGAAATGTACTTTCACAAAGGTCACTCTGTAACTTGGATTTTAATTTCCTGTTGTTCATGTTGATCAGTAATTATGAGAATGAATAGGTAAGCTTAAAAGCCTGTGCTAAAACTGTTCGCTTCCTTAGTCTACCTATAAAAAAAAAAAGCAAACAAAAAAAAAATAGCAGGAACAAGGGAAGGAAGTTATAAGAACCTTCAAGTTAACAGCTTCTACTCTGGCCTTTCTGTTGTGTACAGGAATAGTTCCATTAACGTTGATTTACAACGATGTAAATAAAATTCTTCCTGACTGTAATCAGGCTCCTTATGCTGACAGCAAAAAATATTTAAAAAGCAAAACAGTGTACTTTCAAAGAAACTATGTTTTTATGATTTTCCTCTACATGCAGTCTGTCTATATAAAACAAAACTTTCTGATTTTGTGTTAGTAATGTTACATACTTTAGTCCTTTACTAAACTGTAAGTCACCATCCAAATCTACTAGAGTAGCTTGGGGATTCCATAGAAATCAATTAGGCAAAATAGGTTTTTGGCATCAGAAAGGCTGTGCTAAAGCAGAAATAGGAATTAAAGGGTAGTAGAAAAAGAAGAGACTAAGGAGGATAAAAATGCATCATTGTCTTTGACAAAGCTTGATCACCTTTTAATCATTTGACAAGCACAACTTAACTGTCCAGATAATAGCTTTTCTAGCTCATGCAGGTTAACTTTCCCCTGTAAAGGCAGAGCATTAGTGTTTAGCATGCTTCACTTTCTTCAGCCATCAGCATTGATTTGAAAACATTTAATATTGAAGTTGACAGCTTTCAGAGTCAGCGAACTCCATGGCTTTTGTAAAATGTTACTCAAGAACAGATGAAAGCAACACATAGTGTATCTGGAGACTTTTAAAATAGTTTTACATATGATACCCTACAGTCATTAATTTGGGTTGTTCTGTAACGTTGTCTCTGAATTGCAAGATCTGTCAGTCATATGCAGGAATAAACCTTAACTCTTCCCAACTGATGTGCAGATAGCAGGGGAGGGAAAATACCACAATAGCATGCAAATAAAAATAAACTTACTGCTTCAAAAATTTGTTTTACCTTTGGGTAGGTCCTTCTTAACTCAGCAGAAATTAAAACCTTAGACTACTGAGGCAAAGCAGTCAGAACAGTCATTTGCTTAGTCACAGAGATCAAAGCAGTAAAGGTAAACACACTGTTAACTTGTTATGGCTTAATCAATCACTGTAAATAGTAAACCCTTGAGTAATAAATTATGTAAATACATTAAATATGTGATGTTCTTCAAGTTCTGTTGCTTAAGTGACAAAAAGTTATTAGCCTGTGCCTGGAAGAAATGGCAGGTTAAAAACATGGTTGTCACGTACATATTGTAAATTGAATCAATGTCAGTGCAAAATAGCATACGGCAGAAACTCTGGAAGTTCAAATCCGAAAAGCAAAACATATGCATTCATAATTTTTAAATTCCTTTCAGCCTCTCTCTCCTAATACCAGCAGTGATTAGGTTGCTTGCCCAATACCTCAGATATTAGGTAAAGTTTGATTACTTACAAATTAACTCAAGCATGCTTTTAATGAAATTTACACTGTTTTGAGCATTTAGGCTCAACCCATTTGTTCATAGGAAACATCAGTGTCCCCCACACCTTTAGGAAGGACTGGACTCTTCTCTGGTATTATTGATTATCTTACCTTATTGTTACAAACCGCATCTTTAAGTAGCAATGTTAAGTGAAAGCCCGTGGTACAGTGTATGTCTTTACCCCAGTGTGAATCCCACGCATTCTTTATGACAGTGTTTCACTTTGTCACTTCTTACTGTTTTCCTACAATAAAGGTGGTACCTGATGCAATACACTTGTTCTTCATGACCCAGGTTTTTGCCACTTGCTTTTTTCTTTGAAAGAGGACTGCCTCCTTGTCCTGGTTTCGGCAGGGATAGAGTTAATTTCCTTCCTAGTAGCTGGTACAGTGCTGTGTTTTGGATTTAGGGTGAGAACAATGTTGAACACACCGATATGTTTTAGTTGTTGCTAGGTAGTGCTTACAGTAGTCAAGGACTTTTCAGCTTCCCATGCTCTAC